>NC_134413.1:62669285-63269285 GCF_038048845.1 Mixophyes fleayi
ACAAATTGTGACAGCTCTGCTCTAAAATGAACTACAAATTCCACTAGGAAGACCTTTACCGGTAATTTCATCGAAGTACAGAGACTTCTGTAATGGTGTATTCAAGCGGGTTTGAATTAATATTGTATGTGAATGGTGTACACACTGATGAGGGTGAGGATGATGACAGTGTAGATTGAGAGTAACCGTATTCTCTCAGGGCTAGAAAGGAATGCTTGAAGCAGGAGCTTCTTGACAAAGATCGAACAGTGTATCTCTAGGACTAATTCTGTTACCACTCCATCGGGAGACACTTGCAGATTCTGTGGAATTTGGTGAGCCTACATCAGTAGGGAGACTAATACCCATGGTCCCACCAAGTTGGTGGAGAGTTGGCTGAGCGGCTGGGACCAGCAAGATACACCGACCCACCTTACAGATCAGAAACCCTGGCCCACTTAGATTGTCAGCTGTGGATTTTATTACCAGGAGTTTGGGCCTGCTAGGACTCTGTGCTTGGAGGTAACCTGCTAGGGACTTTGTTGTGGAGTTTTTACTTGCACTGGTGATTTTCTGACACTTGATATATTTGGTGGGAGAACAAGTTTTTCCTTGGGGAGCACTATTGTATTTTACTAAGTGTGTAGTTTTAAAAAAAGGGATTATTAATTATTTCCTGTCTCCTTACATATGTGACCTGTGAACCTAGAGGACCATGTATCTAGTGAGCTTTGGTTCCAATCCCAGTGTCCTCACACCCTGTTTTGTGTGTGAGCAATGGCACAGAGCAATGGCACTGGATACTAGAGAGTGACAAGAACACTGCTACCCCTCCTGTTTCTGTGTGAGCAATGGCACTGGAGACTGGAGACTTTTTTATTATTATTTAAAAAAAAATTCTTATTCTTATTATTTTTTTATTTCTATTTTTATTTTCATTTTCATATTTTTTTTTATATTTCTATCATTTGCAATACTTTTGAGGTTTATTTAAAACACCGTCCCCATACAGTCCTATTTATTGTGTTTTTTTCATTTTCTTTTATCTTATTTGATGTAGAGAGGTTTATAGGGTATTGGTTTGATTATATATATATATATATATATATATATATAAACAATATTGTGTAGAGTAGTATTTATTTAAACTTTTATTACTTATACACAAGTATGTTAGGTTTCTTTTTGCCAGCAGGGTTCACTTCTTTTTTAAACTTCAGTTTTCTGAGATCCTCTTGAACGCCAGCTGATTCATTTTATTAACCTTCTTGATTGATTAGTAAACCTGTATAAATGAAACTTGAAAGAGTACTAAGGTATTTTCATTTTCCCTTTGATTAAGTTACTTTGTAATGAAATACATTAGCAGATTCATGGATGTTTCAATTTGCATAAGTTAATGCGATCTACAATTCAAGCACCTTGTTACTTGGAAGGCTGGCAACCTTACCAATATTAACAAGCTATTTGTGACGTGCAGTTTACCTACGGAGCATGTCAGCTCATTTCTAGCAAGTCCAACAAACAGTGGTTCATCCACAGCAACATATTCACAATTTGACTCCAGCTTCCAGGCCAATAACACATTCACACCTAGCCACTTACCAACTACAGGCCATACAAGGGACATCAAGCAGTAAAGTGGGAACTGATGGTGAGTTTGTCCGAAGGGCTCAATCATCACGGCTTTTAGTGTGTTGAACGTTAAAATCTTTTGAAGACCAGAGAAGCCTGGAAATAGATTAGGATGCTGTGTGAATTGAGTACCAAATTTACCATAAGTATTTTATCCAACCACGGCTGAACATTTCACAGATACTTTTCCACTACTAAGTTTGTCTGTGGATTACCATTACCACTGGAGGCTTGCACACAGGCATTTATTATAATCCACTAATTAATAACGGGAATCTATTAAATGACTTTTAGTTACCATCTTGTGGTTATTCTTATCAATAGTTATTGACTTTAACGCATGTGTTGGCTGCTGGAATTATATGACTAAGGATTCCTATGGACTGTGTTTTTATATTTTAGCAGGTGCTAGTTCAGATCCAATA
Source organism: Mixophyes fleayi (assembly GCF_038048845.1). Taxonomy (NCBI): domain Eukaryota; kingdom Metazoa; phylum Chordata; class Amphibia; order Anura; family Limnodynastidae; genus Mixophyes; species Mixophyes fleayi. Next base: position 62,671,325 of record NC_134413.1, read on the forward strand.
CTGCACCATATCCAACGTAGTAGTTGGCTATCTTTATTTACAGCGATATTGAACTTTGTTTACAGATTATAGTAGACACGTTCTGATTTTTTACTTGGTGTTTTTATTATAACAAACATTTTTCACTAATCCTCTTATCGGTTGACTTTTTTCCCTTCTTATAATCTCATCTACAAGAGTTAATTTACCACTATAAACAATGACACAGAGACTTGTTTTGGCAAAATGAAAGGTCAGGAATTTGTTGAAAGATAAAATTATTGAAAAAAGATGGGAAATATAAGCAGACCAATCAGCCCAGGCCACAGCCATAAGGTTTAAAATCTGACTGAATTATTGGGACACTTCTAGGCATTCGATGCCAATCTACTCCATTTGGCTCCTTAGCTGAGGCCCGCCCGCCTAAGCGGAGCCCCATAACCCCAAAGGGTTATTCTCACTAATTGCCCAATCTCTTTAGGGGAGATTGCCTAACACGCATCTCGAATGTGTCATAATGGCCACTGATTGGGCTGCTTTCTGCCAACTAAAACCCCTTAGAAAGTAAAATTAGATCGACGGACATGACAAACACATGTCCCTAAGACAAACACAACAAAGAGGGACTGGGTGGGCAGGGAACTTTCCAGACGAGCAAGAGGAAGTTAACTATATTTCCTGACCTAATAACGTTTCCCCAGGGATTGCCTCTCCCTACTGCTCACCACTGATTGGCTGAACCTCGGCCACTTCCAACATGCTAATTTAACTCTTGCTATACTCAATATTTTTCTCTCTCTGTGCAACCTCAGCATTTATGTTACTTCGGGCCAATTCCTGACACTTCTAGGTGTTAGAGGCCAATCTACCCCATTTGGGTCATTTAGCTGAGGCCTGCCTGCCTAAGCAGAGCCCCATAACCCCAAAGGGTTATTCTCACTAATTGGCCAATTCCTTTAGCGGAGACTGCCTAACACACCATTTAAATGTGTCCTAATGGCCACTGATTGGGCTGCTTTCCCCCACAGCTAGGTTCCAAACCCCAGGAACCTAAGCCCGCCACCAAAACTGAACTCTCAAAGCCAAACAAGAAAACAAAAATCTGATGCACCAAATAAGATATCCCCATCTTCGACCAATGCACCTTATCTGGTCTAATGAACTACGGTAAACGGGCCTTAATTGTCGGATCACTGATAAATTTCACCCTCTACTTCAATGAAATTATATCTTAACTGCCCTGCTAATTTTCGCATCGTATACAATACTAGCCGGTTTATCAGCTTCCCTTCAATTAATTCTCTTGATGATGCCTGACCAAATAAGGTGAACTGCTGGCCCATGTCATTGACATGGATTGACATATACCTTAAACAACAACCATCACAATACACATAGAAAAGGATAGAAAGCACAAACCCAGCTTCGCGAATGCAGGGTGACCCATACAGAGGTAAAACCACCAGCCAATCAGGCCCCCAGAGAAAAAAAATAGCAAATCCCTCTGTGCTTCCTTTCAACAAGACAAACAATGCATGCCATAGGTCAGCCTTGCAATGAGCAACAAAGTAAGCCTAAGGTGCTATAGATTGCCGAATATACCTTTAAGAACACTTCGACTTCCACCTACCCAAAGTTATAATAAATCAATATTTCTGGGATGCGATATCTTTATAAATGGTATCTATACAGAGAGAATAACAATATGATAGAGTAAAAAAATAATACTTAAATTCATTGATGTGGATCCATACAGATTCTTCTTATTAGATCTCAACATAAGAGAAAAGAAATCATAGTATAATCCTGTATGGTTAAAACACTCTCTATACAATCGGAGTAAAACACCCACAAAAATAACAGAACAAAGTGTCCCAAAGTAAAACCTTCACCAAAACAATCCAATATATAGGGTCTGTCTGCACAATCTAACCAAATGCAGCCCTTCAACTTACGGCACACAATCCCCTATGAGTACTAAAAACACAATTATATAAACAAATATAAGAGAAGATGGAGCTATTGGTTAATACATGAAATTCTATAAGATAGATGACATTACACGGGTTGCAGGTAATAAATGATTCTATCTTGTAGGTTTTATTACAGATATTATGCTTGAAAAAAATATTATGATATTATTTCGATGATCGCCCACAAAAGGACTTATGTTTATTTTTGTCCCGTTTGTCCACAATGCTTTCATATAGATACACGTTATGATTCCAATTGGAGGACCGCCCCTAATGGGAGGCGCTCATTATACATATTAATGCGGTCCAAATAGAACCGAGGTTTTAACTTTTGTATTTGATATTATTTTTAGTGTATGTATGAACTCAATATTGATATTCTCCACCTGTTGCGGGGACAAATTTTTTGTATCACTTTGTCCGCAATATAGTGTTGCATTAGAAGTGTTTTTATATTTGTTTTGGATCCGATCATGTGATCGGATATGACTATATAAGGATGTACTTGAATACCTGACACGTCACCTTGAGAAAGATCCGAGAGCTGTGGATCGAAACGCGTTGGTGCTTTATGTGTCATTTTATTGAAAAGACTCCCAACCATTTGTACTTACCATCTGCTAGGACTTTCACCATTTATCCACGGACTTTAATTATATGCTGATCGTCTACTTACATCTGGTAGGAGTACCTATGCTATGTGTCTTGTGTATTAAACGTTTTTACTTACTACCTTAGAGATATCCCTCTTTTTATCTTTACTATATTGCTTTTGGCTGTGAAATCGAAAGGACAAAGTATATTGTGATGTGCAAATACCAAAGAAAGCAGTCTTTAAGTAGACTCCACTAAAGGGAGCTTTCGTCATCATATGAGGATTTATCTGTTACACCTGGTGAAGTGCCATCACAACTTATCTATTTGATACAGATCCTGAACACACACCAGACTGGTGAAGGTTTTACTTTGGGTCACTTTGTTCTGTTATTTTTGTGGATGTTTTACTCCAGTTTGATTGTATAGAGAGTGTTTTAACCATACAAGATTATACTAGGATTTCTTTTCTCTTATTTTGAGATCTAATAAGAAGAATCTGTATGGATCCACATCAATGAATTTAAGTACTATTTTTTTACTCTATCATATTGTTATTTTCTCAGCTGTATAGATTCCAGTTATAGAGGTACGCAGCGCAGAAATTTTGATCTATTTGTATATTTCCTGTGTTTTGTACAATAGTTTGTATCAGCAAACTATTGTACTGATCCAGCTGTCATTCCGTGGGTAACTGGACGCTGACCATATCAGTTTTAGGATCCTACAAAGAAATGTCAATTCCAATGTATGCTATACGTGGATTGAAGCCGAGCTATACAGAAAAAAAGGAATTCTTATTTCATGCACGCATTGATTGATCAATTGATCAATTAGAGAACATAGAGAACACAGCACCATCTCTTGTGTGTATAAAAACGGTCTCAGAAACATTTTCTACCATGCAAAAAGATCTGGGGGTAAATGTATCAAGCTGAGAGTTTTCCGGCGGGTTTGAAAAACCAATTAGATTCTAGCTATCATATATTTAGTAGATTCTACAAAATAACAGCTAGAATCTGATTGGTTGCTATAGGCAACATCTCCAGTGAAAAACTTTCAACTTGATACATTTACCCCCTGGCATCATATGTCTAAAATAATTGGGGCAAAAAATCTGTCATGATTTTAGCCTTGCAAAGTAAATTTCAAAACACTGCCAATTAAAATGTTATCTAAAATATATTATTTCTTACCAGCACTTCTCTTATCTACTTTTTAATATGTTTCACACATCTCCTGTAATATTGCCTCATACTTATTTTTCTTAAGTCTTATACATTATATTTGAAGTAATCATAAAGGCACAAGACACATTATTAAAGGAATACTATATTCTAATTTCTCAGTCCCCTCTTTTGAATAAAATTTAATCTAGAACCTCTAAACTATACAGTGCCTGTAGTCCTATTTGGATCCTGTTTAGATCCTACTTCATAATATAATTACCTAGAGGTTTTATATAATGGCATCTTGTAGATTTATTCAAGCCTAGTGGCCATACCAAATATAATCTCACCCTAACTATGGATTTCATGGGGAAGGAAAGAGGAAAGGAAGGTAGAAACTACACAGTGCACTCGTCAAGTGCTATATGTTACTTATTTCACAATAGGAGGGATTGTCCATTGTGCTGTATATCTGCATAAGGATGATCTTCAGTAACGAGCATGCGGACTCCAAGGAAAGGGCTCTTGGTTTGTGCTCTGATCACAGATGGCAGTAGTACTGAGAGTTCCACAAAGTCACATTCATCAGATGGAGTGTTCCGCACAGCGCTTAAGACAGATGTGATAGCGGAAGAGAAACACTTAGCTTTAATACACTTGTTGATGAGTCACATCATCCGTTTTATTATATATATATATATATATATATATACACATACACACACACACACACACACACACAATAAGGATTGTTAAGAGTTCTTGAAGTGCAAAATGTATCAGACCCGATATCCATCCTCCTATACCCATGGCTGAGTTCAGGCATGAAAATTATCCTTCTAGATAAGCATCTCCATTGTGCTCCTTTGAAAATTTATATTTCATGTCTCTTATTCCTTGTAAGTGTTCATAAATTATTTTCTCTGGGTCATCTGTGTCATTGATGAAAAAGCTGCAACACTGAGCTCCAAATTGAGTGTTTAGGGTCAAGCAGTACCCTCCCGACTGAGCTGTCAGGTAGTCCAATATTAACCTATTGTCTTTTGTAATTGTAATAATGTGTTGTGCTCTTTGTCAGTGGAGCTCTGGCACCATCTGATACACCTTTCTTCAGGATGGTGTCCACAATACTCACAAATTTATTTCTGTTTTGGGGTAAACTCCTAAATTCATGGGTTGCTCCTTTATTTATAGTATATGTTTGAGTTGAATGTTCATATTAGAATTTTTCTCATTTTTTATAATGATCTCTACACTACTATTGGTATGAGTCTGGTTCTTCCAGACCTGGCTTTCTTTTGTAGACTGATAAGCACCTACAGCCCACAACAAAAGAAAATAACTTGCAATCAATATAACTCCCATTAATATCATTGAACACCACTCTCTGGTGTCCCTTAGACCTTTCAGTATCTTGTACTTATACATTTTACTCAGACTCCCCTTGTCTGAAGATCTTGTAGTGTGAAGCGTGTATCTAGGTGTCTCTTTCTTGCACCTTCACTGCCATGGGAGTCGTCAATAAGATCTGGTATGGTGCTTTGAACCTGGGTTCAAGAGATTCTCTAACATGTTTCTTTATAACAACCTAATTTCCTGGTTCCAACCGTTGAGTGTTGGGATCCTGGTCTGGATCTGTAATGGAAGAGAACAACTTGTGGTGGATGTTAGTCAATTGTTTCCTTTTTCTGTCAGTAGCTTCTGCATTTTCAATTTTAAAGTTCTATTTAGCCTTTCTACCTGCCCACTACTCTGGGGGTGTGTAGTGCTGACGTGATATTCACTTCTTCTAGAACATGCTGTAGTTCCTTACCCATGAAATGGGTACCTCTGTCACTCTCAATCACTTCTGGAAACCCATATCGACATACTACTTCTGACATTTCTTTCTTTGCCATTCTTTTAGTGTTTGCTGTTCTACAAGGCCACACCTCCACTCAGTGACAAAATAGGTCAATGCACACGAAGACATACTCATAGTCAGCTACTTTTGACAACTGTATGAAGTCAATATGCAGCCTTTGGAAAGGGCACAGAGTCTGTGGGGTACTTTTGGGTGGGACTTTTATTGTTTTACCAGGATTGTGTAAAGCACATATCACACATCCAGATACATATGCTTGTGCAAGTTATGCAAATCCAGGAGCCACGCAGTTCTTACCATGTCCTTTGCTGTGGTGCCTTTGGACACATGGACCTTTCAATGTAGGGCTTGTGCCATCACTGGGTACAGTGCTTTTGGCAAACAATAGCATTAATTCCCTTGTTCCTCTGCCCCCAGCCTTTTTCAGGCCTGTTTTTTCAACATTTGGGGCTTGTTCTTGAAACTTTATGAAATTATTCTCTAAGTCTGGAATAGGGGGTAGGGCCACAACATTTATGCTCACAGGGTTCAGTGGCATTACAGCAGCTTGCTTTGCAGCGGCATCTGCTAGGGCATTACCTTTGGCTTCTGAGGTCTGCTCTCGAGTGTGTGCCTTTACCTTTATCACCGTTAGTTGCTTAGGCAGTTGGAGAACAGCAAACAGTTCTACACACCCTGTGTATGGTGTGCCATCAACATAAGATCGGGAACTATCTATAAACAATTCTAAATCAGCATTTGGTATACGGATTTCAGCTATGTCAGGTATAGCAGCACTTTCTAATCGCATTCTTTCAATGCAATCATGTACGAAGAAAAGAAAAAGGTTATGTACTTTCTGTGTCTTGCTGCTGCTGTGACTGTCTGTCACTTTCACCATGTGTCTCATCAATCGCTGCTCCTGTGTCAATATGCACACATTCTTTCCTCTCTGTTGAATAATTATGTTGGATTTAAAGTTGTACACCTCTTTATTTTGACATTGGAGGGGGTAAGCAAAGCCACCTCATATTTAGTGAACCTGGCTGGGGACAAGTGTTTTGTCTGTGCCTGGATGAGAATTTCTGTCACTGAATGTGGAACCTGTATAACAAGTTCATGTCCTAACACCATGTGGGCTGTTTTTTTCTTCATCAGTAGTGGAGCTGTCACTACTGATTTAACACATGTTGGTGCCGCCATGTATACAGGGTTTATCTGCATAGAGTAATATGCTAAGGGTCTTGCTTTCCCTCCATGTGCTTGTGTGAGCCCTCCCTGGACATGTCTCTGTGTTTCATGACAAAACAGATTAAACAACTTGTTATAATCTGACAAAGCCAGAGCGGGCGATGAGAATACATCAGCTTTCAATCGGTTAAACATTTGATCCTGCTCAGGGGAGAGTGTAAATGGCTTGTTATCATCCAGAAGTGTGAATGCAGGAGCACGGATTATAGCTCATAAAGTCTTAAAACTTTTATCTAAAACACAATGGTCATATTCAGAGGAGTCTATTTCACGTAACTTTTTGTACCATTTACTTATGTTTGTTGTGGCTGGGGACTCACACAATCCGAAACATATTGCAACCTTCTACTCATTGATAGTTGCATAAAATCAATCTGGATGACCTAAAGGGTCTCTCTCCAATTATTCAGTCCTGCCTCACATTTACATCTCCACATATGTTTTGACTTTCCAAATCCCTTAACTTCCCTGTGCCACCTCAAGCATTCTCTTGGGGTTTGGTCTCAATATCTTTTTTGTTCTTGTCACATTAACACTTGCAACACTCTTGTTCCTCCATCCACACATGTCAATTTCTTCCCTTACATCTGCCATCTCTGCACATTCATGTTCATAAATCAATTTCTCCTTGGTTTCCAGCCACGTTTCACATTTTTCTCTTAAGTTATGTTTATCAATATATCTTAACATACTCTCTATCATCTGATGCAGGGGTGTTCAACCTTTTAGCTTCCCTGGGCCACACTGGAAGACGACGAGTTGGTTTGGGCCGCACATAAGATACAATAGCGATAGCTGATCATCCAAAAAACCATAGAAAACATAGTTAACATATATATATATATATATATATATATATATATATATATGAGGAAAAAAAGTGATATATATATATATATATCACTTTTTTTTCAAATCCCCCTATACTTACCTTTCAATCGCCCTGTTCAAAAAATCCTCTCTAGTTATTATACTATAATCAATTTTTGTATTGTTTCGATGCAATATCAATAAAGTGCATTTAAGCCAGGCATTGTATATCAGGGTGCCCTGACCAGGCCTGCGGTACCTGACATATACACCACTGTGACCCCAAATTGTGACCTGTTTTGCTAATTACACCGCTGTTAGTTAAGGGATAACAACTTATAATGGGCCAAAGAGAATAATATATAATGCCCCATTAGTATTACAAGTAGAAGTATGTAGCAGGGAGATAAGGTCCATGATGCTCCAGGACCAGGTGACTTTTATTCACTTGTCAGCGTCCCTTGAAATAAAAAAAAAAAAAATCCCCTTAATTTACCTTTTAATCGGCTTGTTCTCCTGTCCTCTTCTTTTCTCCAATTCTGTGCTGCTGATTGTTCGTCTCGCGCGGGTGACTCTTCTATGCTGCGCTCCGCAATGGATGTTGGGCGTGATCACATCACGCCCGACATTCACTGCGAGCACCGCACGGAGGAGGAGACAAGGGAGGGAGCCGGAGTACCAGCTGACGTGACCGCAAGGTAAGTATTTTCTTGTTTTTTTTTGCAGGATTTTTTTTTTCCATTAACAGCGCTGCCCCCTTGTCACAACCAAAACTCCTTCTGGGCCACATTTAGAGGCGTGCTGGGCCGCATGCGTGATCTAATGTTTCATAATTGGATCAAAACTACCATCTTTGGACAAATCAAACTTCTTAAACAATTCACCCATTCCTACACAATTATCCTTGCCATGGATATATTCCATTATGTCCATAGGCATTCCTGGGACATCAGATTATGTACTATTGCTACTACCCATGGTCAAAATACCTTATGACCTAGTCAAAATACCTTATAACTTGAAACAACAATTAATACAACCTGAACCCGTAGCTGGGTCCCAAAGAATCAAATTTCTTATCAAATTGTGTACCTTATGGGTTTCAATATAGTGACATTAAACCTTGACCATTACATTTTCCAAGAACAACAAATAATATGCAAAATATACCTTCAACAAAACAAATTAAAAGTTTCCTCTGATTGGCTTATATGTTTGAGGCACAGCAAAACACAGACCAGCCAGGACTGCAGAAAGATACAGTGGCAGAGCAAAAACTACTCACAATGTGGATTTATGCATCTGTGTCCCTCTCTGATCAAGCGGTCATTCCGTGGGTCACTGGATGCTGACCATCTCGGTTTCAGGATCCTCCAAAGAAATGTCAGTTCCATTGTATGCTATCAGTGTATTAAAAACGAGCTATACATACCAAAAGGAATTCTTATTTCATGCATGCAATCAGCAATCGATTGATCGATTAGAGAACAGAGAGAACACAACACCATCTCTTGTGTGCATAGAAAATGTTCTGTTTATTACAATCAAGATTACACATTCTTATAGCCCTCAGAAACTTTTATTAGTATGCAAAAATATATAACACCTGACGTCTTATGTCTAAAATAATTGGGGCAAAAAATCTGTCATGATTTTAGCCTTGCAAAGTAAATTTCAAAACAGTAATATTTAGAATGTTATCTAACATAAATTATTTCTTACCAGTGCTTCTCTTATCTACTATTTAATATGTTCCACACATCTACTGGAACATACCCATTACTTTTCTTAAGACTTATATATTATATTTGAAGCAATCTTAAAGGCACAATACACATTATTTAAATGATTTCTACATTCTAATTTCTCATAGCTGACTATTCTCTACAGAACTGTTTTATAATAATGACAGGATTCTATTGCCTTTCTATGTCCCTGGTTCACCATGAAAGCTATTTTCTGAGCAGAGCACCGCAGCTAACCTCCTCCCTACACGCTGTCTTTTCTTAGATGGCACTTCAGAAAATCAGGAAGGACAATATAGACAAATATGGCGATCCAAAACTCGCGAGAGTTTTGTAATACCAAATTCCCGTAAATGTTGTTTTGCCACATTTTTGTGAGTCGAGTTTGATGGGTGAAACCGAACCACGACTCAGTTTCACTAGTATCCCCAATGTTGGATTTTGTCTGATTTGAACTAATCTAAATCGCTCATCTCTAATTTATAGTATAGTTCATTGTATTCCCTTATAAGTTTCTATGTGTTTCATGCCTATGTATAAGAAATGTCCTATAGGGTATATTTGATTCCCTATAGAGTGTAGCCTCCTTTGTGGTCAAACATGTTAAAAATCAGGAAATGGTCAATATAACAATACAATATATATATATATATATATATATATATATATATATATATATATATATAGTAAAAAAAAATATTCAAAAAGTCAATTGTTCACGTTTGGTAAAACAATATATATGTGCGCTAAGATTCACGATACTAAATGATAAATGTTGCGCATAATGCAAACAGGTTCATAAAATCATAAAAACTATTTATGTGCTTTGTGTATACAATTATATAGGGGAATTCTGGGCTGTGTGTACTCTAACATTAACAGTTATCATTAGGATATGGCAATTGAAAGTTTAATGTAAAAAAGTGATATAAAAACATAAAGAAATGTGGGCAAAAATCTTTAGTTTTTCATCTTCTATTTATAAAATGGGCCATAGATCAAAGACAAAATTGAGGCTCACTGGTAAAGCATGTTCAGTTCATTAATCAATGTAACCTCTAATCTAGAAATAGAGGCAGTATAGTCCCCTCCTCTCCAAAATAAAAATGTAGTTTATTATTATTATTATCATCATTTATTTGTATAGCACCACAAAATGAATAGCAAAAAAACCTGTTTACTAACATACTCCGTTCTGCTTATGGGATCTGTTGCCTTCAACAAGATGGATTGTTATAGATTTATCTAATTATTTATAAGTATGTCAGACAATTAATATGACACAGTTGTGATTAATTGGAGATCTCCAAAACATCTGACCTACTTCCAGTATTGCTTTTATCATTCATTCATGCATTTGACTATTTGTTCAGCACTTGCTTGTTTAGATCATCAAATGAGGTAAAATATATATTGTATCTAATGTGAAGCTAGACATATCTGTAATGAATTTTAGAAAAAACTACATTTTAAGATATTTCTAGTGGAATTTCTGAAACATATGTATAAAATACTCAAATCTAATAACAAAGTTCTGTTAATCATTCATTCATGTTTTCATTAATTTCCTCAGATTCATAAGACTTTGAAGTATGTTCATTTCCTAAACAATGCCGGAAATGAGGTTTATTTTGATGAAAAAGGAGACATGAATTCAACGTTTGATATTTTAAACTGGATTGTATATCCTAACATGAGATTAGATGGTGTGAAAGTTGGAAGATTTGAACAGAAACATGCAACACCTAATCTAGTAATTGATGAAAACCTTATAAGATGGAACATTGCTTTCAACAAGGTGGGATTTCAGATACTAAATGAAAAGCAAACGTTGTGAATGTTTTGCTTTCCCTTATTCATGTATTCATGAACCCACTGTCATTTATGCCATCAGCCTCCATTTCCAAAATGGTTGCCAAGTGACATCTGTAGCAATCATTAAAAGAAAAGCCTAACATGTCACGCTGCCATACATGTAATGCTCCATGGGGCTTTAAGGAAACAAATTGCATCATGTACATTTCTCAAACTGTCATGTCTCAATTACCTTGAGAATACAATTGATTGACCTGTCCCCCTTAAAATTCATAACCAGCACAAAATCTTTACAGCCTGGATGGGCTTCTACTAAATAGGAAGTGTGGGACCACTTGCAATTGGCAGACTGTTGAGCTTGTTCATAGTCACAATTATTGAATGCTGGCTGCTCTTAGTGAGCAAGTTGCTTTGTATTGTTTTTTTATTTTATTCACAAATTATTACAAATATCCCATTGTACTTCAGAAGATAGGAGAAAGACATTTTTCTAAAAAAGTGATTAATGAGGGCATTTCAGAGAGTCTTTTATGTCAATACATTTGCTGGAATCCCTTCAAATTACATATCTTGGATTCACAGGTACAGACAGAACAAGTAACATCTACACAGGAGAAATTCAGGGAATCTTCAGTTATACCATCAAACACTGGATGAATCTGTGCACACTCTGTTTGCACTTCTTGACGTCAAATATACTTAATTATCTCTTTATTAGCATATAAGTACTTTGTATTCTTTTCTAGAAAAGCAAATTGGTTATATATTCAGTGATAATTTCACCTATTTGGATCTTGAATTGTCTATCATTTAAAGTTATCCCTAACACTCTCTTGGTTTTATTAGAACTTCTAGGTCCTGGAATGTTGAGACACAGTCTCCTGATGTAAACTGAATAAGAAGAATTTAAATTTTTTGTCACGCGCCGGACACTCCAACTAACTTACCGGGGTCCAGTGCACAGACCTGACCACTTCGGTTGGGGCTTTCTACTGTAGCTCCAATACTCTGCCTTCCTATGCCATCATCTTGGATATCGGGTCTGCTCAGACCCACTCTTCATTACTTTGCCAGTCATTGGCAGAGTACTAGCACCCACCCTCATTTTCCAGACTATTTAATGTATTGGTTCTAGCAATATGGTGCCAGATTTTTATGTCATGTAGTCTGCTAACATGCTGGATTATTTGGCTCCTCTGTATCCCTGCTATCCTGTATCCATGCCTATACCTCAGGTCCAGCTATCCAGCACCATTAGCTTCTCAGCTAATCCTGGTATCCTGGTGTTTTGTATCCATGCCTGTTCCTCAGGACCTAGTGTCCAGTGCCATATGCTTCTCAGCTAATCCAGGTAGCTGAGATATCCTCTCCCAATCTCCACCTCCCTTCTTTCACTTTCTTTGAAGTCCTTATTATACATCTATTGTCTCCACTCCACCTTCGTGTTACTCTTATTTATCACCCCAGATGTCCATTTTCCCAATTCCTTAACTATGCTGCCTAGCTCACTTTTTTCCTATGCTTTAACCTTGTTCTCCCACTACTGTTCCATCTGTAGTTTCTTTATTTTGCCCATCCTGCCCTTCAAACAGCTAGCTTTCTTTCAGCCCGACCTTACATTATGGTCCCCACTGCACCCAAATACATGTGTACAATATATATATATATATATATATATATATATATATATATATATATATATATATATTGTGGCAATGGGAGTGGTTTGCCACAGGCCTCTCAGAGTGGAATTAGCTATGGAGCTAACAGTCTGCAGGTAAAAGGCTGTAAATCAAGTTGTATATAGGTGTAGCATTGTGGTTATGTTAAGATATGTACAGGTCAGAGACATGTGATAAAGTAGATGTAAAATATGTGATTTGCTTACATGCTTTAATGTGTTTGTGTCCACAGCTAGCAGCAGAGCTGATGGGGTGGCTGTACTGAACAGGCGTTACAGAACACCTGAGGAGCCTCCTTTAAAGACAAGGTGGTAGTGTCGCCTGTTAGTCATCCAAGCCTGTGGGAGGAGACCTGTGTATTTAAACTGGAGTTGTGCTCTTGTCAGAGGTGACTGATGCTGAGCTAGTTGGCCAGTCAGTAGTGAGCTGGTCGATGTCTAGTTAGCTGTAGGGTCACCAGGAGGTGCAGGCAAAAGGTAGTTGCTTGCTGGTGTCATCCTGACAGAAGAAGTGTTATTTATTGTGATGCGAACAATAAATATATTTGATTTTAAACAAGAAGTTTTCGTGTTGCTGATATCTGCTGGGTGTTCTTGCAACAGAAGGTGACAAAAGTGCCATGAGAAGGGTGCATTTTTGTTACTATATATATATATATATATATATATATATATATATATATATTACATGCACACACACATATACAGTGGGTGAAATGAGTATTGAACACATCAACATTTTTCTCAGTAAATGTATATTTATTGTGGCAATTATAATTAAATCTACACCCAATGTCAGCAACAGCCCTTATAATACAGACATGCAAAGAAATCAAACCATAGATGTCCATAATTTAAGTTTTGTGTAATAATGTGAAATGACACAAGGAAAATATATTGAACACATGAAGAAAGGGAGGCGCAAAAAAGGCATGGAAAGCCAAGACACCAGCTGAAATCTATCACAAATCTATCATATCTACCACAACTGATGGCGTATAAAAACGTGTCTCATTACGAATGTCAGGCCGTGCCTCTTGAGGATAACGAGAGCAGGACATTAACCGGTATTGGCGCTACTGAACTAACAGGTGCGGAGTCTAACGTACCCCTGGTATTCGCCAGGGACCCCCGCAAGGAGGTTTGGACTTCGCTGCACAGGGTAAGCAGGTCGCAGTCCTGCTAGCCAGTTACCGGTGTAGTGTAGAAGGGTCAGACGGTCCGGGTCAAGCCAAATCGAGAATGCAAGGAACCAGGAAAAATCCAGAGAATGGTCAACAAGCCGAGGTCGCGGAGCAGAATGGGTCACACAGAACGAGGGATGGTCTAACAAGACGGGTCACAACAAGGAGGCTGGAATACTAGGCACACTTCAGGAGACAGGAGTATGGAAACCAGGAACACCAGGAAGGGACCTGTTACTCTGGCACCCTAATGGCGCCAGAGTCAGGTTTAAATAGCCAGGAGCAGCAGCTGATAGGACAGCTTCCAGAGAGCGGCGGCCGAGGAGTAAAAGCGTCCTGTTGCCTAGCAACGGGACGGGGGCAGGGCGCATGCGCCCGGCGGCCGTAAACAGGAAGCCGCAGCGGGTCTGTTGCTAAGCAACAGACCGTTCGGCGGAAGTCAGGCGTTCATCCCCGGCTGTCAGCGATCAGCGGGGATGGCGCCTGACAACAAAGCTGTCACACAAGAAACATCTCATGATGGGTAAAAGCAAAGCGCTCTCAAGACCTTTGCTACCTTATTTTTGCAAAACATAGTGATAGCATTAGTCACAGAAGGATCTCTAAACTGCAGAATATTCCAGTGAGCACTTTTGGGATCATAATCCTTAAGTGGAAAGCACATCATTTCACCATAAACCAGCCACGACCAGGTGCACCTCGCAAGATTTCTGACAGAGGAGTGAAAAAAATATCAGCAGAGTTGTACAAGAACCAAGGACCACTTATGGAGAGCTTCAGAAAGATCTGGAATTAGCAGGTACAATTGTTTAAAGGAAAACAATAAGTAATGCACTGAACCGCCATGGCCTGTATGCACGCTCACCACGAAAGACTCCTTGTTGGAGAACAAACATGTTGAAGCTTGTTTAAAGTTTGTTGCACAACATTTGGACAAGCCTGTGAAATATTGGGAGAATATAGTGTGGTCAGATCAGAGCAAAATTTAACTCTTTGGATGCCATAATACACACCATGTTTGGAGGAGAATTGGCACTGAACATCACCCCAAATACATCATACCAACAGTGAAGTTTGAAGCTGGAAACATCATGTTATGGGGCTGTTTTTCTGCACATGCTACTGACATACTGCATATATTTGAAGGAAGGATGAATGGAAAAATGTAACGAGACATTCTTGATAAAAAAAATGGTGCCATCTACCAGGATGCTGAAGATGAAACGAGGGTGGACATTTCAGCAAGAATATGATCCCAAACACACAGCCAAGGACACACTCAATTGGTGTCAGAGAAAGAAACTAAAGTTGCGCGAATGGCCCAGCCACTCACCTGACTTGAATCCAATTGAAAATTTAAGGAAAGAACTAAAGATCACAGTTCATAGTAGAAGCCCACTGAACCTTCAAGATTTGAAGACTATTTGCATTTTAGAATGGGGAAAAATCACACCTGAGCAATGCATGCAACAAGTATCTACATACAGGAAATGCCTTGAAGCTGTTATTACCAACAAATTCATTTGTACAAAATACAAAGACATAAAATTCAGGAAGCGTGTTTATTACTTTTTCCCTGTGCCATTTCACATTACTACACAAAACTTAAATTATGTACATCTATAGTTTGATTTATTTGCATGTGTGGATTGCAAGGGTTGTTGCTGACATTGGGTATAAATTTAATTACAATAGCCACATTAAATAAATATTTACTGAGAAAAATGTTGATGTGCTCAATACTTATTTCATGAATATATCATCATCACCACCATTTATTTATATAGCGCCACTGATTCAGCAGCGCTATACTGAGAACTCATTCACATCAGTCCCTGCCCCATTGGAGCTTACAGTCTAAATTCCCTAACAAACACACACAGACAGGCAGAAAGAGAGACTAGTGTCAATGTTTTGATAGCAGCCAATTAACCTACTAGTATGTTTTTGGAGTGTGGGAGGAAACCGGAGCACCCGGAGGAAACCCACACAAACACGGGGACAACATACAAACTCCAGATAAGGCCATGGTCGGGAATTGAACTCATGAGCCCAGCGCTGTGAGGCATAAGTGCTAACTACTGAGCCACCGTGGTGCCCATATATATATATATATATATATATATATATATATATATATATATAAACAGAACAACAAAAAATGGCTATGTTGGAGGATAGAAGTATGGTTGGAGGAGTAAGGAATGAAGGGGTTAATGATAGGGTGGAGAAGGGCAAAAAAAAACAAGCTAAAACATTTCATACACCATGATGAGGGCACAAAATCTGCCACGATGCACCCAAATTTGTGGAGATCACCAAACTGATGTAATGTAATCATACTAAAGTGAAAAACGGAAGGTTCCCCATCATATACTTTTCTGGACCATGTATTCTGGGTTTAGATTTGTGCCTGAGGATTTCTTAGCCTGTATTCAATAAGTAGGGTCAGTTTTGAGACTCCCTATGGTCTCCAGAATTTCTGGGTATGGTGGAGGAGTATCAAGAATGAGACTCTCTTGGTGAATTGTGAGGCTCCAGCCATTACCAAACAAAGCAATATCAGAATGACTATCTTAGTATGTAATGAACCCTTGTTACTAGAAGATCTATCCTTCTGGATAAAAAGGTATGTGGAAATGTCATATCTTTTCGTTAAGGTTCAGGATTTGCAGCGGCAGGTCTTGTTTAGGGTCTGGATGGCTGTTATTAGCCTAAGGCAACTAAATTCTGTACCAGTACACCTTCTATCTTCATCCTATATAGGCAGGGACAGAATCCAATGCTTCTATCCAGACCAGCCACGAACATGTTGCTGAGGTTCTTTTTGCCATTTCAGCAAGAATTTTGATTTTGTCAGGTGCACACGCTGGCAAGAACTTGAACATATGGCAAAATGTTGTAAGGTGATTACACATTAACCTGTGTGGTGATGTGGGACATTCTTTTGCCAACTGTCCCCATGTGCACCACGCTCAAGAATCCTATGCTGAGATGGCAGAAATTGCAGAGGCGGTAGAGATAGAACAGAGGAGACCTCCTAAGGCAAAACCAAGGAAACGTGAGTTGTTTCAATATAAGCCTCAGTCAATTCCTTGGTCTGGGGTTTCTCCTCGGCTATGTAATGAGAAACAGCCAAGCTCGACGGTGAGTTTGGCCCAACCTAGCACTATTAGGGAAGGATGGGAGGAGAATATGGAAGAAGGTGTAAGTTGAAAGCGGAAAGGGGTAGGGCAGGTCTGAGTTTCCCCTGAACCAGTTGTTCTGGCCAATAAATTCAATACCTCGTCAAGTGATGAAGAGTATGGGGATATTGTGAGTAATGCTTGCGAGGCGAGATTGTCCTAAGTCTCCACACAGAATATTAGGGCAAAGATTAGGTTAAAGCAGGCTGATCCCTTTTCACAAAGGTGGTGAGTGATGAGTAAGGAGCAGGTGGTGTAGGAAGGGGCGGTGTAGAGGGGGTATCATCATTGTGGGTGTAAAAGATTCTCATAAAGTCTTTAATTCAAGTTAGTGGGAAATCCCTTAAGGTTACATAGGTTACTGATTAACAATTACTGAGTTGGTTAATAGTTCAGGTGGAGAGAATCAGGGGGCTAGGAAGGAGGAGGATAGGAGGGATATAATATTTAATGATGGCTCCACAACACATACGGTTTGCCACCATTAATGTGACATCTGTGCTTTCCAATAGAGCTCAATATTTGGTCTTTGATTTTTTTTAACACACTTGAGGTGGATTTTATTGTATATCCAAGAGAGTAAGTTTGGGCACCTTGTGGACCCCCATGAGTGTAAATGTAGGTGGAGGTCCCTCCTATTTGCCTCTTTCAGCTGAGCCGTACCGTGGAGTGGCAGTCCTTTTTAATGATATGGTAACCATTCAACAAAGTATACAAATAAGCATGGGCAGATGTATATTTATGGATGTTTTTCTAAGAAGCGGGTACTGAGGTTGACAAATATCTATGGTCCACACATAAGTTAGGGCAGGAATTCCATTTTGGAGAAATTAAACCCTACTGTCACGGTCGTCTGAATTTCTTGATCCGATTCGGGACCCTTGGGACTAGCTGGAGCAGGAGTGAAACAGAACTTAGCAGCCTGGATGAACTTCTTGCTCATGTTCGTGCTGATTGTAGAATATAGCAGGGGAATTAGCAGTCTGGAAATGTAGACAGGAACACTGCACTTGTAATGCAGTCAGGAACACTGCACTTGTAATGCAGTCAGGAACACTGCACTTAGGAGTGCAGACAGGATTACTGCTCTTGTAATGCAGTCAGGAACACTGCACTTGTAATGCAGTCAGGAACACTGCACTTGGAGTGCAGACAGGATTACTGCACTTGTAATGCAGTCAGGAACTTTGGAGCCAAGAACTATCCTCTGGAGAGAAGTGTGTTGTTCTGGCAATGAACAGATCACAGCAGCAGGTTTAAATAGGATGTCCCAAACAACTATTGGCTGATCAGTTCATGTGATCACAGCTTCTGAATCTGGTTGGTTTGGAATGATCACCTGACTGCATCCAAGATGGCCGCGCCCATGCAGCAGGACAGACAGTATGTGTTTGTTTACAAATGAAGGTGTGGAGAACGGGAATGCTGCAGATGACCAGAAGGGACCCAGGTAGCCGTGATATGACAGCGGCGGATGACGTAAGTGCGGCTAAGATCCCGATTTGTGACAGTACCCCCTCCCTTACGAGTGGCCACTGGACACTTAGATTGGGGCTTAGTTGGAAACTTGCGGTGAAATTTTTTGATGAGAGATGGAGCATGAACATCAGAAGCTTTGATCCAGGCCCTCTCTTCTGGACCATAGCCTTTCCAGTCGACTAGATATTGTAAGGTTTTATGTCGAAACCGAGAGTCCAAGATCTCTTTAATTTCATATTCGTCACCATGTTCAGTCTGCACTTCAGGAGAAACCAGTTTGGGTGTATAAAACCGATTTAGCACCAGTGGTTTCAAGAGAGAGATATGGAAGGTGTTGGGTACCCTGAGGTAAGATGGTAGATGTAATTTGTAGGACACTGGATTGATGACTCGGGAGATGTTAAACGGTCCAATAAAGCGAGGAGCGAATTTCATAGATGGAACTCTGAGGCGTAGATTGCGAGTAGACAGCCAGACTCTGTCTCCGGGTTTCAAGCTTGGAATGGCTCGTCGCTTTTTGTCGGCCTGAATTTTGTAGCGTTGGGACGCTTTAAGTAGAGATTCCCGTACCTGGCGCCAGTGGCCTGAAAAATTCTTTAGGAAAACTTCAGAGGCAGGTACTGAGGCTGTAGGAAGTGGAGTAAACAAGGGTACCCTGGGGTGTAGGCCATAGACCGTATGAAATGGAGTGGAAGCAGAGGATTCGTGATAATGATTATTATGAGCAAATTCTGCCCAAGGAAGCAGATCTACCCAGTCGTCTTGAGAAGAGGATATGTACAAACGGAGAAATGTTTCTAGGTCTTGATTAACTCTTTCCGTTTGCCCGTTGGATTGGGGATGATAGGCCGAAGAGAAGTTTAGTTTGATCTGTAGTGCTTGGCACAAGGATCTCCAGAATTTCTCCACAAACTGAACTCCTCTATCTGAGACGATTTCTTCAGGACACCCATGCAAACGGAAGATCTCCTTTATAAATTGCTGAGCCAGGATAGGTGCTGATGGGAGTCCACGGAGAGGAACAAAATGCGCCATTTTAGAGAATCGGTCAACGATGACCCAGATGGTATTGAAATTATTAGAATTGGGCAAATCGGAAACAAAGTCCATAGAAATATGGGTCCAGGGTTTGGTGGGAATAGGCAGAGGCAAAAGTTGACCAGCTGAAGATTGTCTTGAACTTTTATGTTGGGCACAGCTGCCACATGCGGAAACAAATTGCTGAACATCCTGATGAAGCGTAGGCCACCAGTAGCTTCTCAATATGAAAGATTGAGTTTTGCGGATGCCAGCATGACCGGCAAATCTGGAACAATGTGCCCATTGGAGCAATTTTTTACGCAGATTCTCAGGAACAAAAGTTTTCCCCTGGGGAGGTGTATTGTCGGGTCTACTGACTGCGATGCTGAGTGGGCTGATAATAGGCCGTGGATCCACAATGATGGAATCTTCTTCTTTTACCATAGAACGTGACAAAGCATCGGCCTTGCAATTTTTGGAACCGGGACGGAAGGTGACATGGATATCAAATCGAGAAAAGAATAGTGCCCATCGGGCCTGACGTGGATTCATGCACTGTGCAGTTTTAAGGTAGAGCAGATTCTTGTGATCCGTGTATATTGTGACAGGATAACGAGCTCCTTCAAGTAAATGTCTCCACTCTTCAAGCGCCAATTTGATGGCAAGCAGCTCTTTGTCCCCTATGGCATAATTTCGTTCAGCTGGTAAAAATTTTCGGGAGAAGAACCCGCAGGGATGCCATTGCTCATCAGCTGGTTTTTGGGAGAGAACTGCCCCTACTCCGACAGATGAGGCATCAACTTTCAAGTAGAATGGACAGGTTAAATCTGGTTGCCTCAGTATGGGAGCAGAAATAAATGCTTGTTTCAGAAGTTGAAAAGCAGATTGGGCTTCTTCAGACCACTTGGCAGGATTAGCTCCTTTTTTGGTGAGGGCGGTGAGTGGTGCTACTACAGTAGAGTAGCCACGAATAAATTTTCGATAGTAGTTAGCAAATCCCAGAAATCGCTGTACTGCCTTTAGTGTAGATGGTTGAGGCCAGTTAAGAATAGCTTGCACCTTCTCTGGGTCCATACGGAGACCGGTGCCCGAGATGATATACCCCAAGAATGGAATGGATTCAACTTCGAAGGTGCATTTTTCAAGCTTGCAATACAGTTTATTCCTTCTGAGATGGCTGAGGACCTCTTTAACATGTCTGCGATGGGACTGGATATCAGAGGAGAAAACGAGGATATCGTCCAAATATACCACAATAGTATGGTACAGTAAGTCCCGAAAGATTTTGTTTATGAAATTCTGAAAAAACCGCTGGGGCATTGCTCAAACCGAATGGCATGACAAGATATTCGTAGTGCCCATCCCTGGTGTTAAAGGCGGTTTTCCATTCATCGCCACGCCTGATACGGATCAAATTGTAGGCCCCTCGGAGATCCAACTTCGTAAATATTTGCGCACCTTTGACTCTGTCAAATAACTCTGTGATGAGGGGCAGAGGATACCGGTTCTTGATGGTAATGTCGTTGAGACCTCGGTAATCGATGCAGGGACGTAATCCACCATCTTTTTTTTTTACAAAAAAGAACCCGGCTCCTGCCGGTGAAGAGGATGGGCGAATAAAGCCCCTTTCCAAGTTCTCTTTTACATATTCAGACATAGATTTTGTCTCAGGGATAGAAAGAGGGTAGACTCTGCCACGCGGTGGGGTTTTACCTGGAACAAGATCAATGGGACAGTCCCAATCCCGATGAGGTGGTAGAGTTTCAGCGGCCTGCTTACTGAAAACGTCTGTGAACTCTTGGTAGGCAGAAGGAACTGGCAAAACTTCCTTATCAGAGGTGGAGCAATGTGGAAGAACACGTTGTAAACAGGACCCGAAACAAGTTGGAGCCCACGCCAGGATTTGTGGAGTCGACCAGTCAATATGGGGGTTATGCGTTTGAAGCCATGGAAACCCGAGAACCACAGGGCTAGTGGCTTCTGGGATGACCAAAAAGGTAAGAGACTCGGAATGCAGAACTCCTATTTGGAGCGTCACTGGAGAAGTCTGATGCGTAATGGTACCCCCTGGAATACGGCTACCGTCAACCGCAGAGAGAAAGATGGTCACTGGAATTTTCTCTAGTGGAATGGCTAGTTCAGCAGCTAATCTGGCAGACATGAAATTCCCAGCTGCTCCAGAATCCAGCAGGGCTGAAATGTATTGGGAGCCTTGAGCGTGTTTCAGAGTGACTGGGATAATACAGTCCTTGCCTTGTGGGGAGCGAAGAGCCACTCCTAGGCTCACTTCCTCATCGTCAGCTAGGAGGTTGTGTTTACCCGGCTTACGAGGACAATGATGTAACAGATGTCCGGAACTGGCACAGTATAAGCAAAGTTTCTCTCTAACTCGCCGTTCTCGCTCGGTGGGTAAAAGACGTGCTTTGCCTAATTGCATGGGTCCTTCAGGGAAAGGAGACGGTACACGGACCCGTTGAATAGGGTGGAACTTGGGGTGTTTCAGCTTCCTCTTTTCTAGAGCTCTTTCTCTGAACCGAAGATCAACCCGATTGCAGGTGGTAATCAATTGGTCTAGCGTTGTAGGTAAGTCCCGAGACGCTAATACATCCTTAATGTGGTCAGACAGGCCCTGCCAGAAAACCGCAACAAGAGCATCGTTATTCCAAGATAGTTCAGAGGAAAGTGTTTGAAATTGAACGGCATATTGGCCCACAGACTGCTGCCCTTGCCGAAGGCGCAGAATATCTAAAGCGGCTGACGTTGTTCTTCCAGGCTCGTCGAATATTCTGCAGAAGGTAGACAGGAAGCTATCAATGTCAAATAAAATTGGGTCAGATTTTTCCCAGAGCGGTGATGCCCATGCCAGAGCTTGCCCTGATAGTAGCGAAACAATATAAGCAGTTTTGGTACGTGCAGTGGGGAAATTTCCGGGTTGTAATTCAAAGTGTATACTACACTGGTTGAGAAACCCGCGGCAATTCTTCGGATCGCCATTGTATTTAGCTGGCGTGGGAAGATGGAGTCTGGATGAAGTAAGTAGTGAAGCAGGTATTACTGGCTCAGGCGGAGTATGGGATGGTTGACTGCGGAATAACTGCAAGGTATCCATACGTGTAGAAACATCCTGCAGCAATCTCAAAATTTGCCCCTGGTTAGTTTCTTGTCTCACAATGCGTTCAGCTAATATTTGGACATAGTCCTCCCTCGGGGTATGTTCCCCTAGCGGATCCATTAGGCCAGAACAAACTGTCACGGTCGTCTGAATTTCTTGATCTGATTCGGGACCCTTGGGACTAGCTGGAGCAGGAGTGAAACAGAACTTAGCAGCTTGGATGAACTTCTTGCTCATGTTCGTGCTGATTGTAGAATATAGCAGGGGAATTAGCAGTCTGGAAATGTAGACAGGAACACTGCACTTGTAATGCAGTCAGGAACACTGCACTTGTAATGCAGTCAGGAACACTGCACTTAGGAGTGCAGACAGGATTACTGCACTTGTAACGCAGTCAGGAACACTGCACTTGGAGTGCAGACAGGATTACTGCACTTGTAATGCAGTCAGGAACACTGGAGCCAAGAACTATCCTCTGGAGAGAAGTGTGTTGTTCTGGCAATGAACAGATCACAGCAGCAGGTTTAAATAGGATGTCCCAAACAACTATTGGCTGATCAGTTCATGTGATCACAGCTTCTGAATCTGGTTGGTTTGGACTGATCACCTGACTGCATCCAAGATGGCCGCGCCCATGCAGCAGGACAGACAGTATGTGTTTGTTTACAAATGAAGGTGTGGAGAACGGGAATGCTGCAGATGACCAGAAGGGACCCAGGTAGCCGTGATATGACAGCGGCGGATGACGTAAGTGCGGCTAAGATCCCGATTTGTGACACCTACCTTTTATGGGTCAGCAGATTGTATTCGGGGGTGAATTTAACACCACTATTAGGTTGCAGGATAAGCAAAGGCTAATAAACATCGCTGGCCTCTGATGCTGTTTTTTTTTAGTATGATAAATCAGGCTCTGCTGGTAGATGTGCATATTTGTCACCCTCCAACCTTCACAGGGTTCACCTTTTTAGCGGTAGAAGTAGGCCAAGAATAGATTGTTTTTTTCGTTAAAGGGAGCTCGGTCACATTAACTCCAAAATTGGAAGTGGTAGATGTCTCGCATCACGTTTGCTTTTGCACATCTTTAAATGCTTTAGACACCTTCAGAACGGCAGGGTCATGTGGCATCTGAAAACCATCCTCCTGTTGGAGGAGTAGGTTAAACAGTGGCATTGAAACTGTGATCTGTGAAAATTTTGTGGCTTCTGGCTCAGAAATAAATAAGGAACAGAGTGAAGTTCTCTGGTTTGGAGGAAGGGAGGCAGGTTGCTCTTCCAGATGCACTCCCTGAGGCCAGTCAAGAGATTAAAATCTTAGACATTTGATTTGGTTCATGTGATTATGCCCAGAGAAATTGGGAACTGAAACTGACAGATGTCACCTCTGAGGAGGAGAATTGAAA
This sequence comes from Mixophyes fleayi, assembly GCF_038048845.1. Taxonomy (NCBI): domain Eukaryota; kingdom Metazoa; phylum Chordata; class Amphibia; order Anura; family Limnodynastidae; genus Mixophyes; species Mixophyes fleayi. The sequence continues at coordinate 62,695,564 of NC_134413.1, forward strand.
GAAATGAAAGCTGTCCTGATTTTATCAGGACTAACTTGATCCCAGTTGTTTTGTACGTCAGTAACATATGTCTGTTCCTAGAATCATTAAGGGTTAAGGTCAGTTTCTTGTTCTTTCAATTGTTATGGGGGAACAAGTTGAATGCACGGTGGCTTAGCGGTTAGCACTTCTGCCTGTGCGTATGTTGTTCCTATGTTTGCATGAGTTTCCTCCAGGGTGCTTCAGTTTCCTCCCACACTCAAAAAAAGACACTAGTAGCTTAATTGGCTGCTATTAAATTGACCTTAGTCTTTCTTGGTGTGGGTGTATGTTAGAGAATTTAGACTAAGCTACAATGGGGTAGGGAGTGATGTGAGTGAATTCTCTGTACAGCACTGTGTAATTAGTGGCTCTAAATAAATAGCTATTGATTATGATGATGGTGAATGTAATTAAGGAGAGTGTTACATGTAAACCGAAGGATTAAGGTGGCCTGGGAATGGTAAACCTAGTGCTGTTTTTTTGTACTGCCTTCTTTAGGCTTTATTTTAGGAGTCACTTTATGGAGTCTCCCCCTCGGTGGGTAGATTGGCTTTCTCAACGCATGGTTGGATGGAGGTCTTGTAAAAAGTTGTTGAGTTAAGCATGAATTTCTGGCAGCATTTGTGATTCAGGGTTTGAAGGAGACGAGGGGGTAAATGTATGAAACTTCCCTTTACAATGCAGCGCCGCTTGAAATTTAATCGCCGAAAACGCTGAACACGCGGTTGTTGAAGAACCTGCACGTTCATACATTTACCCCAAGGAAACGGCAGTTCAAATTGGGTGAGGCAGAAAACTTTTGGAGAAGAAAATTTTGCGTACTCGCTATGAAGTGCCCCTGTTATTAAAGGATTGCCTAGAAAATATGTGCTTGAAGCGTCTTTCTTTTGTGAATTCCTAGCGGCTTGCTCCAAAATTTTTAGAGATCTCACTTGACTTGTGTTTTATGGCCGGCTCTATGTTAAGGGGAACCTGAAACATAGGGATGTCGATAATAGTGGTTGTCCTTGGAAGGAATGTCATGGGGAGATGGAGACCATTCTTGCTTTGGTGTATTTTTATGTTTACAAAGGAGTGTTTCACACCTAAGGCCTTCTGTGCCTTTTGGGGTTTATTTACACTAATTGGGTGTATGGAGAACTCAAAAGTTGTAGGGATTTTCATTTAAGCACCTGTTTTTAGTACAGTTGTTAGGCTTTACATGTGGAATGTACTGTGTATAGTGTCCATTAGGGAAATAATCCTTGTCTGCAGTGACGTGGTGGAAAGTATTCTAAACAAGGTTTGAAACAATATGGAAATAGAGGTGCCGGATGGAAGCTGTGAGCTGCAGTATTTTGTAGTGAGCTAGAGTATTTTCTGGCGAGGGTAAAACCTCGCTAGACGGCAGCTAAAATCTGGCTGTATATATAATCCATACTGTTCTTTCACTATTAGATTTTGTGAAAACCCTAGATTTTGTGTAATGTTTGTATACAGAAAGTGAAAGAAAAGCTGTTGAGCATGGGGTGACATGTGATCAATTAGTTGATGTGCAGGGCAGATGTAAGTTATGTGGGTAGTGGGTTGCATGTGTGAGAAAAGTTGGTGGGTATGGGGTTGCATATGACAAAAGCTGGTGGGTAGCTGATGGCATACGAAGAAGAAGCTGGTCAGCATGGGGCATATGTAAGAAAAGCTGATGGGTAGAGGGTGGCGTGTGTTAGCAGCTGGTGGCAGGGAGTATGATGTGTTTAAAACTGATAGTCAATGGGTTTTATATAAAAGAACTCATGGGCAGTGGGAGGAGCTTGTAACAAGTGTCATAAGATCATCTCCTGGGTTTAGACTGCTGAACTTCACTCACTTCATCCAGATAAATCATACCAGTCCAGTGCATTGGTTTAAATAGCCTCCGCTAGTTTTATTCTCTAGCATGAAAATAAAATATAAAGAAAGTCCATGCCGTCTGGCTTCTACCTAATACACAGGCAGACCTAGTATCCCATACATATACAATACAACACAACAGAACTTACTAATCACAATTTGCAATATGTCTCAGGAGCCTTCTGAACTCCTTCAAAGGCCTTTTAACAGCTCCTCATCAGGTGCAACTCCTGATTACTAGCAACTTGCTAGGTTGCTGGAAAACCCGAAATGGGCCTTATGAATGAAACTCGCCCTTCTCTCTCCATTCATACCCCAGTGACCCTTATACCAGCTATTCCTGCAGCTGAGCATACACTTTTGGGAAGCATTTTCCTACACACAATCTCCACAAACAACAGAAATTCATGATTTATATACCTGGCATTTACTACATTCCCACTGCTTCTGTCACACAAGCCTTTGTGTAGGGTACGTGAGAGAGGCATGTGGGCACTGGGTGTCTAGTGAGAGAAATGTTGGTGGACAGGTGGTGGCATGTGACGGAAAGCTGATGGATAGCTTGGTGATTGTAAAATTCTATGTTTCTAAATTTTAAAATATAAATAGTTTCACTTTAAAAAAAAACATGAATTTCATATACAAAAAACCCTACGTCTTGACCTGTCTGATTAAGGTTTGTTATACTTACACACAATTTAAAATTTAAGAAAACTATTGATACTCTTACACTGAAACCCAAATAAACAATTAAATTGCAATTATTAGCATAGAAGCCCTAATGGACATGTTCCTTATGCAATAAAGACTTGGGGCTAGATTTACTAATCTGCGGGTTTGGAAAAGTGGAGATGTTGCCTATTGCAACCAATCAGATTCTAGCTTTCATTTATTTAGTGCATTCTACAAAATGACAGCTAGAATCTGATTGGTTGCTATAGGCAACATTTCCACTTTTTCAAACCCGCAGTTTAGTAAATATACCCCTTGGTGTGCCAGATCTTGGACCCATGGTTCCTGATCTAAACAGACTGGTAACATTGGATTCCATGTGAGGGGGTTGATGTTCCAGTCAGACCTACCATTAGTGTACGTTGGCCAGAATTTTGACGTAGGGAGCCTGTTCTGGTCCCTTCACTGGATGGATTTGGCTTCTTTGTCTGTTTGGTTATGGATTTGGACACCTCTGTACCGATTGGCATACAACTAATGTGGGGTGGTCCAGTTGGATGCTGGCCAGGTTTTAGGACATTTTGGGTCCCAATTGGACCTCCCGTTGTATGCTAGGCAGAACGTTAACCCGGGGAGCCTGTTCTGGGCCTTCCACTGGATGGATTTGGATAACATTTAACATAAAAACAACAATGGTGTGTTGGAAGAGCTTCTAATCTGCTAATTATTTTTAAAATGTTGACCGATACATTTAACTCATTGGTAACTTAATAACTTGATTTAAACACAGGCAACGCTGGGTTCTTCAGCTAGTTTTAATATAATTAAAAAGCATATCATTGCCATCAGTTATACAAAGTATGTTAAACTAGTGAAATAAGTGCTCAAATATGCAAACCAGTATACACAGATTAACACAGATGTTATAAATTCTTTAAAAAAAAATAAATTAGTCCAACTCTGGTAAAAGTGAAAGGTTCTCCATTGAATAAGGTCTTATTGCAAAAGTAACTAGCCAGTTTATTAAGTCCTCAGTAATCAAACGAAAGTGCTGATGTACAAACTTGAGTTATGCGCTAGTCTTTTGCCTTGATCGTGTAATTTCATTGCTTTTTGGAGTTTCAATGGAAGAGTTTCAATAGTTTTCTTAAATTTTAAATTGTGCATCAGTATAAGAATCCTTAATTCAGTGTTTTTTTCAACTCCAGTCCTCAGGACCCCCTAGCAGTACATGTTTTCCATATCTCCTTGCTGGAGCATAGGTGTATTCATTACTGACTGACACAGTGTAGCAGGTGGTATAATTATTTCACTGGTCATCTGAAAATCTTGCACTGTTAGTGGGTCCTGAGGACTGGAGTTGAGAAACATTGTCTTAATTGGACATGTTACACCATATTTTGTCTATGGGATATATATGGTATTTATTTGCTGTTTATATAAAATATTCTAGTATTGTTTTTATTACAGTAGCACAATATCCTGAACTTAGGAGTACTCAAAGATTATTATGTGGAAAAGAGTCAGCCTAGAGGAGAAATTGGAGAAACTGTTGGAGGTTTTCCTAATGTTGAAAGAGGAAGCAAGTGCCTTGAATTTTCAGGAAGAACCAGACTAGGCTAAGTTTACGGATGAAGCTATTTGTGCTATGCAGAATCTGACCAAGGAAAATACAGTTATAACAAGAATCAGCAGTACCCATATGAAGTGTCATTGACAACCACGATAGACGAAAGCAAATGCAAAAAAGGACTGTTACAGGACAGGGACATGGCTGATTAATACCCTGGAAATGTACTAATAGAATCTGTTCCATTAGCAGATTCCACAGATCCACTAGAGACAATGAGTATGGAGGAGTTGATAGTGGAATGCCAGATCCGGGGTGTAGCGTACCTGTACTGCACGCACAGGGATATACTCAAACGTCTTTTAAAGGATCAGGAGAATCCCATCAATGACTTTAGTGTCTATAGGAAATGGATGCTCACTTTAGGTCCCCACATGTCTCTCTGGGATCAGATGCAATGTCTGCAACAGAGTTTTGAAGAAGCAAAGGACGAGGTATGGCGACAAGGACTTATTGACATTGGAATGTGGCAGAATCAGTGTTATCGAATGAATGCTGAAAAATGTAAATTACAATATCTTGTTTCACAACCCAAAAAAAAGGGCTGCTCAGTCTGTTAATCAGGGGGAGGTCCATCCTGGGGATTATACACAACTGCCCAAGCTACTATCTTGGGGGAGGCTGGAGAAGAACTGCTTGGTGAGGATGTTGTACCTCTGACTACTCAGAAAGGATTAGGAGAAATCCTCCCGTTTGGTGACTTGGATGAAAAAGAGCTACCATGTAAGTATGACAGAATTAATGCAATAGGAATTGTCATGTCAGGGGCCAATACCATGGGGCCCTTGGAAAACTACTCCTACAGCTTTCCTATGCAGAACTGGCAGATGAGATGTTGACCAAGTGAGTGTCTGAGAGGGCAGTGCCACAGTAAGATTCACCAGCCCCACAAGCTTAGGAGCACAGCACTCCAGCTCTAAATCTGGGGACCCAGGACCCAATAACAGAGGCCTGCACTGGACTATCCACTCTGGTTTGCTGCCTGGAGAACAAGTCTTGGTCCAATGAGGATTTACACCACCCCGATGCTCCAGAGGCAAGAGAAGTAGTGAAAAAGGTGGATGCGGTAGCAGGGGAGCGGAGATATATACAGGGGCATCCACAAGTGTTTTAGGATGGGTACAAAAGATTCACCAGCAGCAAAGAAGTAATAGAGCCCCCATGTTTGTATGCCACAAGGCAGTAGTCAACTTAATGTTTGGGGAAGGGGAGATTGGATCTTTGGGAGATATAATGGGACAAGAACCCCAAAAGTTTTCCCGTCACTGGACAGTTGTTACTTGAGCAATTGAGGGAGGGGGGGATTGAATCTTTGCCAGAAAAAAAACGGACAAGGAGCCCCAAAGATTTCCTGCCACTGGGCAGTTTTCATTCGAGTATATGGGGGAGGGGAGCATGGTCTCCAGAAACAGAGGGCATGCCAAGGGACTATTTGTAGTTGGGCATTTGAGGGTGGACAAGGCTCTCAAGGAATAATGGACTACAACTCTCTTATCAAAGATATGTGCACAGGAGTGGCCCAGTTTTTTTCTTGTCTCAACTTATGACACAGGACAGCATAAAGCCAAACTCCAATTGGGTGGAATGATATGCCTGCACCCATGGGACCCTGGTGGGAGATCAAGTTACTGTGTACTGCTGTCTACCTTACTATCAGACCCAGGTGAAACCACAGCAGGCCTGAGACTTTTAACTTGGTGGAAAAAGGTTTACTTTGTGCAAGTGAGCCATTGTGAACAAGGGCTAAAAAAGTGGGGGAAATATATGTGACGAATCGAGTTTGATAACACCTTAACCAGCCTTTCCCTCGTTTCACACCATGTGTGGATTATAACATGCACTTTTTACAGTGCTGGTTGTGCTCTCCAGCTCACCAGAGCTGGGATGCACAACCAACTGCAGTATCTAATTACATGTGAATAAGGGGAAATTGTACCTTTTCACTATATGTTACTCATTGTAAATATGTATATTGTTGTATCTTGTTTATATTGCAGTAAAGCTTTTATTCATCGTGCTTAAACTGAAGCAAGGTGGGTTATGGGTAGGGATCAGATTGCAGGATACAGGTGAGGGGAAAGGCCAATTGTTCTAAACAGGATTAGTCCAGACTTTTTGCCTGGAACCCAACAGGGGATTTCTGTGGAAGCACAGCTCATCTCCACTCCTCCTCCAACCCCCTCATTCAGAACCCATCATTGTTTAAGAGGGAGAGAGCCAGGGATTTGTCCAAGGAAGGGGAGAAACTGTGGAAATATAACCCTGGATATAAAAAGCCACTCCAAAAGGGGTAGGTGTTCATTCTGAGGAATAATGGCTGGAAGTTGCAGAATGGCTGGTTTTGGCTTGCAGTTCTCTACCAGTGGACTACATCTGCAGATCCATGGGTCTTCAAGTCAGGACAGTCAGGTGACTAACTCCTTAAGCTAGTAGGGTAGGGGACAGATCATGTGGTAAACCTGCCTGGTATTTATTTATTTGTATATAATATTCTAGTGTTTGCTTAATTACTACGATTTGTATAGTCACTCAGGCAAATTCTAACTGCATTTGCCTGAATGAACCCTATATGAACCCTAAAAGGTACTATGTAGGCTTCCCTAGCATAGTAAGGCACCCCTGGATGGCCAGCCAGCGTAAAGTGGGTAGAATTGGGCCAATAAACCTGGCATCTTCACAGGCACTAACTAAACATTCGCTGACATCATCTCTCTAGTGTGTGACCTTGTGTCTCAGACACATACCAAACATAATGATATTTGCTCACCATTAGTAGAGATTCTCAGGAAGCATTCAGCCTCCTCCCCAGGTCAGAGAGAAAGACTGAGCTCTGCAGCAACCTTTTCACAGCACCAGTGCAGGTGCAATTCCTGATTAGTCTATTGTGTGTCAGTCAGATCAGAAGGCCTGGTCTGGCCTAATGGCTGGAGCCCACCCTACTCTCTCCACCCATAATCCCCAGGACACTTTTCCGGCTATTCACCAAGCCTGGAGCCCTTAAGCAACTCACAGCTACTACAGACATACACATTTTCCTGGGGTTTCAATGTAGACAAGGCCGCAAGCCTGGAACCTCTACCACCCATATTCAACACCAACCCAGTGGCTTTGTCACAATATATCTATCTATATAGATAAATATTTAAATATATGTATTAAACACATATTTCATCTACAATTGAATAAAATAAATTGATCCTGTGTAAACCTATCAATCATGACTAATTGGAGTGGGATTTGAAATATAAAAATCCAATATTCATCTCCGAAGCCAATTAAGAATTTTGCAACCTCTAATAGCTTATTTAACTTTCTCAATGCCAAGATTCAAACTATTTCTGCTATTCATTTGTGCTTTTTAAGAAATTGTTTAACAATAGCATAATTTGTATAATAAAATAATTTGAGTGAACGAGTGACTTTTAAGATAGACACTTTTCTGTCACAATTAGAAAAAAGTATATTAACATAATTTGAACCATGGTTCCTAAAGTGTTTATTTGCTAAAAAAAAAAAAAGCACAGTATTTATATTTTTTATTTTACACAATTAATTTTTTAATATACTTTTGCTATTCTTCCAGCATATCACAATCTGGGCAGTTTATGTGAGCCTATACCATTTTATGTATAATTTGAAGGACTATCTTGCTATTGAGTTTACATCTGAAAAAAATTTAAGCCTATCAAAACAGATTTACTTTTATTGGCATGAATAGACTTTTTATGTCAAGGTGAGGAAGTATATACTTTTGGGACTTCATCGTGCCACCATTCATCCTGTGACATAATTCCCTCTCTCACTATGAAGATATATAGAAATGTGGATTTTTTGGTGGACAACACCCCAACCACTATTGTGGTATTTGTTTAATGAAAGAGCAATGGTATTTCTAAAATGCCCACTTTGCTGCTAGGCTTCCAATGGGATAATTTCATAATATTTAGTACCTTGCCTTTCATGTTATTTCAGCATAACAGGGCAAACACAGGATTTCTAAGGGGGGGTGGGGGGGTTTCCTAGCCACCAGAGTGAAAATGATTAGCATGCAAAGAGTGTGGCTATCATTTTAGCCATTGCTAAGACACTCTCCAACCCCTTCATGTAGGCTTCAAATACTGCACTACTGTCCACGCAGCCTTCTCGTGTCACAAGCAAAATCGGGACTGTCCCACTAAAATCGGGATGCTTGGCAGCATTAAATTAATATTCCCCTCTCCCCACTTAAAATAGGCACACCTTTATTGAAATTAAATTGCACCCACCATCAAATAAACAATAAAACAATTAAATTAATTCTTCACCACACTTTAAATGATTACCACCACAATTCAATTCATAACTCACTACAAATACCCAGGCCCGGCACTCCCATTAGGCAACGTTAGGCAGTTGCCTAGGGTGCCGGGCTCTGGTAGGCGCCACAGAAGTAAAATGCAGTTACTATTGTACTTTAATACTGTGTGTTGACCGCTGAGCATACCTTTCATGGCTGCCGCAAAGCTTCAGATAGATCCACAGGGAGGGGGGACAGGGCATGGATCGGGACCGCTGTCCCTCCCCTCCAACAGCTGTTGGGGCACCGTCCCTCTGTCTCCTCCACTCCCCCTCCCCTAACTGACTGTCGGGCATGACATCATCATAACGGCCCGACAATGTCAGTGAGGGACGGGACCCAGCAGAGAGGAGCATCTTTATGGAGACACCTTTAAGGTAAGGAAAGAGAGGGGAGGGGGACATTTAGACCCGGGGGGGCATTGAGATCCAGGGGGAGGCAGTGTGCTTAGGGTCGGGGTTTGAAATTATGCCTAGGGCGCCGAGGACCCTAGCACCGACCCTACAAATACCGCAGGTTTTCCTGTTGCTAAAGAAGAAAGTATTAATGAAAATATGTACTGTGTAGCTTAATTTGCTTGAATAATGCACACATTTTCAAGAGCAAAGTCATTAAATTTCAAGCTATCAGTCTCTTTTGACTATACTAGGAAATAATTACTATACACAATTACATGGTATAGCATTTAAATGTATGTAAAAACTTTTTTAAAATTACAAATTTAGCAGACCTAACAAATAAGAGGTACCTGAAAGGCCACAATCAACCAATTACATTAAGATCCCCTCCCTTTCCCCCACACTTACGTTCTTCCATCAGATACTGCAGCGGCAGTATTCTGTCTGCCTCCCTTGTTTGATGCACACGTGGAATGGCGCAAATGTGTTCTAACAAAAAAAAAATATATATATATATATATATATATATATATATATATATATATATATATACATATATATATATATACATATATACACATATATACATACATAAATATTTGACCACACCTGTTAATTATTGAAATGAGGCATTTCAATTAGGGATGTGCACCGGCGACTTTTGAGGTCTCGTGTTTTGTGTTTTGGATCCGGATTTTCGTTATTTTTGAGGTTCGGATTTGTCTCGCAAAACACTTGACGAAAGGTCTCGGTTCGGATTTAAGGTATTGGATTCGGATTTTTTTTGAAAAAAACATAAAAAGTTTAAAAATCAAGTTTTTGGGCTTATTTTCACTCCTAGGCTATTATTAACCTCAATAACATTCAATAACAAGCATTTCCACTAATTTACAGTGTATTGTGAACACCTCACAATATAGTTATTAGTCCAAAACGTTGCAACAAGGTATCTTTCTGGACTGCGTAGAGGAGTGGGTCACCACAATATATATTAAAAACCCTGAACTTTTATGAATCGCACCAATAAATGTACCTGGACTGCGTAGAGGAGTGGGTCACCACAATATCTTAAAAACCCTGAACTTTTATGATTCGCACCAATAAATGTACCTGGACTGCGTAGAGGAGTGGGTCACCACAATATCTTAAAAACCCTGAACTTTTATGATTCGCACCAATAATTGTACCTGGACTGCGTAGAGGAGTGGGTCACCACAATATCTTAAAAACCCTGAACTTTTATGATTCACACCAATAATTGTACCTGGACTGCGTAGAGGAGTGGGTCACCACAATATCTTAAAAACCCTGAACTTTTATGATTCGCACCAATAATTGTACCTGGACTGCGTAGAGGAGTGGGTCACCACAATATCTTAAAAACCCTGAACTTTTATGATTCGCACCAATAATTGTACCTGGACTGCGTAGAGGAGTGGGTCACCACAATATATTAAAAACCCTGAACTTTTATGATTCGCACCAATAATTGTACCTGGACTGCGTAGAGGAGTGGGTCACCACAATATATTAAAAACCCTGAACTTTTATGATTCGCACCAATAATTGTACCTGGACTGCGTAGAGGAGTGGGTCACCACAATATCTTAAAAACCCTGAACTTTTATGATTCGCACCAATAATTGTACCTGGACTGCGTAGAGGAGTGGGTCACCACAATATATTAAAAACCCTGAACTTTTATGATTCGCACCAATAATTGTACCTGGACTGCGTAGAGGAGTGGGTCACCACAATATCTTAAAAACCCTGAACTTTTATGATTCGCACCAATAATTGTACCTGGACTGCGTAGAGGAGTGGGTCACCACAATATCTTAAAAACCCTGAACTTTTATGATTCGCACCAATAATTGTACCTGGACTGCGTAGAGGAGTGGGTCACCACAATATCTTAAAAACCCTGAACTTTTATGATTCGCACCAATAATTGTACCTGGACTGCGTAGAGGAGTGGGTCACCACAATATATTAAAAACCCTGAACTTTTATGATTCGCACCAATAATTGTACCTGGACTGCGTAGAGGAGTGGGTCACCACAATATATTAAAAACCCTGAACTTTTATGATTCGCACCAATAATTGTACCTGGACTGCGTAGAGGAGTGGGTCACCACAATATCTTAAAAACCCTGAACTTTTATGATTCGCACCAATAATTGTACCTGGACTGCGTAGAGGAGTGGGTCACCACAATATATTAAAAACCCTGAACTTTTATGATTCGCACCAATAATTGTACCTGGACTGCGTAGAGGAGTGGGTCACCACAATATCTTAAAAACCCTGAACTTTTATGATTCGCACCAATAATTGTACCTGGACTGCGTAGAGGAGTGGGTCACCACAATATCTTAAAAACCCTGAACTTTTATGATTCGCACCAATAATTGTACCTGGACTGCGTAGAGGAGTGGGTCACCACAATATCTTAAAAACCCTGAACTTTTATGATTCGCACCAATAATTGTACCTGGACTGCGTAGAGGAGTGGGTCACCACAATATATTAAAAACCCTGAACTTTTATGATTCGCACCAATAATTGTACCTGGACTGCGTAGAGGAGTGGGTCACCACAATATCTTAAAAACCCTGAACTTTTATGATTCGCACCAATAAATGTACCTGGACTGCGTAGAGGAGTGGGTCACCACAAGATATATTAAAAACCCTGAACTTTTATGATTCGCACCAATAAATGTACCTGGACTGCGTAGAGGAGTGGGTCACCACAATATCTATTAAAAACCCTGAACTTTTATGAATCGCACCAATAAATGTATCTGGACTGCGTATAGGAGTGGGTCACCACAAGATATCTTAAAAACCCTGAACTTTTATGATTCGCACCAATAAATGTATCTGGACTGCGTAGAGGAGTGGGCACTGGGCACCACAATAAAATATATAAAAAACCTTCAACAGATCTGCATTACACTACACATACGGCTGCTCCTCCATCCTCTCCATCATATACATGTTGGAGTTTTAGCGTGTGACAACCTCTTGTTTTTGATAATGTCAGTGCATTTGGAATATTTTTCAATTTGCCCCACACCACTGAATGTACTTTATCTATGATACGCAATACGCATCTATCTATCTTGACTGCGTAGTGTGGTGGCCCCGGTACACAATTTGGTACCGAGGCCACAATATAATTTAAAAACCCTCCACGTGTCGGAATTCCACCAAACAAGTATCTGGACTGCATAGTGGGGTGGCCCCGGTACCCAATTTGATACCGGGGCCACAATACCTCCTCCAAACATGCTACAGACAATTCGTCATTGAGAGACCCCAGACAGACAGGGTCGAAGTGCTATTGTTTGACTTTGTAAACCCAAAAAAATGTCCCTGTTGCACATAGTCGTGCAATGAAGACTGACTTTTTCATTTAAAGGCACGATCTTTAAAGTGTAGTGTTTGTAAGTCTAAGTCATATTATACTTTTGGTAAAATTGGTTTTTTTTGTTCCTCTTTATGGTAATTAATTAGTAATAGAATTAAAGTAGGAAATAGAATTAAATAGAATTAAAGTAGGAAATAGAGTGGTATAGAGTTGTAGTGTGGTATAGATAGAGTGGTCCACACAATATAATAATAAAACCCTCAACTGGTCTGAATTCCACCAAACAAGTATCTTGACTGCGTAGTGTGGTGGCCCTGGTACACAATTTGGTACCGGGGCCACAATACCTCCTCCAAACATGCTACAGACAATTCGTCATTGAGAGACCCCAGACAGACAGGGTCGAAGTGTTATTGTTTGACTTTGTAAACCCAAAAAAATGTCCCTGTTGCACATAGTCGTGCAATGAAGACTGACTTTTTCATTTAAAGGCACGATCTTTAAAGTGTAGTGTTTGTAAGTCTAAGTCATATTATACTTTTGGTAAAATTGGTTTTTTTTGTTCCTCTTTATGGTAATTAATTAGTAATAGAATTAAAGTAGGAAATAGAATTAAATAGAATTAAAGTAGGAAATAGAGTGGTATAGAGTTGTAGTGTGGTATAGATAGAGTGGTCCACACAATATAATAATAAAACCCTCAACTGGTCTGAATTCCACCAAACAAGTATCTTGACTGCGTAGTGTGGTGGCCCCGGTACACAATTTGGTACCGGGGCCACAATACCTCCTCCAAACATGCTACAGACAATTCGTCATTGAGAGACCCCAGACAGACAGGGTCGAAGTGTTATTGTTTGACTTTGTAAACCCAAAAAAATGTCCCTGTTGCACATAGTCGTGCAATGAAGACTGACTTTTTCATTTAAAGGCACGATCTTTAAAGTGTAGTGTTTGTAAGTCTAAGTCATATTATACTTTTGGTAAAATTGGTTTTTTTTGTTCCTCTTTATGGTAATTAATTAGTAATAGAATTAAAGTAGGAAATAGAATTAAATAGAATTAAAGTAGGAAATAGAGTGGTATAGAGTTGTAGTGTGGTATAGATAGAGTGGTCCACACAATATAATAATAAAACCCTCAACTGGTCTGAATTCCACCAAACAAGTATCTTGACTGCGTAGTGTGGTGGCCCCGGTACACAATTTGGTACCGAGGCCACAATATAATTAAAAAACCCTCCACGTGTCGGAATTCCACCAAACAAGTATCTGGACTGCATAGTGGGGTGGCCCCGGTACCCAATTTGATACCGGGGCCACAATACCTCCTCCAAACATGCTACAGACAATTCGTCATTGAGAGACCCCAGACAGACAGGGTCGAAGTGTTATTGTTTGACTTTGTAAACCCAAAAAAATGTCCCTGTTGCACTTGCACATAGTCGTGCAATGAAGACTGACTTTTTCATTTAAAGGCACGATCTTTAAAGTGTCAGAAAGAGAGAGAAGACACAGGAGAGGAGAGTTGTAGCTGGGGACCTGGGGTGGAAGCTCCCAGGCTCCCCCAGCATTGCCTGGAAGTCTGAGCGTGGTGACTGAGCCAGGGCAAGGAATGTGTGCCCTGGATGAGGGGGAGAACTCCATGCCACTATAGTGAACCCAAGAGAGAGGGGGACACTGCACATGGAAGAGGCCCTGGAGTGAGGGCTGCTACAAGAGGCATGGTAGCTGTAGTGTCAGATCCTGAGGCTGAGAGTACAGAGTGACGTGTCAGAGCACAGGAGACATTATCCCCGCAGAGGAGGGATGAGCTGCAGTTGAGAGGTATGTTGTTGAAATAGGACATGCACACTTTAACAAACCAATCATTTCAGCGACAGGGCCTACCAAACAACTTTGACTGAAATGATTGGTTTGTTTGGGCCCCCACACCAAAAAAGCTATTCATCTCTCCCTGTACAGACTAAACAGGCTCTACTGAGGCAAGATGTCGTCCTCATCCTCAACCTCTGATTCCTCTCCCCCTACAGTGTCTACTTCCTCCTCATCACACATTATCAATTCGTCCCCGCTGGACTCCACAACCACAGGTCCCTCTGTAGTATCTGGAGGGCAGTGCTGTACTTCATTGAGGAATTGATTATTCATTTTTATAAACATCATTTTTTCAACGTTGTGAGGAAGCAACCTCCTTCGCCGCTCACTGACCAGGTTCCCCGCTGCACTAAAAACTCTTTCCGAGTACACACTGGAGGGGGGACAACTCAGGTAAAATAGAGCCAGTTTGTACAGGGGCTTCCAAACTGCCTTTTTTTCCTGCCAGTAACAATATGGACTGTCTGACATGTCTACTTGGATGGTGTCAGCAAAGTAATCATCCACAATTTTTTCTATTGTCACAGCATCCAATGCAGCGAGAGTAGACATGTCTGCAATGGTTGGCAGGTCCTTCAGTCCGGACCAGATGTTATCAGCATCCCCGCCAGTGCCTCTTTTGGGAAAACTGAGCTTTTTCCTCGCAGCCATAGATGTGGAAGAAAATGAGGGTGGAGCTGTTGGCATGTCACGGTCCTCTTCAGAGGACAATCTCCTGACCAGCAGGTCTTTGCACCGCTGTAGACTTGTGTCCGCCGGAAACAGAGACACAACATACGCTTTAAACCGAGGATCGAGCACGGTGGCCAGAATGTATTCCTCTGACTTTAAAAGAGTGACCACCCTCGGATCCTGGCAAAGCGTACGAAGGGCTACATCCACAAGAGCTACATGCTTGCTGTAATCGCAATGGCTTACCAGCTCCTCCCTCACTTTCTCCAGCTGCTTCTGCAACAGCCTGATCAGGGGAATGACCTGACTCAAGCTGGCAGTGTCGGAACTGACTTCTCGTGTGGCAAGTTCAAATGGCTGCAGAACCTTGCACAACACGGAAATCAGTCTCCACTGCGCTTGACTCAGGCGCATCCCCACTCCTTTGCCTATGTCGTAGGTGGCTGTGTAGGCCTGAATGGCCTTTTGCTGCTCCTCCATCCTCTGCAGCATATAGAGGGTGGAGTTCCAGCGCGTCACAACCTCTTGTTTGAGGTGATGGCAGGGCAGGTTAAAGCTTTTTTGATGTGCCTCTAGTCTGCGGTAGGCACTGGCTGAATGCCGAAAGTGTCCAGCAATTTTGCGGGCCACCGCAAGCATCTCCTGCACACCCCTGTCACTCTTGAGGTAATGCTGCACCACCAAATTAATGGTGTGGGCAAAACATGGGACGTGCTGGAAATTGCCCATATTTAATGCCCGCACAATGTTACTGGCATTGTCTGACACCACAAATCCCCATGAGAGTCTAAGTGGGGTAAGCCACTGGGAGATAATTTCCCTCATTTTCTCTAATATGTTGTCAGCGTTGTGCCTCTTATTAAAGCCTGTAATGCACAATGTTGCCTGCCTTTGCATGAGCAGCCATTTTGTAGATGCTGCTACTGATGCAGCTGTTGCTGTTGCTGCGGAAGGGGATGCATCTACCCAGTGGGCTGTCACAGTCATATAGTCCTTCGTTTGCCCAGAACCACTTGTCCACATGTCCGTGGTTAAGTGGACAGTGGGTACAACCGCATTTTTAAGAGCACTGAGGACACTTGATCGTACTTCTCTGTACATTTTTGGTATCGCCTGCCTAGTGAAGTGGAATCTCGAGGGGATTTGGTACCGGGGACACAATACCTCCATCAACCCTCTAAATCCCACTCCACTGATGGCGGACACCGGGCGCACGTCTAACACCAACATTGCAGTTACAGCCGCAGTTATACGCTTTGCAATAGGGTGACTACTATCGTATTTGGTGGTCATGGCAAACGACTGTTGGACGGTCAATTGTTTGGTGAAAGACTTAGCGGTCTTACGACTTCCCCTCTGGGAAGATGACCGACTAACAGCAGCAACAGCAGCAGTGGCAGTAGTAGGCGTACCGCTGCAGGATTCCTCGGATGAATCCCGTATTGAGGAGGACTCAGTCTGGCTGCTGACTTGGGCTGCAGGACTGAATCTGATGGAGATTGTGGAGGAAGTTGACGAGGAGGGTGTTGCTGGTGTGTATCCAACTGGACCACGGGATTTAGGTGTCGCTGTACCGATGAGGGTCCTAGCCCCAGTTCCTGAACTAACCACTGAACTATGAAGGTTATTCAGGTGACGTATAAGGGAGGATGTTCCTAGGTGGGCAAGATCCTTACCCCTGCTTATTTGAGCTTTACATAAGCTACATATTGCCATACATTGGTTGTCTGGATTTGGATAAAAATAACTCCAGACCGAAGAGGTGCATTTTTTGGTCTTCTGACCAGGCATGACGATGGGCTTTTTCATCCCATGGACATCAGCTGTTTCCCCCCCTGGTGCCTCATTTACAATAACCACATCACCATCCTCATCATCAAGTTCCTCCACAGCGCCAGCTACATCATCAATAGCCTCCTCCCGAGCCACCTCTTCCCGTACAGTGATGGGAAGGTCAGGCTTGACAACCACCAACACCCTTGGACTCGCCTTGGGGATTTGTGATAATTTCTCTTTAGAAGGCAGAGTTGTTTGCTGTTTTGTTGCTGACAGCATAACTCTCTTCAATTTTTTGTAGGGGGGGGGAGGAGGAGGAGGGCTAAGATCCGTGGGTGAAGCTGAACCACTAGTCATGAACACGGGCCAGGGCCTAAGCCGTTCCTTGCCACTCCGTGTCGTAAATGGCATATTGGCAACT
Organism: Mixophyes fleayi; assembly: GCF_038048845.1. Taxonomy (NCBI): domain Eukaryota; kingdom Metazoa; phylum Chordata; class Amphibia; order Anura; family Limnodynastidae; genus Mixophyes; species Mixophyes fleayi. The sequence goes on from NC_134413.1 coordinate 62,712,613, forward strand.
TTACGTTTCTCCTCAGATGATTTTAAGTTTCTCTTTTTGCTACTTTTTCTTAACTTGGGCTTTTTGGATTTTACATGCCCGGTACTACGAGATTGGGCATCGGGCTTGGAAGACGACGTTGATGGCATTTCATCGTCTATGTCATGACTAGTGGCAGCAGCTTCAGCATTAGGAGGAAGTGGGTCTTGATCTTTCCCTACTTTATCCTCCAAATTTTTGGTCTCCATTATATGTAGCACAAGATACTGCAGAATGTGTGAACTTGGTAATATTGCAGTACCAATGGACTTATACTGCTGGATTGGTTTTGCAAATTTGGTTATAATTATTATTTTTTATTTTTTTTTAAAATTTTTTATTTTTTTTTACTTTTTTCTTATTTTTAAAAAACTTGGGAATAGTGGGGAAATAACTATGCCCTTAGAAGCACAGAGCACAGGACACAGCACCACTGGACTGAACAGGACACGGCACAGGACCCAGCAGCACTACGGAACTCAGCAGGACAGAGCACAGGACACAGCACCACTGGACTGATACTGCAGAATGTGTAAACTTTGTAATATTGCAGTACCACTGGACTTTTACTGCTGAATGTGTGAACTTGGTAATATTGCAGTACCAATGGGCTTATACTGCAGGATTGGTTGTGAAAATTTTGTGGTAATTAAAAAATATTAAAGTAGTTTTTGGTATTTTTTAAAAAAACTTTTTTTTATTTTTTTAAACACAGGGGAATATTGGGGAAATAACTATGCCCTTAGAAGCACAGAGCACAGGACACAGCACCACTGGACTGAACAGGACACAGCACAGGACCCAGCAGCACCACTGACCTCAGAAGGACAGAGCACAGCACACAGCACCACTGGACTGATACTGCAGAACACAGCACAGCACAGCACAGCACAGCACAGCACAGCACAGCACTAAACAGCACAGCACAGCACAGCACTAAACAGCACAGAACTAAACAGCACAGAACTAAACAGCACAGAACTAAACAGCACAGAACTAAACAGCACAGAGGACCACCTAACACACCCTCCCTCTACCCTGATCAATGCCCGAGTGAAGATGGCGGCGACTAGCGGGGAATTTATAGGATCCGAGTATCGCGAGATCCGACAACGGGATTATGAGTCAGAGCCTCAGTTTCACTTTTGAATTTGGCGCCAATACCCGGATCTGTCTCGGATCCGACTCGGATCCGCAACGTTCGGGTGGGCTCGGATTTCAGAAATCCGAGTGCGCTCATCCCTAATTTCAATCAGACCTGTTGCCAGAGGTGTAAAAAATCAAGCACCTAGCCATGTAGTCTTCATTTGCAAGCAAAATGGGTCATTCTGCAGAACTCAGCTCAGTCACTTCAAGCGTGGTACTGTGATAGGATGCCACCTTTGCAATAAGACGGATTGTGAAATTTCATCCCTGCTGGATATTCCACGGTCAACTGTAAGTGATATTATTAGAAAGTTGAAGCGTTTAGGAACAACAGCAACTCAGCCATGAGCGGAAGACTGCGTAAAGTCACAGAGCGGGGTCAATGACTGCTAAAGCGTATGGTGCTTAAAAGTTGCCAACGCTCTGCTGATTCCATAACTGAAGAGTTACATTAATCCCAGTGGCAGTATGGAAGCACAAAAACTGTGTGACAGAAGCTTAATGTAATGGGTTTCCATGGCCGAGCAGTGAAAACGTGTCCTGTAAACTAACAAATCACATTTCTCTGCTTGGCTGTCAGATGGGTGACTTTGGTTTTGGCGGAATCCAGGAGAACGTTACCTGCCTGAGAGCATTATGCCATTTGTGAAGTTTGGTGGAGGAGGGATAATGGTATGGGGCTGTTTTTCAGGGTTTGGGCTAGACCCCTTATCTCCAGTGAAGGGCAATTCTAATGCTTCAGTATACCAAGCCATTTTGGACAATGCTATGCTTCCAACTTTGTGGCAACAGTTTGGGGAAGGCCCTTTTTTATTCTAACATGACTGTGCCCCAGTGTACAAAGCAAGGACTACAAAGACATGGTTTGATGAGTTTGGTGTGGAAGAAGTTGACTGGCCTGCACAGAGCCCTGACCTCAACCCCATCAAACACCTTTGGGATGAACTGGAACAGAGATTGCGAGCCAGCCCTTCTCGTCCAACATCAGTGCCTGACCTCATAAATGCTCTACAGAATGAATGGGCACAAATTCTCACAGAATCACTCCAACATCTTTTGGAAAGCATTCCAAGAAGAGTGGAAGCTGTTATCACTGCAAGAGGGTGACCATGACATTGACCTCCACCACCCCCCTGTGGTATTTGCTTGATGAAGAACAAGAGCATTTCTGAAATTTCCAATTAGCTGTAACTCTTGCAATCAAGTACAGTATAACATCTGTATATGTCAGAACAAACATAGGGGTATATTTATTAAACTGTGGGTTTGAAAAAGTGGAGATGTTGCCTATAGCAACCAATCAGATTCTAGCTGTCATTTTGTAAAATGTACTAAATAACTGATAACTCGAATAAGATTGGTTGCTATAGGCAACATCTCCACTTTTTCAAACCCGCACTTTAGTAAATATACCCTCTAGAGTGTTCTTTCAACACATATAGGCATTTACACCATATTTAGTTTTATGTAATAAGTGCAATACAATGTATCACACAACCTTGACCCTTACCCATTAGAGTGTTTATTTGATGAGGAACAAGAGTAATTATTAAAATGCCCACTTAACTAACACTTGTAATAAGACACTGTATAGTTTCCACCACATTATTTGATAAAATATATACAAAATATGGTTACAACAAATCTTTTTGTTGTTGATATAACAATACGGTGTATTACACGATACTGAAACACACTCAAAGGTCATGTGATTGTGACTGGTGGGATTCCATTAATTCCTCTAATGCATTTTACAGTGATTGGTATGATTCTATAGTGGCTGTTTTTTATTCACCAAGTTATGCTCAAATGACACTTGATTTGAAAACGGATTTGATGTAATTTGTGTGAATTTCAACTTGGGACAAATTAATTTGTCCGTTTATACGCCGCACGTAATACCCTTTCTGACTTCCTTAACTAATCTTAAAAAGGACAAAAGTTAAGACACAATAAAACTTCCTATACTTACTTGAAATAGGCTTATGCTGGCACTGAAAAATAAATCAGCAATGAAAACATTCTGCTTGGTGGTCTTGGGGCTCACATTGCACTCTCTTCTTTTTGATACACACTTGGCTGCTTCTAAGGAAATCCTGTTGCATTTGGTAGTGATGTACAGCTGGATGCATCTAAAGAAAGCAATGGCAAAAGCTGCTCTAATGGTCTTGTTCCACTTTCATCTGCACATACTGAACCTACTACTGTGATCTGATTTGAGACTATGGGGTACATTTTTCAAGCTGCTATAGGCAACATCTCCACTTTCCAAACCCGCTGAGAACTTGCAACTTGATAAATTTTCCCCCATGTGTATTGTTAGTGGCTGCCTCCTGTCATAAGCAGGCAGGTCCCCTCTGGCCCAACACTTTGTCACTCCCCTCACCTTAATATTCTTCCCTAATTACTTAGTGAAGAATTAATTATCTGTCACTAAGGTATTGCTGGCAGCCTTGAAACAACCTGTATTTGTGGCAACAGATTTGGAAAGGAAAGTGTTTGGCTCTTCACTGCCCTGATCCTGATTCCCTGTGCACCTGCCACCTGCACTATGCTGACATGTAGGCTGCTCAAGTGGAAGGAAATAGAACATTTTTATCTAGGGCAGCCAGCTTCTTTATTCTGATGATTGCAACTGAACCTTTCTGATGAAAATCAAGTTCTTGTTTATACTTTTTTACATCATGCATTATGCTGTTTTTTTATGTCTGGATTTCTACAATGGACCTAGTCGTGTTCCCCTTATAAGAATTTTCAAGTGTCATTTATTCTTGTGGAATAATTTAATTAAATTAATTGAAAAGTTCCAGTAATCAGGTAAACATGTATAACAATGTGGCAAATATAAGACATATATAAACATAAATATAACATTGTTGTTTGCACAATGCAAAAGATAATTGGGGCATTTGGTGAGATATGTTTTGTATTAGAGTGTTGTAGTGTAAGGATCAAATGTGCAATTTTTAGGTTATTGTTTGAATTATGAATGTGAAATATCTATGAACTTGTTTAGCTGGAATTATGTTCAAAGAGACAATGACCAAAGCTGGGAATGGCTGATCTTAAAACATTGGCATTGTATTAGTGTAACAAAGTAGGGATTGATGTTAAACTAATTAACATCACCCTCTGTTAGGTGTGGCTAATCAAAAACACATCACAACGAGCCTGATACATTAAGGAAAGTTAAGCAAAAGTATGTGAGGCAAAACCATGTTGCATTGGAGGGGGAGGTTAATTTAAAATGTGATGGCAGATTTATATTTGGGATCGGGCATGGTAGATCACTTTTATATTTCAGTGTACAAATAAGCTATGAAGTATTTGTGTGCTATATGAAGAAAGACAGTATTTTCCTTATGTGCAAAATAGTGAACTCATTTGCACCCTTTGCATTGCAACATGGTTTTGTCCAGAAAACTTGAGTAAGAAAACTTACTCAATTTTTTGCTTAACTTTCCCTAATGAATCAGGCACAACAATCCCAGCCTTCCAATGTTTGCTATTAATTATATTGATCCCTACCTCTGTTTGGCAAGTGTAATACACTGAAAAGAATCTCTGGGTAATATGTTCCTATTTATGCTAATTCCAATATCTCTCTCTGCTTGTGCAACACTGGCTACAAGTTTAGAAATCATATATAATATTACACCAATTATATCATATTGCTGATTATGCCTATACTTTTCTCCTTATAGACTCCACAGTCTGTTTGTAGTAAAATGTGTCTCCCTGGATATAGAAAATCTACAGGAAAGGGATCAGCTGCCTGCTGCTATGAATGTGTACCCTGCCGAGAATGGGAGATTGCCAATCAAACAGGTGATTAAAAATGAGTTCACCACCTAACTACCATTTTTAGAATGATTCTTAAATTTTAAAAATATTTAAAATATGCCACCTCCCTTCATATTTCCTTCCACATTATGCACCTGTTTTGACTAAATTTTCTCTGAGTACCCATACACTTCTTGTAATATTGCTGTGAGGATGTCAGGACTTTGAAGGCAAATGAGAGAGCATAATTGAAACAAAGTGGTTTTATTTAAAACACAGGTTTAGGATGCAATAAATGGTAAGGCAGCAAAGTACAAGTCAGCAGGATATATGTAGAATGATGATCACTTGAATTGTAGGAACAAAGTCGGGCTGGAAAAGGTAGAGCCAGTGTAGGTAACAGAGTAACCAGGATATCTGGGAAGCAGATGATCAGCAGCCAGACAAGGGCTAAAGGTCCGGGTTAAGCAAAGAGCTGGATGGCTGGAACAGAGAAGGTGTAATGGTCTGCAGGCAGGAGTACACGGAGGTCAATGCAAGCTGAGAAGCTTAAAGCAGGATACCAGATGGTATCACAGTCTGCAGACACAGGAGCTGGTTTGCTAGAGGTGCCACAGACTGGAGGCACAGGATAACAGGAGGGTCAAACAAGCCAGAAGTCAAAAGCCAGATGGTCCACCACAATACTTGGGAGAAAACAGGAGAGAAGTCACAACAAAGTTGTATCTGGTTCATAAAATAAGGTGCAAAACAGGGGGACAAGCAGTTAAGACAACAGATGAACTCTCCCTGTTTGCAGGGAGAGGAAATGTTATAAAGTCCATTCACATGTGAAAGGGCTCCAAGGATAGTATGCTATACCCCTGTAGGAAGGAGAATAGTCCAGGTGCAACAGCAGAGCCTCTGGTGGTACAGAGGTACTGCAGGTTAGATACATATAATGACAGAGTTCAGACATAGTCCCTTTCAGGCAAGATCAGGAGAAGGAATAGCAGTATCTAGTGAGGAAATGCAGAATTGCAGCCAGTGGCAGATCGTGACAAAGGGGAAGGCACAGCAGCATCTAGTCAGGGGATGCAGGATTGCAGCCAGAGGCAGATCTTGACAGAGGAAGATGTTGTGCAACTCTTACAAAATAGTGACTGTCCACTAAATACACTATTCCCATTTAAATAATCTCGTCCCACAAAACAAAATCTAATTTTTGCATATGGATGTTAGGCTGACAGTCTGATCACCAACTCACAGAACCAGATGGAGGAGGTCTTCACCTATAGCAGCCGCCTTTCCCTTAGAGCTTTATACGCTCACCGGTACTTGATGCCGCCAGGACTTAACTCCAGTCATAGTGTGAGTTAGTAATACAGGCCCGTAGCGGCAGCCCAGGATGCTGAATGGAAGGCAGTGGACAGTCAGAAGATAACCGAGGTCAAGGGTCACAGGTAAGCAGGATAGTCAGAAAACACGCCAAAAGGTCAGGGTCACAGGCAACACAGCGGGGTCCAAGGTTCAGGCCAAAGGGTCAGGGTCACAGGCAAGGGTCATACACGGTAGTCAATACAAAAGGCTTTCACCAAACACAGCACAGGAGCAGGTTAGCTGACAGGGAAACTGGAAGGTATAACCTGCAATAAGGCTAAGCCCTCCCTGCCTTAAATACTTTCATGTGCCAATCAGAAAAGAGGAGGACAGGACTGACAATCAGCCTCAGGAGGCTGCTAATTAATTACTAGCTTAGAACTGGCATATATGATAACATAAACCAGGAACATGTATAAATATATAAATGAACCAATTTAAATCATAGGAGAGCTCCCCCTGGTGTTGGAGGATGTCCCTACACCCTCCTACTCTATGCCACAAAGATAAGCCCAATGAAGAATAACTGTGCGTTGAAACTAATGCACGTGCCCGGCTGTTAGAACATGCCAGAAGGCGGCGTACCGCCGCAGCTCGTGACAATGGATGCATAAGCATACACTTTCATGCGCCTAGCCCACTGTCCAGAAGCAAAGCATGGTTCTATCATGCTTCTTCTATCAGAAGATGCAGCATTTTGCATCCTCACAGACCTTGCCACCTTGGCCAGCAAATCTATGTGCTTCACTGTAAAAATGGGTGAGTTTGCCAAATATCTTTGTCACCAAATGACATTTGTGCTGCACTTTTTCACTTTAATAAATTATGACTTTACTATTGTAACCTCCAAACTCCCCCCTTCCACTTACTACACTGACTCTCTGTCCCCTACAGAATTCAGATGAGACTCTTAACCTACAATGCCCTCAGCCACTCATTTCTACTCTACATCTACATTCTCCTTTCTATCCACAATTTCTCCCATCTTCTCCGCATGCCATCAAGCATGTCCTCACCACCGCGCCTATTGCCTCTTACCACTCCTGCCTCTAAAACTTCTCCCTTGCTGCTCTCCACTTCCAGAATGCACTGCCTCTCCCAATCAATCTATCCACTAGTTTCCAAGGCTTCAAATAAATGTACCCTTAAAATTAACCTTTTCATCTTTCATTACAGTCTACCAGCCCTCCTCCTAAAGACTGTGGCATAGTGGTTAGCATTTTTGCCTCACAGCCCTGGGGTCATAATTTTGATTCCCAGCCAGATCCTTATCAGTGTGGAATGTTCTCCCAATGTTTGTGTGGGTTTCCTCCAGGTACTCTGGTTTCCTCCCTCACTCCAAAAACATTTTTGATGAACTTTCTCAAAGCAAGATACTTTTGGGGTATTTGAGGAGACACTCTTACACAATGATCTTCTGAGACAAACAGTTTAAAGTTAGGCTAATGTATAAGAGGGGAAAGGAGAGACATTATCTAACTAGATGAAGTATCAATTCTCTTTCACTTTTGATCAATTGGTCACAGGACAGTATATAAGATACTGATTATCTCTTGATTTCTTGAGCTGCATGTTACATATACTTTTATATTTTTATCTATCTACTTTTATTTATTTTATCTAACAATTAAGAAATTGTTTTATATTGGAGCCAATGCCACTATTCTTTCATGTTAATCTGCCATAAACTGATTTATTTTTAAATTATTATTATTAATTATTAATTATTAAGGCAGACCGTGGGTTCAAAATTACAACTGTATTTATGTTGTATTCAACGTGCCAAATAATTATTAATCTTCCAGTATACCTGTAAAATTCCCCACGTTCCTTATCTTTTTTGCAAGTGGATATTGTTCCCCTAAGTCAACAGCTGAGTAGAAAGACCCACACAGAGGAGAAAGTGGTGAGACCACAGCAGAAACAAGAACCAACTGGCAATATTCCATACTAGTACTAGTATTACATTGTTGTAATTATTTAATTTATTTCAATTTTAGAAGTTACTGTTTAACTGTAGAGGTTTCATTCCAAATCAATTAGTCTGCATATTAGTATTCTAGTAAGGTCCTTATTAGTATAATATATAATGAAACAGAGGAGTGCTGATAATAGCAATTTTATTAAAGTTCAAAATGTATAAAAGAGTGTCTATTAGACAACAGTACATAACATGCAAAACTAATTCACCTATTGTTAGGCATATAATAAATACCTATAATCAATCCGGATTGACCAATCAATATTAAATTGTATAATATAGCTAGTATTAATTTTATAACCAGCTAGAAAATAGTTCTTGATATTCCAAAGAAAGAGACAAAAATCCGATAGTATGGTATGGAGCTTTATGTTATATGGATCCTTAATGCTCCAAAGGATTCGCCTCCATCAAAGTCTTATATATATAAGAAATCTTTCAAAAACTCATACAAATTGTGTATATGTTAGCTGGTGACAAAGTGCGTATGTCAAACAGTGGTATTAGGGGTCTATTTATGACCCTTCGTTTTTTTCAGTTGATACTTTTCAATCTTTATCTCCTTGATAAGGATTGAAAAGCAACGGCTATGTATTAAAAAAAATCTCAGGGACAGCAGTGCCGATAACCTGCTGTCCCTGAGAAGTGACTCACCAGGGTATCGCAGTCTTATCTCCTTCCTGAGAGCTGCGGTGATCTTCTCTTGTGTGTGTGTTTTGTTTACTGCCCATGCGCAGACTGTAAATTACCGGCATGTGCAGAGTCATCTCCCACTGCTATTCTGTGAGAGGACAGCATTACTGGAGCAGCAGTAAATAAATGACTGATTATCTTAGCAATATTAACCTCTAAAAGGTATGTACAATGTTTTCTGAATCATTCTTTCCTATTTGTTTAAATGCACTTTTAAAAATAATGTGGATAATGAGTGTTTTATTAATAATTATTGTACTTGAATGTTATATAAATGTAATATAAAATTAATAAAGGTCTGGAACAATAACAAAAAAATAACTAAATGAATGCTTTAATTACTTACAATATCTATACTTGCAGTTTAATAGCAATAGTATCAGCAGAGGTAATGTGTCTCTCTAATCTGTCTCTCGGCAGCAGTAATAAGAACTGTGAACGCCTGTGACCTCTGACATGTGACTGTGAGGATCACATGTGATCCCTCCACCTATCCACACAGACTCCGTCCAGCTCTGCTGAGCTGACAGGTAAGAAAACTTTCACTTATGAAAATGTACGCCAGCTTCAGATGGCGCCAGCTTCAGATGGCGTACATTTTCATGAATAAAATGAGAAAGATTTCAATTGACACACTTTGATACATAGCGGTACTGAGCGCTCCCCATACATTGTTATGGGGAGCGCTCCGATAAACTCTAATAGGTGCAAAGCAGCAGATATCTATCTCCGATATCTGCTGCGATGCTAGCTTAATACATAATGATTTTACCGGTAAAGCCCCGAAAATGTTGTTTTCGGGACTTTACAAGGGGGGAATAGTTTGATAAATAGGCCCCTTAGAGATGGTCATCTCTCTTCATAGCCTGTGAGGGTGGTGCTATGTAAAACCGATTATTCTGCCAGAATCTCTTGACTTGAGTACAATATTCAATTAGGACGTCTCAATGGCATCCAACGAGATGTAAAATTTGTACTTAGCTTTCCGTGAAATCTTTAGGGCAATGTCCAAATGCAGATAGGTTTTCATCGGTGTGCAAATGCACTTTTCTCGATCCAGGCACGTCTTCTCTCACTTGGGTCCACGGATTGAGTGTCGGGATTCCTGGAAATTAATTAACTAGATCACCTGACGCCTTTCTCTGTGTAATCACGGTTTCATCAGAGGTAAGTAAAGCCTTCAAAGGTCTGATTCTTTTATCGGCATGTCTCTTAACATTCGTCTAATCAAAAGATACAAAGCTACACAGACAGCTAATCAAACAGAACTCATTAGCATATCTATTGAGTTCATCAATTTGGGGCAATAAATTTCATGGACAGTAGGGAGGCATTAAGAGGGATCGTTAGGTCTCATAGATCCACTTATTTATTTATTTTATCAAATTATGTACAATTAGTTGGTATCCATTGTTTGGAATTCCTCTCTTCAGTCACTATCCAGTCACGATGCTAAAAGGAGTTGCTCCAATCATATAATTTCTTTTCTCGCTGTTGTTGGGTAGACTACAACTATCTATTCAAAGTGCTAAGGAGAGTTGCTCCAATCATGCAATTTCTCTTCTTGCTGTTGCTGGGTAGAATACAGCCTCATAAATATAACAGCAAAAGTTCTACAATTGTATCAATCAGATAATAGATTAGAATAAAATAAAATAAAATAACATGACAACTTTTGCTACTGATCTTATTATTTCCTTTTTTACAAACATTATTTCATTTTGTATCTCTGTGTTGATTGTTCTGACATAAATCTAACCAAATATAATCTTTGACTTCCACTCAAATCACACTATAAAAGAGTATTACAAAACTACATTCCAACATATCTCATGTAGAAAAATTGTATCTACACATTTAAATATAGATATTATTCTAATGACTTCACAAAAAGTCTCAATCGGAAATCTTGCTGAATCTCAGATGCATGACAGAATATATTATTATAAAAGTAAGATATATTGAAATAAAAATTAAAAATAATTATAAAAAGAGATAAACATAATAATAATATATAAATAAAGTAAATGCATTCCCAGTAGCAATAAGTTTAATCATCAACCTGTGTACCCTAAGTACTTAATGGCTCAACCATATATTCACACCTCATAACTAAAACCTCCACTAGAGACATACAGATAGATCGATAGGGAAAAGAAGAAATCCTTCATATTGAATGTAAATGTAATCCTTCATATATTGTTCAATTCCAAGCTGTCATTCAAACCATAGGGCGATAGCGTTCTGAATTTGAATATCCAAAAAGCTTCACGTTTACATAATTTCGCAAATTGTTCACCACCTCTTCTGGTGAGTTCAATTTGCTCAATAGCTTTTATTCTGACATACTTCAAATCACCATCGTTACATTTGATAATGTGTTCAGACAGTGTATGTGTTTTTACATTCTTAATGATGTTTCGTCTATGTTCGAGAAAACGCAGATACATTGGTCTGATAGTGCGTCCTATGTATTGCATGCCACATTTGCAATTTATAAGATATATAACATAGTTGGACCTGCAGTCTAATACTTTAGTTATAGGAAAGATTTCATTAGACTCAAAGGATTTTAATTCTTTGGCTCCATGGTATACTGACTTGCATGTTAGACAATGTTTCCTCCCACATCTATAGTAACCAGTCGATCTATTATTAAGCCAATTTGAGCATCCTCTTACTATCTGGTCTTTCTAAGTATCTATCTGATTATTAATACGTATTGATGTTGATACAGTTTGTTCTCTAGATCTTAGAAAATGGCTCGGAGCCAATCTATCCTTAAGGTCTTTCTAAATACAATGTTTTTGCCTTTATTAATTTGGGTACCAATAAGATCATCTATTTCTAGAATACTAGAATTTCTAATAATAATCCTCCTAATATCCTGCGCTGAATTGTTATATTGGGTCACAAATGCTATTGACCTATCTTGAGGTTCATTTAAAGGCTCTTCTTTTTGAGCCAATAACAGACTTCTGTCTAGCTGTTCTACCTCTTTTTCAACCTTTTTTAGTAATGAACATGGGTAACCCTGCTTTATGAATAACTGATATAACGTGGCGGCTCGTTCTTTATAATAGCAATTTCTGTGTATTCTCAGGAATTGCCCTTTAGGTATATTCATCTTCCACTTTCTTGCATGTCCACTTTTAAATTGTAAATAATTAAAGGTGTCGACATCTTTAGTATAGGTCTTAGTGGCAATGTTGCTTTCAGTGACACATAGAGACACATCTAAAAAATTGATCTGTGTTTGACTTCTCGTACTCATGAATCTAAGGCCAAAAGTATTCTCATTTAGGTGAGATATAAATGAACATATGTAGTCCTCATCTCCGTCCCAAATAAAAAACATGTTGTCAATAAAGCGACCATATAGAACCAGGCCCGCCCCGAGCCGCGAATTCCACACATAGCTCTCCTCAAAGAGGCCCATGTACAGAGCTCGGAGCGAACCTGGTTCCCATGGCCGTACCCTTGGTCTGACGATAGAAAATAGAATAAAAAATAAAATAATTATGCTCCAAGATAAATTGTATGGAGGCTATAATAAATTGCGACAAATGATTATTCATAGCGGTATCTTGTTTCAAAAGATGTGTCACTGCTTCTAATCCACCTTTATGTGGGATGTTTGAGTACAGTGCTTCAACGTCGCATGTAATGAACCAGTAAGAATCCTTCCATAATACCTAATTTATTCGTTGTATCTTTTAGATATGATTTCAGAGAAATGACAAATCTTTGTAAGTGAGTATCAACAAAAGTTGATAAGTTACTCTTGAGAGACCCTATGCCTGAAATAATTGGTCTCCATGGTGGAAATCTCAGATCTTTATGATTTTTCAGCAGGTGGTAATACGTAGGTATGAAGGGATATTTTATATATATAAAGTTATAAGTATCCTTCATAATAACTCTCTCTGCTAACGCATCATCAAGAAGACAATTAAGTTTCCCCTGATATATAGAAGTGGGGTCTTTATCCAGTCTACTGTAAAAGTTGGTATTAGTCCTTGGGCTTCTTTTATATAGTCCTCATTGTTTTGCAGGACTATATCGCCCCCCACCTTATCAGCCGGCTTTATAGTAAGTGTATTATCTGAAATTAATTTCTTCAAAGAAAATCTTTCACAACTTGTTAGATTATCTTTAAATGATTCCTCATTTGCTTGACTACATAATATTCTAAAGTCCTTCATCGTTTTTTTTATAAAATTAATACTAGCTATATTATACAATTTAATATTGATTGGTCAATCCAGATTGATTATAGGGATTCATTATATGCCTAACAATAGGTGTTTTAGTTTTGCATGTTATGTACTGTTGTCTAATAGACACTCTTTTATACATTTTTAACTTTAATAAAATTGCTATTATCAGCGCTCCTCCATTTTATTTTATATTCTATTATGTTTGGCAATTTCAGCAGATTGCCTGGTGTGAGCAGCAGATAATTAGTATATACCTAATTGGTTAATGACTGTCACTCACCGGACTGTGAGTGCTTCTTCCCGGACATTTAGGAACCGTGGCCGTCCTCCATCCTGAGGGACTGCGCATGCGCAGCCCTTTCTAAACCTTCAGTGTATGTTCCTTTAACTTAATTGGCAGATCAGGCAACACTCCCTATATTAAGCACCTGTGGTCAACACCACGTTGCCTGATCTTGGAGTCTCATTCCCCATGAGTCTCTGAAGGTGTTCCTGTGTTTCCTCGTTTATTCAGCCCAGCTGATTCCTGTGGTTTCCAAACCACTTCTACCCCTGTGGTTTCCAAACCACTTCTACCTCTGTGGTTTCCAAACCACTTCTACTACTGTGGTTCCCATACCACAGCTACCCTTCTGTGTATCATCGTGACTGTGAGCTGATTCCTATCCGCTGCCTCCGTGCACTACAGTCTTCTAACCACTTCAACTCTACCATGTATTATCGTGACTGTTAGCTGATTCCTATCCGCTGCCTCCGTGCACTACAGTCTTCAACCTGCAACCCGTCTGTGTTTCATCGTGACTGTTTGGCTGATTCCTATCCGCTGCCTCTGTGCGCTTCAGTCTTCAGTTCTTGTCAACTCTCCCGTGTTTCCTTGAGACTGCTGCCACTATTGCTATCCGCTACTCTCCGTGATCAACAGTTCCAGTTCAACTCTGCTCTCCCGTGTCCCATCGTTACTGCACCTGCTGGTTGCTATTGGCTACCTCCGTGTTTCCGCAGAGACCCGCTGCTGCTACTCCTCAGCGCTACTCATCCATCTACTGCTGACCCGCTCTCCACGCTTTCCTGTGTTCCCTGCTGGTCTACCTACCTGTGCGCTGCACCTACTAGACCACCGCTTCACCCATCCAGGGACTTTGCATCCTGCCGGCCTCCTGCCGTTCAGGTATCTCTGCCCTCCTGTTTGACTGCCTGCTTCTGAACCACGGTATGCATACTTCTCATTGACTGTGCTGTGTATTGCATACCTTGCTGGACTGTGTTGGTTCTCCTCTGGAGTTTGCTATCCGCTGAGTCTATTGCCATCATTGACTGTGTTATCTCGTGCTGGATTACTTCAAGAGACTTTCTATATTGGCAGTACTGTTCAGTCATATATACATATATATTGTGAATATTACTGTGGATCAAAGTTAAGGTGCCCGTGTATATCTTGTGTTGCAGTCTCTCCCCGTGCACCTCCTCACATATATATTCAGTGGTACAACTTGCTAGTGGCAGACCACTGATCCCTGTTTCCAGTTTCACCTGTTCCAGTATCCTCTCACATAGCAGTGGTACAACTTGCTAACGCAGACCACTGACTCCCCGGATACCTCCACTTGGATTCCATTCCTTCACTCTGACAGCGGTACAACTTGCTATCCGCAGACCGCTGACTCTCATCACCTCCTCGTTTCTGTTGGACATTCCTCCTCACTATAGCAGTGGTACAACTTGCTACCGCAGACCACTGACTACCTTCACGTGTCCTTTGTCCATACAGTTCCTCGTGTATTATTACCATCATATTGCCAGTGCTGCTAGTCATAGACTTTCCTGAGCATCTCATCATCTGCTATTTCCTGTTCCGTGATCACCCTGCTACCAGAGTACCATATTACCACCTATACTGCTCTGGTAGGCCTATCACCTGGTGATCCCTGGGTAAAGACTCCTAGTGCCCGTGACAGTAAGATCAGGCCATGACAGACCCAGATACGGAACCTACCGCTAAAGAGATGCTGCAGCATCTGGTCAGCCGTGTGGAGCAACAGGATGCTCGCCAACAGCTGTTACTTCAATGTTACCAATCGTTAACCTCCCAAGGAACATCTGGACAGACTGTTACAGCTAATATTGAAGCTCCTGTGCTTTCCTCCGTTTCCCCAGTGCCATCCCAGGTGTCTACAGCTCCTACGCTTCACCTGCCTACTCCGTCAAAATATGACGGGGACCCCAAAACTTGTAGAGGTTTCCTTAACCAATGTTCAGTCCATTTTGAGCTCCAACCTCAAAATTTTTCTACCCATCGTTCCATAGTGGCCTATCTTATCTCATTGTTTTCTGGACAAGCCCTGGCTTGGGCCTCCCCTCTGTGGGAAAGAAACGATCCAATTCTACAAGATAGTGCCAAATTCATTTCCACGTTCCGAAGTGTGTTCGATGAACCAGGTCGTGTGACCTCCGCTGCTTCCAGCATTCTTCGTTTGCGACAAGGCCCCCATACAGTAGGCCAGTATGTCATTCAATTTAGGATCTTAGCCTCTGAATTTCAGTGGAACACTGAAGCATTAGTTGCCGCCTTCTGGCAGGGGCTCTCCGATAAAATTAAAGATGCACTGACTACCCAAGAGCTTCCTTCGTCACTAGAAGATTTGATCTCTCTTTGCCATCGTGTAGATATGAGATTTCGTTAAAGAGAGTCTGAGAAAACAACGGCTGTCAAAGCACCTCTTCGTTCAACCCCTCAATTTCGTCCAGCTCCACCCTCTGTGATTCCCATGGAGATAGGACGTTCCAAATTATCTTCAGAGGAGAGGAAACGAAGAGTAAAGAATAGACTCTGTATCTATTGTGCTGATTCCACGCATATGCTCAGCTCTTGCCCTAAGAGATCGGGAAATGCCAGGCCCTAACTAGTTCTGGAGAGGTGAAGTTAGGGTCCCTGGAGTCCTCTCCATCGTCTATGAAATCTAAAGTCTGCGCTTTTGATGTTACGATTTCCTTTGCTACCAAATCCTTTGAGTCACAGGCATTGATTGATTCCGGAGCAGCAGGAAATTTCATTTCTAAATCACTAGTGAATCAATGGTCCCTGCCGGTGATTACCTTAAAAACACCCATTACTGTGACGGCTATAGATGGATCACGTCTCATCAATGGTCTCATCACCCAGAGTACGTCTCCAGTAACTCTTCAGATTGGTGTACTACACCATGAAGAAATTTCGTTTTTAATTCTTCCAGTTACGACAAGTCCGATTGTCTTAGGCCTTCCATGGCTTCAGTGTCACTCTCCCCAGATTGACTGGCGCACCCCTCAAGTTACGTCTTGGGGGTCTGAATGTCACCATCGTTGCCTTTCCCAAGTTATTCCTCTTAAAGTACAGCAATCTTCCATCTCATCTTCCTCCCCGGGACTCCCTCCTCAGTATGCTTCATTTGCCGATGTGTTTGATAAAGCTCAGTCTGAACGTCTTCCTCCTCATCGTTCTTGGGATTGTCCGATCGACCTTCTACCTGGCAAGACTCCTCCCAGGGGTCGGGTCTATCCTCTCTCGTTACCTGAGACTCAAGCCACATCTGAGTACATACAGGAGAATCTCCAGCGTGGGTTTATTCGACCTTCCACCTCTCCCGCTGGAGCTGGGTTCTTCTTCGTCAAAAAGAAGGATGGATCATTACGCCCTTGTATAGATTTTCGTGGACTCAACGCCATTACTATCAAGAATCGGTATCCCATTCCGCTGATCACTGAGCTATTCGATCGCATCAAGGGAGCTCGGATATTTACTAAGTTGGATCTTCGTGGTGCCTACAATTTAATTAGAATCCGTTCCGGTGACGAATGGAAGACCGCGTTCAACACCAGAGATGGGCATTACGAATATTTAGTAATGCCCTTCGGGCTGTGTAATGCCCCCGCTGTTTTCCAAGGCTTCATCAATGAGATCTTTCGGGACTTATTATATGTATGTGTCGTTGTCTACCTGGACGACATATTGATCTTTTCACAGGACCTGCCTTCTCATCACCAACATGTGGCAGAGGTCCTCTCCAGACTACGGAAAAATTCATTGTTCTGTAAATTGGAAAAATGTTCATTCGAGTTACCCCAGATTCCATTCTTGGGGTATATAGTTTCCGGAGTTGGCCTGAAGATGGATCCAGACAAAGTAAATGCTGTATTACATTGGCCTCAGCCAACTACTCTTCGTGCCATCCAGCGTTTTTTAGGTTTTGCCAATTACTATAGACGCTTCATTCAAGACTTTTCATCCATTGCATCTCCTATTGTGGCCCTGACTCGGAAAGGGGCTAATACTAAGCAATGGTCATCTGAGGCTCTCCAAGCCTTTCAAATCCTCAAAGAGTCCTTCTCGTCTGCTCCCATTCTTCGACAGCCTGATGTGACACTCCCCTTCTTCCTAGAAGTAGATGCCTCTAATGTGGGCTTAGGAGCCATTCTCTCCCAACGCTCGGAGCAACAAAAATTACATCCTTGTGCCTTCTACTCTCGGGGTCTTCTGCCCGCAGAGAAAAATTATACTATCGGGGACAAGGAGTTGCTGGCCATCAAAGCTGCATTAGAGGAATGGAGATACTTGTTGGAAGGAGCTCGCCATCCGGTGACGATCTTCACGGATCATAAGAACTTGTCATATTTGCAATCTGCCCAATGCTTGAACCCTCGTCAAGCAAGATGGTCTCTTTTCTTTTCCCGTTTTGAATTAATTATAACCTTCAAACCAGCCGCTAAGAACAAGAAAGCTGACGCTCTATCTCGAGCTTTTGTGACGTCCTCTGATGTAGAAGAGGTTCCCAACCATGCTATTCTAGACCCCAAATGTATTTCTCTGGCTGCTTCATCCACCAAAATGCTACCATTTGGGAAGACCCTCGTGCCTCCTACTCTGAGGAGGAAAATCCTTTCGTGGTTCCATGCCTCTCGTTTTTCTGGACACGCCGGTGAACACAAGACCTTTGAGATACTCTCTCGAAGTTACTGGTGGCCTTCAATGAGGAGAGACGTCAAAGAGTTTATTGCTTACTGTGATTTATGTTCTCAGTTCAAATCCTCCCGCAGAACTCCAGCAGGGTTGCTGCGACCACTACCCATTCCGTCCAGGCCTTGGACCCATATTAGTATGGATTTCGTTACTGATTTGCCACCAAGTAAGAATCACAATACTATTTGGGTAGTGGTAGACAGATTTTCGAAGATGGCTCATTTCGTTCCTCTGTCCGGTTTACCTTCCTCGTCTACTCTGGCTGAACATTTCATTAAAGAAATCTTCCGCATCCATGGATGTCCGTCTGAGATTGTGTCAGATAGAGGAGTACAATTCGTTTCCAGATTCTGGCGGGCCTTTTGTAAAACCTTGGGCATACGATTAGCACTCTCATCTTCTTACCATCCGCAATCTAACGGACAAACGGAACGAGTCAATCAAGATCTTGAGACTTTTATAAGGATGTTCTCTTCAGCCAACCAAGACAACTGGGTAGAATTGCTTCCTTGGGCTGAATTCGCCCATAACAACATGTACCATGAGTCATCATCCAAAACTCCATTCTTTGTGGTCTACGGTCACCATCCGTCTTTTCCGGAATTTCCTGCCCTCCCGCCCACCCAAGTTCCTGCTGTGGAGACTGCTTGTCAGACCTTCAAACATATCTGGTCTCAGGTCAAAACCTGTTTAAAGAAGACATCTAACAAATATAAGTCTTTCGCAGATAAGAAGAGGCGGGCTATTCCACCACTAAAAATTGGAGATCGTGTCTGGTTATCTACCAAAAATATTCGTTTGAAGGTTCCATCTATGAAATTCGCCCCTCGTTTTATTGGTCCATATAGGATCATTCAAGTTATCAATCCAGTATGTGTTAAACTTCTTCTTCCTAAGAATCTTCGGATTTCCAATGCCTTCCATGTGTCCTTGCACAAACCTCTCATCATCAACCGTTTCTCGACTCCTCCCTCAGCACCGCAGCCAGTTCAAGTTCATCAGGAGGAGGATTTCGAGATTACTGAGGTATTGGATGCAAAAATTTCGCGAGGAGTTCTCCGTTTCCTCATTCATTGGAAGGGCTTTGGTCCTGAAGAGCGCTCATGGATCAAAGCTGAAGACCTTAGTGCTCCTGCCCTTCTGAAGAAGTTTTATTCCAAAAATCCGGACAAGCCCGGTTCCAGGCGTTCTGTGCCCACCTTTAAAAGGGGGGGTACTGTCACTCACCGGACTGTGAGTGCTTCTTCCCGGACATTTAGGAACCGTGGCCGTCCTCCATCCTGAGGGACTGAGCATGCGCAGCCCTTTCTAAACCTTCAGTGTATGTTCCTTTAACTTAATTGGCAGATCAGGCAACACTCCCTATATTAAGCACCTGTGGTCAACACCACGTTGCCTGATCTTGGAGTCTCATTCCCCATGAGTCTCTGAAGGTGTTCCTGTGTTTCCTCGTTTATTCAGCCCAGCTGATTCCTGTGGTTTCCAAACTACTTCTACCCCTGTGGTTTCCAAACCACTTCTACCTCTGTGGTTTCCAAACCACTTCTACTACTGTGGTTCCCATACCACAGCTACCCTTCTGTGTATCATCGTGACTGTGAGCTGATTCCTATCCGCTGCCTCCGTGCACTACAGTCTTCTAACCACTTCAACTCTACCATGTATTATTGGGACTGTTAGCTGATGCCTATCCGCTGCCTCCGTGCACTACAGTCTTCCATCCACATCCACTCACCTGTTCCTCATCGTGACTGTGGGCTGATTCCTGTCCGCTGCCTCCGTGCACTGCGGTCTTCAACCTGCAACTCGTCTGTGTTTCATCATCGTGACTGTTAGCTGATTCCTATCCGCTGCCTCCGTGCACTACAGTCTTCAACCTGCAACTCGTCTGTGTTTCATCATCGTGACTGTTAGCTGATTCCTATCCGCTGCCTCCGTGCACTACAGTCTTCAACCTGCAACCCGTCTGTGTTTCATCGTGACTGTTTGGCTGATTCCTATCCGCTGCCTCTGTGCGCTTCAGTCTTCAGTTCTTGTCAACTCTCCCGTGTTTCCTTGAGACTGCTGCCACTATTGCTATCCGCTACTCTCCGTGATCAACAGTTCCAGTTCAACTCTGCTCTCCCGTGTCCCATCGTTACTGCACCTGCTGGTTGCTATTGGCTACCTCCGTGTTTCCGCAGAGACCCGCTGCTGCTACTCCTCAGCGCTACTCATCCATCTACTGCTGACCCGCTCTCCACGCTTTCCTGTGTTCCCTGCTGGTCTACCTACCTGTGCGCTGCACCTACTAGACCACCGCTTCACCCATCCAGGGACTTTGCATCCTGCCGGCCTCCTGCCGTTCAGGTATCTCTGCCCTCCTGTTTGACTGCCTGCTTCTGAACCACGGTATGCATACTTCTCATTGACTGTGCTGTGTATTGCATACCTTGCTGGACTGTGTTGGTTCTCCTCTGGAGTTTGCTATCCGCTGAGTCTATTGCCATCATTGACTGTGTTATCTCGTGCTGGATTACTTCAAGAGACTTTCTATATTGGCAGTACTGTTCAGTCATATATACATATATATTGTGCATATTACTGTGGATCAAAGTTAAGGTGCCCGTGTATATCTTGTGTTGCAGTCTCTCCCCGTGCACCTCCTCACATATATATTCAGTGGTACAACTTGCTAGTGGCAGACCACTGATCCCTGTTTCCAGTTTCACCTGTTCCAGTATCCTCTCACATAGCAGTGGTACAACTTGCTAACGCAGACCACTGACTCCCCGGATACCTCCACTTGGATTCCATTCCTTCACTCTGACAGCGGTACAACTTGCTATCCACAGACCGCTGACTCTCATCACCTCCTCGTTTCTGTTGGACATTCCTCCTCACTATAGCAGTGGTACAACTTGCTACCGCAGACCACTGACTACCTTCACGTGTCCTTTGTCCATACAGTTCCTCGTGTATTATTACCATCATATTGCCAGTGCTGCTAGTCATAGACTTTCCTGAGCATCTCATCATCTGCTATTTCCTGTTCCGTGATCACCCTGCTACCAGAGTACCATATTACCACCTATACTGCTCTGGTAGGCCTATCACCTGGTGATCCCTGGGTAAAGACTCCTAGTGCCCGTGACAATGACCTTAGACCTTATTTATTTATCTTATTAGTAGAGGTTATTTTAGTATACTAATATTTCTAATAACATAATCTTCAATACAATTAATTCCAATTTTTTTACCGTCTCTAGTGAGATACTCTCTAATACAGTAATATATTAATGTTCAAATGTAACATATTATCTTGTACAGTTACTCTTAATAAATTATTTAATTGTATACTAATTCTTATTTATTTGTTTGGTGCAACATATTACACAGGGATTTCCAGTGAATAATAAATAACATCAGTCCCTGCACCATTGGAATTTTTATCTAAATTATCTACCACACACACAGTAGAGTTAATTGTTGTCAGAAGCCACCTAACCTATCACTGTGACACAGTAAAATAAATGCACTCACCTTAAATAAAAAAACCTGTATCAAAAATAAATTCTCCCCCACTCTTGTTTACTTTATTGCTCCCTTAAATCCTGTGGGATATATGTAACTGGGCGTACACACCTATAGAATATATTCAGGAATATCTTTCTTTTACTATTTTAATGGTTATTGGTCTGTTCTGGATCAGCCATCCCTCTCCTTTTAATACTTCCCTGTCTATAGATAAGTGACCATTATATACAATACTGAACATTTTGTATCGTTAATTATAATCATCAAAAGACAAAGGGCTAGATTTACTATCAGGCGTGATGCATGGCGGCTTCAAACCGCCATGCATCGCGGCGGTTTTCCGGCGTGTTTGCATTGCACACAGCCGGATTTACTAATGGGCGCATTTCAGCTTCAATTTGAAGCCGCCGTCGATGTAACGGCGGGATGTAATGCTCAAAGCCGCCGGCGGCTTTGAATAGAACATGGCGCTTTTGCTTTAAATGACGGCGCTTTTGTGTAAAGGCGTTTTTTTTGAAAATTACACCTGTCTCCTGGCCTGTTACTATTGGCTATTTTCAAACTCAGGAGATTTGACATCACAAGCCCTATATAAACCACTGGCCTGACACTTTTTTCTCTGATAGGGTTTAGAGGAGTTTTGTGAGAGGAGTTTGGAGGATAGTGGTTTGCTGAGAGTTGGTGAGAGTTGGAGTTTGGTGGATTGGTGGAGCGATATCTGATTGAAGTGTGAGTAGTCCTGTGGTTTTTTCCTGTTTTGTACATTTATTTTCTCATTTATTTTCTGTCTTGTATTTTTTGT
Organism: Mixophyes fleayi; assembly: GCF_038048845.1. Taxonomy (NCBI): domain Eukaryota; kingdom Metazoa; phylum Chordata; class Amphibia; order Anura; family Limnodynastidae; genus Mixophyes; species Mixophyes fleayi. The sequence goes on from NC_134413.1 coordinate 62,735,124, forward strand.
ATTTGACTTGTCCTTTGTCTGTGTTACTTGTGTGTGACTGTGTGGAGAGTGTGTCTGTAGGTAGTGTAGTTTATTCTTTGTGTTTGTAAGTCCTTCAGTGTTTTGTGTTTTTCTGTCTTCTGGGTAAAAATGTCCAGAGATAGGAGGGGAGAACAGGCTGAGGAGAGGGAGATGGAGGTTGAGGGGTCAGAGGAGGGAGAGGGAGAGGTTGAGGAGACAGGTCAGGGCAGGAAGACCAAGACAGGGAGGAATGTGCGCTTCTCACATGATGAGAATTGTGTGTTGGTGCACAACATCATTCCCTGCTACGAGGTCATCCTAGGGAACCTGGCAGCCCGGACTCCTCTAAGGCGGCGTCACCAACTGTGGGGGAGAGTCTGTGAGGCCGTGAACGCGGTGGGCCCACTGAAGCGGACAGTGGCACACTGCCGCAAGCGCTTCTCTGATATTAAGAGGAGGCTTAAAGAGAAGATGGCCCAGGAAAGGAGGTCGACAAGGCGCACGGGTGGTGGCCCCCCACTTCGTATGGAGTACACCACGTACGAGGAGGAGCTGCGCCAGATAATGCCGGCTGAAATTGTAGAGGGCATAAATGTGCAGGACACCGATTCGCCCTCTTTTGGCCAAGTAGTTGGTGAGTTATTTGGTTTTTTTACCCTAACAGTATTTTAAATGTTTTTTTCTTTTTAAAACTGCTTTTTTCTTTTTAAAACTGCTTTTTTCTTTTTAAAACTGCTTTTTTCTTTTTAAAACTGCTTTTCTCTTTTTAAAACTGCTTTTTTCTTTTTAAAACTGCTTTTCTCTTTTTAAAACCTCTTATCTCTGTGCAAACGTTTTTTCTTATTTGTTATTTTTTTTTTTATTGTTTTTCAAAGTGTATTTTTGACTCTAATAGTTTGTAAAGGTTTAAAAACAGTATATTTGGAAATTGTTTTTTATGGAAATACATTGTATGCTTTTTCTAATACATCCAGATTCGCCAGGACCGCAGTTCAGTCCCAGTGCCAGACCTACACCTCCACCTTCAGCGAGAGATTCGGGCACAGACGAGCAAGCAGGTGTGTGATTTCTGTTTAGGAGAGAAATAATGGAGTTAATTGTTTTTCTGTGCAAATGTTGCTGTCAATTTAATTTTTTTTTTTTTTTATTGTTTGCAATGAGAAGTTTGGGCTACATTTTACTAAACTGATATGTTGCCTATAGTAACCCATCAGAATATACCTTTACTTTATTTATTGCATTCAACAAAATGACAGCTAAAATCTGATTGGTTGCTATAGGCAACATCTCCACTTTTTATAGCATGTAGTTTAGTCAAAATAACCCAGCATGTACTACACAGTCCAAATGATAATGGGTATTAAAAGGATAATAAGTGCATCCGTAAGCAGGTAGCATAGGACTAGAAATCAGGAATGCAAACATTTTGAAATAATCTGTAGTTGCTAAAGAATATTCTTTCCTATCCAGTGTTCAGAATGCAATATACAAACTTATTATCTACTATATACTTACCGTCATTTTTCATACACAGGGCCCTCTTCATACCAGCCACCTCAGGCGGAGTCATTGGAAATGTCCCCTGAGCCAGAGGATCAAACGACCATCACCCTGGTAACAGTGGATGCCCCTGTGTCTGGCCTCCAGGAAGTTTCGCCTGGCCCTGCTGAACCATCACACCACCAACCTGCACCTGAAAGTATGGACCCAGCCAGAGAAATGGCGCTGTCTATTGGCGCATTCCAGCAGCAACAGACATTGTTCATGGACAGGCAAACTGGGCACATGTCACAAATTGCGGCCCAGTTGAGGAGAATACACCGCTCCACGAGCCAAATCCCTGCTGCAATAAACCGGCTGGCAAGCGCTTTGGAGCAGTCAAATGTGCAGCTGGCCCAAATGTCTGGGTCTGTGGACGCCATGCATTCCTCCATTCGCGAGGGGAATGCCAATGTTATCCGGCTGGCAGGCCAACTCCAGCAGGAACTGATTGCCCGCTTGCCGGCCCCTTTTTCATCGGCCTCCACCAGTGCCGCTAGTACTCCTACCACATCTCTACAGAGTACTCCTCCAAGGAGAGGTGCTCGCACCAGGGGTGGGCGAGGGAGGGGAGAGAGTGCCACCAAGCATAGCGATATGCCTGCAAAAAGGCATCGCTAGCACAATGTTTGTTATTTATTAATGTTTTGTCAAGTTTCTATAACTATTATACGTTTTTATTTATTGTGTTCTGCAATAAATGCAGTTAAATTTCTATTGTGTCAGTCTTTCTTTTCTGCACATTAAACAAGAGTATACTGATTTTTTAACAACTATGCACTAATTTCACGTAAACATTGACCTCTGACTGTCACATTCCAGGGATGTTCATATTTACCACATGAGGAGTACACACTATCCTGTTTTTAAAGGTTCCAATGTACAAAAATTTAACAATAAAATACTATAATTGCACTCACATAAAACACATTTTTGAGGAAAAAATGTTTTTCATACTATGTACTTACACGTAAAGTAGTTTGCAATTAGACGGTCTCTAATCTCCCTTCCGCCCTCTGTGCTCTGCACATCACCATGTGACACGGACCCCTTCTTCTTCACTGTCTACTGCAATAATCGGTGGGGTAAGTTGATGTATTGCTAGATTATGTATCAAACAGCCAGCCAGGATAATTTCAGACCCCTTTTCAGGTGCATACATAGCCACACAACCCAATTATTCTAGTAACCTCAACCTAGTTTACCAAAGTACAAAGGTACGCTATAACACACCTCTACTAAATCAGTAAATAAATTGCATGGTGGGAAGACACAAGAGAAAAAGAAACCAAAACAACACTGCAATTACAAGACACTGGCCTTTTAACATATACAATCCCAAAGTAAAAAACTTTGTACATGAAATGGCCCTTTTCCTTCTGTTCTGATTGCCCAAATATCTGAAACAGCACACTGTTTGAGCAATCTCGCCGCTCACAAGCAGCGCTTTCATTTTGGTCTATTGAATGGCGATTTTCCGGCGGCTTTATAAACCCCCTAATAGTAAATCCGGCTGTTTGTATGTTGAACATTGTTGAAACCGTCATGGCGATGTATACAGAGGCGGGTTTGGAAACATCATTTTTGGCCGTTTGGACGGCGGGTTTAGCCTTAGTAAATCCGGCGATGGCTAAACCGCCGCCAAATCCGCCGAAAGTCGGCGGGTTTACAAACACGCCTGATAGTAAATCTAGCCCAAAGACTTTGACATGCTTCAAAGGTTTAGCTCCAAATGATCAGAATAATTTGAATGTATCAAACATAGGATAGCCAAAGCTTGAATATATTTAAAAGCCTTGATCATTTCATTGTATTCAGTTATGTTTTCATTCTAGCAATAAAATGTAATTTCATTTTGAATATTCAATGGATTTTAATCATGTGACTGATCACAATACAATTTCAGTAATAAAAGATATCAAAGTAATTAAACACATAATGAAAACATTAATTAAATAAAATATGGGCAATAATGAAATATAATAAATAAATAGATGCAAATTAAAGGGAAACCTTATAAAAGTTTTTCAGATATGAAGGGTTTAGCCCCATAAGCTTATAAAATATAATACCACCTTTATTTTATGCTAAATGTTAGAATACAATGCATATAACCATTTTATTGAGCATGCAAGCCTGGCTATATTCTAAGGATAGAAGTATTACTAGGTAAAAGACATAAAAAGGCAATAGGACACAAATAAGACAGAAGAAAGGTTGGTAATAATGAGATATGTTTTAGATATATAAAGACATGTGACACACACAATGGCGATCATACTTAAAAAGGGATAGGCCCCTCACCTCGCTTATTAAAAAAGAAGAAATTGCATCAAATGTTTGTGTACTAGGCAGGTGCAGTATTGTTATGGGGATTAAGTTAAAGGAGAGGCTGGTGCAAGAAATTTCTTAAAATGCTTAATGGTTGATAATATAACCACAGACCTTTCCTGGTCTTAACCTTAACCTTTATGTGCTATAATAAAAGACACCATACCAACTTATATGCAAATAAAAACTTCTTTATTTAAATAACCGCTTACTATTCTGGGAGAACACTGTACTCAGCCTTGTCTATGCATAAGCGCACCCTAGTATCTGAATGTTAATTTGACAACCATCCCCAGGCAATACGGAACCCGCCCCCTTCTGGGCTAACCATAATGCACTGCAAGCCAGCCCAGAGAAGCTGTACTTGCACCGAACCTAAGCCGACTCTTGGAATGGAATAGGTTTCAACACACCCGTACAATACCACGACCTGTGCTTCAGGCTGGCCAAACCAAGCTACGGGGTTGAACCAGCATGCCCATACCATACCGCGGCCCGAGCTCCAGGTTGGCCAAACCTACCTTTGGGGCTCAATCAGCACACCAGTACCATACCATCATACCACTGGGGTTGAACCAGCACCCTGTGCTATACCACAAGCATGTGAACTAAGTGGCTCCAGATTCTTCCATGTCTGCTCTGGCACTCGCATTTTAGATAGCCAGGCCCTCGCATCAATTGTTTACTTTAGTTAGTAAGTGTTTAGTAATCACCCCTCTCACTACAGGGTACTTAATCCATAGAGAAGGATACCTTCACCAAGAAAGCGAACACCGGTAAAGGAATCGGGACTGGGAGGGAGGATTGCTTTCACTGGAACCAAGAGAGCTCCCTAATTCCTCCCCGCTCATTTAAACCATTCCTTTGCTCCTGCGCCCTATGACACTTATCCAGAGAACACCACACCTTCCTGCTTTGTTTTCCCGTAGTGATCCAAATAGTAATGCCCACAAACCTCAGCTTTTTTTTTCCTTTGGGCCTAATCATCCCTCATTTCTATTAAAATGCTTAACGGTTGATAACATAAACATAGACCTTTTCTGGTTTTATCCCTAACCTTTATGTGCTATAATAAAAGACACCACACTGAGTTGTTGGCAAGTAAAAACTTCTTTAATTAAATAACAGCTTACTATTATGGTGGCGGAAGAACATTGTACTCCGCCTTGTCTATACATAAGGGAACCCTAGTATCTGCATGTTAATGTGACAACAGTCCCCAGCAAAGCCGGAACCCGCCCCCTTCTGGGCTAATTGTAATGCACCGCAAGCCAGCCCAGATGAGCTGTACTTGCACCGAACCTAAGCTGACTCTTCGAATGGAATGGGTTCCAAACACCTGACTATCATGAATGTGCGCTTCACCCACCTTGTTTATCCTGTACAGTGCTCTCCAGCCACGTCAGGTTCACTCCCAAACCTAGGGCCACCAGCATACTATCACTTAACCATGTTGCCTAAAGCCGTGCATATCTTTGCTATGAAAACACCTAACACTTCTTCCGTCAGTTGCACTCCATCCGGCCTATAGAGGCCTGGGTTTTGATACCTAATTCTCGGGTTCTCAATTCTCATGCAACCTAGTGAACATAAATAATTGCCCATGACTGCATTCACCTTCGAGGGACTATGTTGGACCAACACAGAAACAGATCAGGCCAGACAACAGGTCGGACAATATTTCTAGGCACAACTCTATAGATTTGCCTTAACCGAAAAAAACACAGTCGAAGGAAAAAAAGGTCAAAATCTCATTGTGCCAATAAACAATCAGGTCCACTTTAGAAGGAAAATATGGAAAAATCCCTTCTCGCACCTGCACCCAAGAGCAGCAAGCAACAAAGTCCTGTGTCCACCCAGTAATAGAGGGAGAAAAAGTTCAAGAGAGGAGAGAGGGTCCTAAGTATCACTGATATGCACCGGACTTCCATCTGCCTAACTGCTGATTATATGGCCTGACTCCCCATCCACAGCCGCAGATGTGAACGCACCTATTCTAAATGAATGTGTGCCTAATTCCGTGCTATTCAAGTCCAAAGGATCCAGCATGCGCTTAAAGACCGCCATGAATGGAAACCGAGTGAGGGGGGTCTCATCACTATGCACCAGCCACAGCAATACATCCTGTGGCCAAAGTCCAGAAAAACTAGTGACCAGCTGTAACGGGAATACCGAATACCTGCACCGGGGCAACGGTGTAACCCATCGCCCCCTATACAACTGATCTGTCTTGGACCATCTTACTTTGCAAAATATTGATTTAGTGAACAATACAACGTCCTTTGCTAACATGCCAGAGAGCGAAGCAGACCGCCCGGAGGCTACCAACTGTCTTAACTGAAATGCCTCAAAGAACAGCATGACAAAGGCCGAGCTAAATTGGAATAACATGCACACCCGAGAGAGCCCATAGAGCCTAAGTCTTTCAGAATACCCTGACTAATGTGTCTCCTGCCATCTGGAAGGATGTGAGCTTTCGCGCCCAGCCATACAGCGCTCTAGAAATAAAGAATCCCCTAGTAACATCAACTAAACTGTACAATTGCAAGAAGAAGGATATACCCACCAGTGCAGTGTACATTGTTAACTTTGACTTACTGGCGTTATAGCCAGCCCAAGCTAAGCCTTGCATCCGGTCGTACACTTCTCTGACACCACCAGCCACCGCATCCCAGAAAGCAAGCCACTCCTGCCACGCTGACTGATATTTACGCAGAGTAGAAGGTTTTATAAAGAGGATTCCGCCAGGCTCCTTATTCTGGCTTCACTAACTGCCAGATATAAGCAGGACAGGGAGAACCAGTAAGAGCCGCCTCGGGGCAACCGTCCGAAACTTGTCCCAATATCATCTAGATAGTGCATCTACCAGAATGATCTCGATCCCAGGCATAAGTAAGGCACAAAAACATATGTAATAGGACAGGCAGCGCAAAATGAGCCATCGGAGCAAGCTGATGACTGGGCAGAGGAAGCGCTCTGCCTATTTACCGCATGGTCCACTCCCAGTTTGTCATACCAGAAAACAACCTAATAACCCACAGTTCCACCATGACTTTGATAGGAAACAACTTCAGCAGGACCAGATTAGTGGTCCAGTCGGAACAAACCCAATCATCAGGCCAGTGCGACATGCACCATTCACCAGCAAAGTAGACCCCAAATTCTAATGATCCCGCTGCATCCATGAACAGCTGCAGCTCCCGACTGGAAATCGGGGGGTTAAAGCCAGACACAAACACCATTTAAATCCTGGAGGATGGGGGCCGCCGCTTGACCGCCGGAAAGAGATGGACCTGCCCTTCTTCCGTAAACTTGAGCCAGGTCTCTATGTCTTTAAACATCAGATTCAGGTGACCATCATACTTGGACCTAAACTCCTCATCGTAGTCCAGGACGAGACGGCACATACATCTCATGAATCATTTGGAGGTATTTAAGTACCTTTATGTATTCCCCGGGGCGAGACTCCAGGTAGTAGGCCAGTTACAGTACATTTTTAAGCTGGCCTCACCGTATCCCCCTTCGCCATAGCTGCCACCCTTCTCTGTAATGGTAAATATATCTACATACTGCGCTTTGAGAATCCTGTACCTGACTGAAGCGCGAACCCCATTATATATGGATGTGTTCTCGGAGCCCAGCATCTCAGACCATGTGAGGCGGCTAGACCTACTAGACATGAGGGACAGCCTGCTCGCCCGCAAACCCTGCTGCTGTATAATTTATTTAGGCATCGCCTTTGCTAGCTTGGGAGAGAAGGCGCCAGAACTATCAGAATCCTCAGTAGAGCTTCTACTGTCTGAAAAAAAATACAAATCATCATGACAATAATCATCATCACTCTCACTCCTCCTCCTAAATCCGCCTGAGGAGCCTAATAGGGAAGCTGGGCCTTCCGAAGCCAGCTCGATCCGATAACTGCAGCTGCGAGTATAGTCGTCATCTGCTTTCATGGCCTGTACTGCTGAGTAATCTGCTGAGAGAGAAATATTATTAACATAATCATCAAAAAAGCATTGCGACCTCTGTGACCCTGTGGGACCAGAAGGTGCCCTACCAACACGCTGGCTATACTCTACTGATGCTCCGCGAGAGCTGCCAGTGTTGGCACCATGGGATGACCGGGCACCGGATGCCCCTCTATGCGAACCACCCGCTAATTCCTTCACCCGCGCCACCACCACAGGCTCCCCTGCCTTCATCAACCTGGACACGGCTCTGGGCCTGGGAAGCCTACTGGGGCGCAGTATTAACCAGGAGGACAGGGAAGATTGCACTGCTGTCTGCCTGCGCTGGGGGAAAAAACTCCCCATAAATTCTAAAATGAAAGGATTGCCGGGGAAGGGAGCCCATATATTGATTCAATTTATAATACTGGAGCATGGTGCCTCCTGAGGGCTCACTGGAGGTATAATTGCCAGGAAGGTGGCCATGGTGCCTGGGGTGTCCAGAACGCCAAGATTTCAGTTGGTGCATGGAAACCCTATTTTGAAGATCTGTGCCTGTGCCCTGGTGGTGCCGCAGAAGGGGGTACCCCGCCCCCCGAGAACAGACCTCCTCTGCTGCCTGGGGGACTCATGCATAATATTGGCGGCAGTGGGTGACCTAATGGCCCCCTAGAGGCTACGGGGGGGGGGGATATCCGCTTCCCTGCTCCCCTACTATAGCCTCGCTTGCTGCTTGCGCAGAGGAACCCTAGCCGTGGCCGCGTCTCGGGCGCTTCTACCGAAAGTGACCATGGCTAAAGGGTCACTATAGCAACTGCATTTCACGGCACGCGTGGATTGGGGGTGGGGGACGAGGGCGCAAAGTTCTCTTAAGCGAAGTTTGCATTACGTGTGGCAGGCGGAAGGGTTTCTCTTCTCCGCCGCGCGACTAACTGGCCTGCTCACATTGGTGCTGATTCTCCTTGCAGGAGTGCCCCCCCCTCAGCGCCAAATGGCTTGGGGAGGGTGAGTTGGCCTGCGCATTGGGCGATTAAGGTGGTCGCCATGAGGAAAAAGTAAAATGCAAAAGAAAGGATGATAAAGACAAATGGGAAGTGGGGTTGAATGGGAGGAATGAGGAAATGAGAAGGTGAAAAAGGGGGAAAGCATATGAAAAAAGAAAGGGAAAAGACAAAGAAAGATAGAAAAGGAGACAACACACAGGGAGATAGAACTAGGGGATGAAGACAACCACTATTAAGAAATTAAAGAATAAAGAGGGCAGGGGAGAAAACTGTATCAGGAGGAATGAACAGAAAATAAGCAGACAATTGCAGGGATACTTATCTGGATTCTTTCCCTGTAACCAAGAGAGCTCCCTAACTCCTCCCCGTTCTTTTAAACCATTCCAATTGCTCCTGTCCCCTATGACACTTGTCCAAACAACACCACACATTCCTGCTTTGTTAAGTCTTAGTGATAAAAATAGTTATGCACACAAATCTTAGCTTTTATTTTCCTTCGGGCCTAATCAACCCTCAGTTCTATATCTCTGCCAATGAAATAGTTTTGCAGCTATAAATTATTAGGAATGCCTCAACTCCTATAGTAAAGAGAATACCACAATAGCATTATACTAGAAATGCTCATTGTGAAGGTACCGGGTTTATGTGGCCCAATGCTACCCACTTCACACTGGCTGGCCACACACGGGTGCCTTCCTATGCCAGGGAAGTCTACCCAGTACCTTCTAGGATTCGTATGGTCACTCAGGCAAATGAAGTTATACAAATACAACAGTACATTTATTGTCATACAAACAAAACTAGAATATTATGTACACACAGTAAATAAATGGCAGGCAGATCTACCACATCATCTCTCCCTGTCAGGCGCCATCTCCACACTGACACTTGGGGCAGGAGATGGACGCCTGCACCTTCCAAGCAACTACGTCCTGTTGCCTAGCAGCAGGACGCTATCTCTGCTCACCTGTCTGCAGCCAGCATGTGTTACCACCAAAATCTCCCTAACCCTATCAGGAGGCACCTTAGGGTATATAAAGCAGCCTCTGACACATGTCTAGTGCCAGAGTATTTGGTCTTCAGCCTTGCTCCAGCATTTGTTCCTGTGTTGCTGTTACTTGGATTCTGACCGGGCTTGTTCCTGACTTCTCCTTCGGTTCCTGATTCTGGCTTAGACTGATATTTGGTATTGACCCGGCTTCCTGACCATTCTCCTGCTTCTGATTCGGCTATATCCGTTCCTCTGGTTGTGACCCAGCTTGTTGACTACTCTTCCATCCTGCATCCTGGTGGGCTGTCACCGCTGCCTCAATTGTTACCTCGCCAGCTGACTGATACTGAGGGCCGCGACCTGTGCATCTCTTGCAGCAAAGTCCATACCTCCTTGCGGGGGTTCCTGGTGAAAACCAGGGGCGTGTTAGACTCCGCGCCTCAGTACTCAGTAGCTCCAACTGCTGGCAGGTATCATCAATTCCACAGAGTAATTCTGACACTCCCTTGCCCCACTAGTTTAAGGATTTATAGTCACCTGGCTGTCCAGACTTCACGACCCATGGATCTCTCTCTCATCTGCATATATAGACTCTAGTTAGAGAACGACAACTCAAAACTAGATCTTGCACCTTCATGAATGAAATCCCAGAATGAATACCTTTCCCCCTGGAGTCATTCCACAGTCTTTCCCCTCCTTGGGCAAACCCCTGGGTCTATTCTTCTTAACTATTGGTCAGTGCAGGACTAGGGGGTTTGGACAGGGCAGTGAAGATGAGCTGCCCTTTCACAGAATCCCCCTGCTGGGATGCAGACAGAATGTCTGGACTAGCCCTAAGGAGAACAATTGATGCTAATTGGCTTCCCCTACTTCCAAGGATAAGGTAGCAGTGAGCCCCTCCTAAAATTAACCCCTTACACTACTTTGTGATGTCACAGGGTCCCCAGCTGTTCCATGCTTCCTGTAGAAGAAGGAGGGGGGAGAATGACTGCAGCTCCCACCCTCTCACGTGTATTGTGGACACCACCTGATCTTTACCCATAACTCTCCTGGCTTTAGTTTAAGGACAATGAATAACATTACTGCAAGTCATCAATATATAATACACAATATCCATATTAACATTGAACTACAATGTCCCCTTAACCACATGTAATTGGACAATGCAGTTGTAGTCTGGGGAGCTGGGGAACAAAAGCAAGGGCTATAAAAAGTATTTATTATAATCCACATAATGTGAGAAACGAGAAACAAAATGATTAGTGTATCACACTCTTTTCTTCACACTCATTATCATCACAAATTGGACAGGTACATTAAGCCTTCTTCATTATTGTATAATAATGTAGCACTGATTTTTTTACTTACAGAGCTCCTGTTCCATGAGATAGAGCAATATTATGATTAATATTATTTAATCATAGAGCAGTTTATTAGTGCCCACTGCTGTATATCCAGAGGTTAAATTCATAATGTTAATAATTGGTAGCACCATAGAGGGAGACAGGGCAGTTCTAGATCTATCCAAGCCTCTGTCCTCTAGTAATGTGCTGGCCAATTGGGGCCTGCATTTTATAATCAGGAAATTGTTGTTTTTTAGTATATTATATTCTAGACTATTTAGGCAATTTGGTCTTTTGTATCGCTTTATCGCATGCTGTTCATACAGTCATATCCCAAATAGCTACCAGGGAGGAGCGTAGTTACAAATCTATAAATAACAGGTCACAGGTTAGTCTTGCTCCAGTTAGCCTTTTGAGCCCGCAATAATTGTGCATGCCAATGTCCTTCAGTAGGTTTAATATGAATGGATTAAAAATGGCAATATGCCTCTTCAAACAAATTTCTAAAAAGCATCATAAGGAGCATAAAAAACCACCACATCATATTAAATATGTTCCTGTTTTGAAGGTTACAATTTTTGTGTTCATTTAATCTATTATATTATTAGGCACTAATCCATAGAGCCTTCTAAAATTGTTTGCTCTTTGCCTCATATATGTAACTCATGCCTTATTTCTGTGTATCAGGAAAGGATGTTTTTCAGAAGGGGGGTAACCTGCAATTTGACAAATTTTATGATTTCAACAGTGGAATTCTCACAACTCTGGAGATGATGCTCAGGTTTTGGTATGTCTATAATGTATATGGTATTTATAATACACTTGAGAGTGTCACAAAATGCCCTCTTATGCAGAAGTAGCTCAGCTTTGAAAGCTATATTAAGAATTTGTGTAATCATTTCTCCAGTGTTTAAGCATGTTTTAAAGCTATTGATCTTTATATGAAACTTTTTTTTGGCCTGGTACATCAAACATGGCAAAGGAACACTGTTGAAGAACTTTTAAACTTACCATAGATTACCAAAATATTCACACCTAAGTATATAAATCTAGTAAAACGCTTAAAATTGTACATCTAAACAAATACATATTGTGACAGGATGGATCGCCTATGCCACCCTGTCTGTTGTGTTGCTGGGGACTGGCTGGGCTTACATTGCCACCGTCCCCTTTTCTTTATCCCAAATGCACCCTTTAACCACAGTAGGAGGAAGTTAAACTGCCACCACTGGACTCCTTAGCGGCATCCAGAACAACATTGTTCTGGGCAACTGTCGCTGCTAGTGTACCCTCCTTGCTGGTACACCTGGGCTGGTAACCCTGACCACTTGCCTTCAAATCAGAGTTGCGGTAGTACCCTTGGCCTATCACACTAGCCAGAGCTGCAGGTAGTGGGCAAAGCGCTGGTCCTGGAAAGATGGACACAAACCTCAGAACAGCCAGAAAATAGATTATATTTGGGTCTAATCTGCAAGTCACAGGAATTACAGCAGGGAAGAAGTTGTCAAGCAGGATCTTGAAGTAAATTATGTTTATTAGCTCATGTGTCCTTAATAAGGACAGTTCACACTGGTTTAAGGTACCAGTGATCAGAAGGTCAGATGGAACAGTAATACATTTCAGTGCAAACCAGTGCTCTTTATATACAGTTTTGGAGACTTAGCTTGGCAGGAAAAGTCCATCCTCCTGACCTTTTAACCAGTCTGGCCTGATTCATGCAGCCTTCTTGTGAATCAGCCCAGAGAGGTTAACACCTTTTTACATTGAAACTAGTGGCAGGATGGAGAGTGTTTCTCCCCAGTCTGCGAGCTGCCAGGGAGAGGGAGACTCAGCTCACTTTCCTCCTTGGTGCCAGACTGTCTGAGGCTGAGGTGAGAGATTTATCTTTTAAGTCTCCCACCTAAAACTACTTCCTGGGACCCTGTACCGAGGTCTGGCTCCCACCCCTGGATGAAAATAGTACCAGGGGAGAGCAGCCAGGTCCCCGGGCAGCAGTCCCTGACCTGTTGCTAGTTGAAGCTCTTTGACCTCTAACAAGTGAATTAGCCTCCTGGGACCTCCAGAAGGTGCTGAACCTCCTGGATCGATTTGATTCCAGAAGGCTGCTGTGGAAGTCCCTCTGGCAGCCACTTAAACTGGTTGCTGGGGGGTGAAGGGTCCAGAGCTCCTCCTGCAGCCCCCACTTGACTAAGGTAAGTGTATGTTTTATTATTACATATTGTGGCAAGAGCCCGCTACTGCAGAAGCACACGCGAACAACTTCTTCCTTTCTATGTAGCTTTATTGTCAGGATGGTAACTGTTTTGACACCGTATACTTTAACAGCAATTATGGAGACCCTAAACGCTAGCTATACATAGACCAGCTCTTTCTCAGGACCAGCCAGCTTCCCCAGCGTTGGTCTCCATAAATAAAGGACACAAACAAGCTTTTATACATGATACTCCTCCCCCAGCCTTAGCTTGATGGACAGGTGACTCACCAACCTTCTCTTTAAGAGAAAACTGGCTCTGTTTGAACTAACAGACACACCCTGTCTGTTTGCTGAGAGGAAGCAGCTTTCAAATCATCTAAGTTAACCAACTTTAAACTACACATATGTCTTTACTTGGTTTAACCTGAATCTAGGTGCATAACTGCGCCAATGTGTTACTATGCTTGTATGTTTTCTTTGCATCTTGTCAGATAAATGCCTCCCTTTGTTACAATATTAAATACACTCAGCACACACATTTTTACATTTAAAATGCACATATTTACACTAGACTGCATAGTTACACTGTCCTACTAGTCCCGAGATTTAACGCTCTCATTGCTGGCCACATATATTTTTACATTTATGACTTAAATATAAATTTAGACATTTCCCGGCACCTGGTGCCGGGGGTAAAGCCCTTCGATGCTTCGGCGCTGGGTGCTCCTTCCCAGCGCCGCAGAGCCTACATTACATTTTTATTTACATTTAAACATTTAAACATCACACTCATTCACGCAGCACCTAGCGCCGGTGATTTAACCTCTCTGCGCCAGGTATTAATCCTCCCAGCGCCGAAATCAATTTCAAGATGGCCACGGCACCCATTCGGCGGCCGGTACTCATGACCTAGCCACACATATGGATAATTTTTAAAAAGTCATTGTAAGCCAATGACAATTTTTAATAAAAGTATATTTTATTTTTTGCTTTCTGCTATTCTTTTTTTTTTCTTTAGAATTTTATTTTCAGAGGCAAAAAATACAAAATTACAATGTTAAACAGAAAAAAAAACCAATACAAACAAACAATCATTTGCGTTGTCATAAAATCTATAGACATAAGGCATTAAGAAACATAGGTTCTTTGAGTTTCTACTCCCTGGTTACAAAATCCCTTAAACCCAGGTGTGATCAGATACATTAAATTAGGGGAGGTAGTTAAGAAAGTATTAACCTCTGGTATAAACAATAGTAGGGACATTTGCTAATAATCTATACTCATACCATTATGTTAAACCAAAGCAGAACTGAATTTGATGGAACTGGGCAATGAGTCAATTTAACTATCCCAAAAGCTGAAAAAAACTTTAGTCAGTTTTTCTTTAAGAAACGAGGATTCCAAACAGTCCATCCTGGAAATATAAAACAACTTAGTTTTAAATACTGGCAGAGATGGAGGGGACTCTTGAGTCCACATCTGCAGTATACTTTTTCTAGCTACTGAAGAAATAATAACATCATCCAACTTCACTTTGTCATCCTAAATGTCTTAGAGGTAAATCCCAGGACAACCCACTCTGGGGTCAAAGGAGGCATATAATTCAACAAAATATCAGAGTTGTATTGTTATACCTGCCTCCAACAATGTTTAATATAAAGATAGTGATAAAAAAAAGTCTAGTCAACGTGACATTTAGGACAACTAGTGGAATCAGAGAGGCTGATGTTATATCTGCGGTGTGGAGACAGAAACCATTGATTGAAAGATATTATAAAACATTTCTCTGTAGGTACTAGAGAAAAAGTATAAAGTAATGTATAAGAATTATGTCTACTTAAATATGAGGGAAAACATTCAGCCAATGGCATAGTCCTGAAGATGTTTTAGCAAAGTCAAAGAAGCTTCTGAGTAGAGTTATATCCGTTTCTTTCGTCACCAATAAAGATTGTCCGATGCGATTAATGTGGTTCCAATGCTCAAAGAGATTTAATAGCAAAACATATCAAAGTATAACAAAATACAAGAAAGTATTACCGATACATTATGTTTGCGCTTTGAATTCAGTAACAGTCATTCAATTCTGAAGTCTGTGGTCAAAGAGAGAGAGAGTTACTGGGCCAGTGCCTGTTTATATGCAGTTTGATTTTCTCTTCCTGACAAAAATCTGGTTTAAACTAACCCATTATCAGAGTATTTTATCAGAATTAACCTTATATTAATCATAACTAGCCATCGCTATTTTCGATTGCTTCTCCAATGATACCGAATTCATGCTGGTAAAATGTAGATTAATAAAAGACCAAACACCATACATTTCTTAGGACCTGAACCATAAATACCTGTAATGTAGATTTATCTATGTGTAAACAATCTCTAATTCTTAAAATAAAAGAATGTGAGTTGGAACTTTATTAAATGTGAACTACTTACAAATGTAGAAGTGAGTGTACCATACCATACTCATTTACACTTTCCCTCTTATGACACACCTACCTCAGTCCTTTAAACCTAATTTACTGCATCACCCAGATTTCTATATATAATATCTCCTGTATCAATACATTATAAATTCATAACCGCAACGCAGATATATATGTATGAAATACATTATTGCAAGGAAAGATTCTAATAATATAAATTCAATAACATAATTTTACACACGGTAAATATAATAGGTGACACTCTGTTTGTAGGTACAATATCTTATTAATTTCTTGCTAATTATGTATATGTGCCTGGATGTATGTGTGTGTGTGTGAATGTATCTCAGAATCCTTTACAATTCACATGTTGACTAAATTATCTCCATCTTAATCCTAATTGCACCAAAAATCTATATATCACTATTCCGGTATCTATACTCAAAATTAAACTTTTTCTTACAATGCAAAGTCACCACCCAAAATGGATGACCTGACAATGCTTTGTTACAAGCACATGTTAGCTCAAAGGCCCAATTTACTAACAATGCAACCTTCAACAATAGGCCCTTAACTTATTACAAGCATTATTAGCCAGTCCACATCAAATATCTCTCTATTCAGCAGTTATCACACAATGTCCACTAATATTTCTTTAGTCTCATAGGCTGTTAATACAAAATCATATGGCAGCCATTACACATTGTGCTCTTTACACATGTGGGGAGGGGGGGGGGTGAGAGCCAGCAAGGCCAATTATACAATGCAGTGTGCACCTTTATCTAGGAGATATTTACAAGTTATATTATACAGTGTTGCACAATGCAGCCAATTACAATGCAACTATATTTCCCATGTAAGTATTCCAAAACTTAAATCTTCCGAAATAAAAATATCTCTTACTATCTATAAATAACTTATTTTTTGCTGGATCATATAGAAATAATTTATTGTAGAAATGTATTTCAATAAGAGATGCAGGCACAAATGTATATTTGCAAATGCATTTATCGTGTTACATTGGGATATGTTATGTAGGGAAATTACTTGCCTGGGGTTTTGTAACTTTTCTTTGGTAATTCCCAAGTCAGCAATAGAGTGGATGAAATGTGTATTCTGCAACTGTCTTAAAATAAGACCCATGTTAATCTCATCTTAATCAGACCTTTTGATGTGTAAGTGTCCAACACAACTCAAGGCACAGGAAGGTTTAATTAGACTCGCTGTTAGAATTCCTCTGTGTCTAAAAAAGGATGCAGAAAATAACAGCAAGTTTTAGGATATGACAGATAAGTGTAATTTTTTTTAAGAATAAATTGCATTTAAATCTATGCTTGGGGAAACAAATATTGCATCCTAATACTAAAAATAGCTAAGATGCTGTGGAGCCATCTCGGATCAGGGGGCTGGCTTAACCCCTGCCAGGAGTTATGTACCACAGACTGACGTGTGAACTGTCCTTGTTAGGACTACATGAGCTAATAAACCATCTTTGCTTCAAATACCTGCTTGAAAACTTCTCCATGCTGAAATTTCTGTGACCTACAGATTAGACCCAACTCTAATATGTTTCTGGCTGTTCTGAGGTTCGGACCCAGTTTTCCGGTACCATCGTTCTGCCGGCTACCCAGCAGCTCTGGCCAGTGTGATAGGCCAGGGAGGATCCATCCACAGCAACCCTGATCCATAGTAAGAGGTCAGCGGTATCAGCCCAGGTAAACTAGCAGTGACAGTTACCCAGAGGGAACCCGGTTCTTGATGCAGGTAAGGTGTCCAGTGGTGGCAGCATTTGGAAGCCCCTCCTACTGTGGTTAGAGGGCGCATTTGGGATAAAGAAAGAGAATGGTGGGAAAGTAAGCCAAGCCATTTCCCAGCAGCAAGAGACAGGCTGGCATAGTTGGTCCATCCTATCACAGATTTCTGGTAGAAAGCGGTTTGAAAACTCCAGGTGGCTTTTCGTGCACCAGTCAGGAGAGCTGAGTTTTTCAGGAGAGGAATAACTGCAACCAGGAGAACGTACCGGATGTCTAAGTACAGTAAAATGTCCAAGGCGGACCTCGAGATACTGTGCCAAGCAAAGAAGATAGAAATTCCTTATACAGCGAAAAGGAGTGAAATGAGACAGGTGCTGAAGGCCTGGGATGAGCAGTACGGGTCAGCAGATGAGGAAGCTGACAGTGACCAGGAGGAGAGGGTAACGCCAAACCTAGCGGCACCTGCAGTAACATCCCAGAACACAGCACCTGTTCCCAGTGACAGTCCCCTCCCACAGAGTGAACCAGTGGCGCAAGTTCCACAGCGTGATGAGGGTTATTTTTCTGTACTAATGCAGCAGCTGGGGTCCCTTGGAGACAAAATAACTGAGGCAGAGCAATTGCTTATCATTAAGTTGTAGGGCAATCAGTGGGCACCGCTTCCTGCAGCTGCCCATGAACAGTCGCCCAGATTGGGATATCTCCACTTTACCAAATTTGATGACACTGTTGGAGATATTGATGGACATTTGCAGGTGTTCAAAATGTTTTGTAGCCTCCATGACTTGCCCAAACAAGAGTGGGTAAAGTATCTGGTTCCCACGCTATAAGGTGGTGCAGTGGAAGCTTATCACGGAGGGTCCCAAAGGACTGTGCGGACTATGACATGGTAAAACGGGCCCTCCTTAACCCTGAAGACCTACCGGCAGAAGTTTTGGGATTTGACTAAAAGCACCCTTATCAGCCATGAGGAATTTGCCAACCAGTTGCGGCAGTTGGCAATAAGATGGATTAATGGATCTAAAGCCAAGTCCTGGGAAGAATTAGTGGACTTAATTTGCAGAGAGCAGTTTTACCGCTGTGTGTATCGGAACCCTGGAAAAAGCGGCCCAGTTGACGGATCAGTATGTGGCAGTGAGGCCACACTTGCAGAAGTGCCAGGTTAACAGCCAACCCCAAAGAACTGTACAATCAGGGGGACAACCCTCTTCTACTCACCCCCAAAAACAAGTACCGTTCCCTTCGGAGTTATCAGAGACCACTGGAGCACAGGCTGGAGAGGAAATGGTACAACTTTGGATGAACTCTCCCACAGTCCCAGCACCTCAGGCTTGTGCCCCTAATCCGATTCCGGGGGCAGAGCTGACTTGCCAAACTGTCAAAAGGGAGCCATTAGAGACTGCTTCCACCACTGCCAGCTGTATGGAGTGGGGTCTGTCTGAAGGTGACTCAGCGGAGATAGTGTGTCCAAAAGACCCCCCAAAACCTGTGGAAGAACCTGCAGCCGATCCAAGTGGTACCCATGCAGGGAGGAGGACTGAGAGACTCAGAGACATCCATAACTGTAGTGAGCCCTCATCTTATTGATCCTGTTGCAGTATTGAAGGGTCCAACTCCCAAAGTTACCGTGGTAGATGGATTGGAGAGGGAAGTGTCTGGAGCAAGGGTGTATCTGGACTGGGGAGATGGCAAGGAGTTGCGAGATGTCGCCGTTATGGATGACCTCCGAACTGATGTGATCTTGGGCAACGATGGAATTGTGACCACATTTCTAAACTCTGTAGTTTGGCAGCTTGGCTCTAGGTAATAGTCTTCAGGATCTACACCTGCACAGCTCAGCTCAGAGGAAAAGACCACAGCTGCTAGACAACAGCCATCACCAGCAACCGCAGCTTCAGCCAGCCCAGAGGAAAAGACCACATCTGCTATCTCTTCAGGAAACAGCCAGCCCTTCGTCTCTGGAAAGACTATATCCCCTAGCAACGCAGAGGATGTTGTCTCTCGTCCACCTGGTCTTGTGAGGGTGCCCGGTGATGCTCCTGTCCCTAGCAGTATGCCAGCTCCAGTGGTGAGTATAGTTGATCATAGTGACCTGACCCCCCTTTAACTAACCCCACTTCGACCTACCCTAGTAACCACAACATAGACCACCCTGTAGCGAATCCTGACTTAGATAATCGCTCAGGCCGCAGGGAAGAGTTCAGGGCAGCACAGCTCTCTGATCCCTCACTGGAAGGCATGAAGCACCAGGCTGGCGGCAGCCTTCCAGTGATGAAGGTGGGGAGTGTGGCCTGGTGTAAAGGGTTGTTGTACCGTGTAGCTAGGAAGGTAGAGTGGGATAGACCAGTCCGGGAACAAGTTCAACTGGTGGTACTAATGGGTCTTTCGGTGCAACTAATGTCACTTACCCGCGAAATCCCTATGGCGGGACACAAGGGCAGAGACCGAACACTGAAGCGCCTGACACAGAACTTTTTCTGACCTGGAATGTCGAATGACGTTCGGTCCTACTGTAAGTCCTTTCATATGTGTCAGCTTCTTGGGCGCCCCAATGCTTGTGCTCCCCTCAGGCCTTGCCAATAGTTGGGAACTTTTTTAAGTGGGTGGCTGTGGACAGTGGCTGTGCCCAGTAGATTGGGAAAGAGATACATCCTCATTGTGATGGACCACGCTACCTGGCATCCAGAGGCTGTAGGTCTGTCCTCCATAACTGTGGAAGTGCTGCTAGGGGTATTTAGCATAGAAGGGTTCCCTGGTGACAGTCTAAACCAGGGGTGTCCAACCTTTTAGCTTCCCTGGGCCACACTGGAAGACGACGAGTTGGTTTGGGCCACACATAAGATACACTAACAATAACGATAGCTGATCATCCAAAAAAACCATAGAAAACATAGTTAACATATATAAATATGAGAAAAAAGTGATATATATATATATATATATATATATATATATATATATATATATATATACATTTATCACTTTTTTTTCAAATCCCCCTATACTTACCTTTCAATCGCCCTGTTCAAAAAATCCTCTCTAGTTATTATACTATAATCAATTTTTGTATTGTTTTGATGCAATATCAATAAAGTGCATTTAAGCCAGGCATTGTATATCAGGGTGCCCTGACCAGGCCTGCGGTACCTGACATATACACCACTGTGACCCCAAATTGTGACCTGTTTTGCTAATTACACCACTGTTAGTTAAGGGATAACAACTTATAATGGGCCAAAGAGAATAATATATAATGCCCCATTAGTATTACAAGTAGAAGTATGTAGCAGGGAGATAAGGTCCATGATGCTCCAGGACCAGGTGACTTTTATTCACTTGTCAGCGTCCCTTGAAATAATAAAAAAAAATCCCCCTTAACTTACATTTTAATCGGCTTGTTCTCCTGTCCTCTTCTCTTCTTTTCTCCAATTCTGTGCTGCTGATTGTTCTTCTCGCGCGGGTGACTCTTCTATGCTGCGCTCCGCAATGGATGTTGGGCGTGATCACATCATGCCCGACATTCACTGCGAGCACTGAACGGAGGAGGAGACAAGGGAGCGTGACCGCAAGGTAAGTATTTTCTTTTCTTTTTTTTGCAGGATAACAGCTAATAGTCAATAACAAGTATGTATACCGCCGCTGAGTAGAGAAACTTGTCCAAGGCAGATATGCAGGATAACAGCTAATAGTCAATAACAAGTATGCATACCGCCGCTGAGTAGAGAGGCTTGTCCCGGTGCGGACACAGCAGGAGAGCTGGGAGGCTGTAGTGGGTATGGGAACCGCCGGTGAGTAGAGCAGGTAA
Source organism: Mixophyes fleayi (assembly GCF_038048845.1). Classification (NCBI taxonomy): domain Eukaryota; kingdom Metazoa; phylum Chordata; class Amphibia; order Anura; family Limnodynastidae; genus Mixophyes; species Mixophyes fleayi. Next base: position 62,756,455 of record NC_134413.1, read on the forward strand.
TCCAGCAGGAAGCTGAAGACACGAGCAGGACACAGGAAACACCTTCAGAGACTCACAGGGAGTGAGGTTCAAGATCAGGCAACGATACAAAGGCCAAAGGTTCCTTAAATAGGGAGAGGTGATTGATCCACCAATTAAGTTAAAAGCAAGGTCATAAGAGTTCAGGGATCCTGCACATGCGCAGTCCTATCAAGGTGGCGGACGGCCGCGGCTCAGGACAGGCGCCGGCAGGAGGGAGAGAGAACCACGCACAAGAGCAGAGGCACTCACGGTCCGATGAGTTACAGTGTCATTTGATAGCGGCAGTATTCGTCAGCGGACCTACCAGGTAAATATGTTGAAGGCATACCACGAGTGTGTGAAGTCTGTTGCAGCGGTTTGCTGCTTTCCAACTGAAGACCAAGGAAGTGACCCACTACCTCACCTCTTTGCGGATGTCAGAGGCGAAGGTGATGTAGAGGAAGTGGGCTGGGATGAGCAGTTGAGTTCTCGTAAAAGGGAGCAGCTTGTGGCAGTGCTGTGGCCCTTTGCGATTCAGTTCAGTAGGAAACCCGATCGGACATGGTGAAGCACCATGTGGTCCTTGGTGAGCATAGGGCAGTTAGGCAACCCGCTTATCGGGTCCCCGCTGAAGCCAAGGAAAATATATACAAGGAGGTACAGAAAAAGCTTGAGCTAGGGGTGCTCCAGCCATCGCATAGTCCATGGGCTTCTTCCATTGTATTGTATCCCATGAAGAACAAGACAACGCAGTTTGCATGGACTACCACCAATTGAACAAGGTGACTGTGTTTGATGCCTATTCCCTGCCCCGAATTGATGCTCTGTTAGATGAGTTAGCTGGGGCAAAGTATATTTCCACCTTTGACTTGAGCAAGGGGCATTGGCAGATACCACTGACCCCCGAGGCTCAGGAACTGTTGGCATTCATAAGCCCATTTGGCCTGTTCGAGTTTATGTCCATGCCATTTTGGATGAAGAACGTGCCAGCCATATTCCAGAGTGATGTTGATTTCCTGCTGGAAGGGTGTAAATGCTCTGCTTGGATGACATTGTCATTTTCAGTAAATCCTGGGAAGACCATCTGAAACATGTAGGGCAAGTGTTGGAGAAAATTCAGTGAGCAGGTCTGACCATCAGAGCAGACAAGTGTCAAATGGGGATGTCAGAAGTGCAGTACCTGGGTCATCGTGTGGGGGGAGGTTGGGTTAGGCCAGAACCAGCTAAGGTAGAGACAATGCGAGACTGGCTCCAGCCCATTACCCAAAGACAGGTACTGGCCTTCTTAGGAACCTCAGGGTAATACAGAGGTTTCGTCCCAGACTTTAGTACTGTAGCAAAACCCCTGACAGATCTCACTAAGAAGAAACAACCCAAAGTAGTTGACTGGACAACCGCTTGTGAGCTGGCATTTAAGGAAGCCCTGGTTCATGTTCCAATACTGTTGGCGCCCAATCATGACAAGGACTTTAATGTACAAACTGATGCATCACAGTATGGACTGGGAGCAGTACTTAGCCAGGTGGGGCCATATGGGCAGGAGCACCCTGTGGCCTATTTGAGCAGAAAACTGCTAGACTAATAATATCACTTAACAATAATCACAAACATTGTAAAGACATATACAGTATTTCAAATATTCCTATAGTCTATAGTTTTATCATTTAAACACTAGCAATCTTTGTATATATCACTTTGCTGCCATATCCAGCAGGAACATGAGGTCTATTGTATGACACAATCCAACTCCCAAGATATTAATAACGTGAAACCCTTAATGCCCTAAATCATAAAATCTATGACCATATTTACAATAACATAGCTATAAACATTTCTAGAAACCAAAGAATATAATTTCAAACATTACATCATTAGTAACCAAATGTGATCTGGTCTCGAACCAGATATCAACACCCCATGCTGAGCCATGTATTTCAATATCATTTACCTTAACAATATACAGTGTACATTTTACTCATTTAAACACTATTAACTCATGTTCAGAATGTTACCAGAGCCCTATGAAAGGGCTCATATATACTTTACTGTTCTTCGGAGTCCAAATAGGGAGAGAAATCCAAGTTTCTAAGTCCAGTTAACAAGGGAGCTATATCAAAATGTGTGTGTATTTTCCAGTTCATCCCCCAATGGTAGGCGGAGTCCCAAAACAGGCTGGCTGGTCCTTAAGACATATTAATTTAACAGCTAGAGTTTTAAAGTATTTGAGCATATCATAGAAAGTGTGGGTTGGAAAGAAACCAGCTCTCTTGTAATTGATTTTATGTGAAATGTAAAATGTTAAATATATTCTTTCTCAGTACTAATCGCAATCGCACAAAAAACAATTACATTCAATATTTCATAATTTACAACAACTTCATCCAATTATTCGACTTTGAAAGTAGCTTATAATGTAACGAGATAGCTTTTCTACCAAAAAGTGGCCTATCCAAGAACCGATCTAGGCCATTGCTCCAATCAACAGGATGTAAAAACTTTAACACAGAATTTCCATAATGTCAAGCCTGAAATAGCGTGAATACCAGCAAATGCGGGAGCTCTAATTTATCCAGATTCTGAGGGGTAGTAAGAGAATCCTGTGAGGGAACATTGACCAATGATTTGACACACTTAATACCACACGTACGCCAATAGTTAAAAGAGTGAAAAGCATGACCAGCTTAAAATTCTGAGTTATGTAAGTCGGGTAAATACAATGAACATTTGCTAAGCAGATGAAATTTACTTCAAACAAAGTGCCAAACCTTCCAGACTGTCATCAATAGTGGATTATCCACAATATCTCTTGAAACTTTTTGTTTATGGAAATGAAGAAAACAATCAGTCTTACTCCAGAAAGGAACAATTGTTCCAAATCATAATTTACAAAAATATTACCAGCAAGCAGTCAATCTCTAGTAAACCTTAAGGTTCCTACATAACCATATAGTTTTAAATTGGGAAAATTAATGCCACCCTCTGACGTACTTTGCTGAAGTTTAAATAGGCTTATTGTAGGCGCTTAGATTGCCTTATACAATTTCTAACTTCTCTATTCAATCTCTTTTCATCTGATGGTGAAATTAACATAGGCAGCATTTGAAATGGATACAATACTTTAGGAAGCACTATCAATTTAATTAGATTGTCTTGACCCAATTAAGAAAGTGTTAAATGTTTCCAGCTGGCCATTTCATCCACTGCCACTATAACCACCTTCTCATATTTAAACTATACAGCTCATGAAAGCTCTTTGGCAATTGAATGTCCAGATGTGCAATAGATCTACTAGCCCAGGACAGAGTTCTACTTGACTTTCTAGGTAATCATTGTTTTGGGACTAGGGTTAATGGTTACAATATGCCTACGATAAATTATTAAAAAAGTTTAAAAGTTTATGTATCTATATTATGACATGTTTTCTTTCCAATCTTCCCCTTTCTATATGTGGGCAAAGAGTGTATATTGGGTAGAAATCATGCAAAATACAATGCATATTTTATAGTAAATTATGTCTGTTTCTGTACAGTAGACTCATTGGACCATGCCCACATTTAGAGTCTGTAATATTCTGCAGATTCTTGGTCAATGACACAGATGCATGTCATGCAGTACTGCTTTATATTACATTTTGATCATCCCCCAGCTGTTCCTACATAAAAACATAAAATAATTAATGACAGTAAGAGAGCCATACAGATATTCCTTTATTTTAATCTACTGCTTTGAATTTCAATTACAGTATTGGCATAGGTAAGCTCAGAGGATTATTAAAGGTATCTGGATCCCCTGTCTAGTCCAGGTGTACCAAATGAGATATGCATGAAAACTACTGAACTTCTATCTTTGTTTCAAGCAAGACCATTCACTGACTCTTTTTCCCAGAGCATTGTGATTTGCAGGCTTTTCCATAGCAGTTTGTATGGACAAGCAGTGAGATCAGACATCTCCCAAACTGTAGGAACTTTATTATTATAATTATTTTTAATTTATAAGGTGCCACAAAGGGTACACAGCATCGTACATGACATACACAGAAAACAGTGGCCTATGACACAACATGATACAGAAAGAACAAAAAATGAAGAACAAAAATATATACACACACAGGTACCATGTTAATTTAAATCAAATTATTTCTGGGACAATGAGTGAAAGTGATGGTAGAAATCAGCGAGAAGTAGGCCGAAGCTTAAGAAAACAGGGATAGGGAAGCAGGCCAAGAGGTACAGGGGGTGATGGAATAGTAGAAGGAGCACACAAGGAAAGAGGGCCCTGCTCCTGAGAGCTTACATCCTAAAGGAAAGGTGAAGACACAAATAGGGTGGTACTGACTGGGGGAGAGAGCCAGGACAAGGGAGTTAGGAGGAGGACTGATAGACTTGAATAAAGAAATGAGTCTTAAGGGCATGCTTGAAGCCTTTGAGAGTAGATGCTACATTGATGGACCGTGGAAGATTGTTCCACAGCTGCTTAGCAGCCTGGGCAAAGTCCTGGAGACAGGAGCGAGAAGAGGTGATCAGTGAAGTAGTGAGGCGGCAGTTACAGGCAGAGTGGAGAGGGCGGCTAGGAGTGTAGGCAGAGATGAGATTGGAGATGTAAGGAGGGGAGGATTGATGGTGAGGGTGAGGAGTTTAAATTTAATTCTGTAGGCCATGGGGAGCCAATGTAGTAACTGTTGGATGGAGACAGCAGAGATAGAGCGACGAGAGAGAAAAATGAGGCGGGCAGCAGCATTGAGGATAGACTTAAGAGGGTCAAGGTGAGAGTCAGGTAGGCCAGAGAGAAGGAGGTTACAGTAGTCAAGGTGAGAGATTACAAGCGAGTGAACAAGGATTTCCATAGCTTCTGTGGCGAGAAAGGGGTGTATCTTGGATATATTTCGAGGGTGGAAGTTGCAGGATTTTGAGAGGGACAGAATATGAGGCTTGAAGGAGAGGGAGGAACCAAGGATCATCCCAAGGCATCGGACTTGAGAGACAGAGTCGAGGGTAGTGTTAATAATAGAAATAGAGAGGGGGGTGGGAGAGTCCTAGAAGGTGGGGGGAAGTAAGTTCAGTCTTGGAGATATGGAGTGTAAGGAAGCATTGGGACATCCAAGATGAGATGGCCGAGAGACAGTAGGAGACACGAGCAGAAGGGAGGTGGAGAGGTTAGGTGATGAAAGTTAAATTTGGGTATCAGCATAGAGGTGGAACTGGAGGCCAACCAAGAGAGGAGGTGTAGAGGGAGAAAAGCAGGGGGCCAAGAACGGAACCTTGAGGAACACCAACAGGTAAGGGCAGAGGGGAGGATGTAGAGTCATGTGTAGAGACTAAGAAGGAGCGATTGGTGAGGTAAGAGGAAAAACAGGAGAGGACAATGTTACAGAGACCTATAGATTTGAGAATTTGCAAAAAAGGAGTGCACGGTCAACGGTATCGAAGGCAGCAGAGAGGTTAAGAAGGATAAGAAGGGAGTAGTGTCTTTTAGATTTAGCGAGTGTTACGAGCCGCGGCGGTGCCCAGCCGCCGCGACTCCCCTGTCTCCGTCTTGGCCGTCGCTATGGCGATCGGGACGTCACTTCCGGGTGCTCGTCAGACGTTGCCGTGGCAACGGTAAGAACCTCTCTCGTCCAGCGCCGCGTCCCGGCATTACAGAGCAGCCGGGCGCGTGCGCAACAGCGGGGCAAGCCTGAAGGCTAATTAGAACATCTGGTGGGCAATTAGAGAGCTAGGCTCTCATTGGTCTGCTTCAGTATTTAGGGCAATGAGGCCTGCTGCCTCATTGCCGGTTATAGCGTTCTGTCCTCAGTTCTGCTGCCTGCTTGTGCTATCCATTTTGGTTCCTGCTACCTTAGATTTGATCACCCGTGTTTTGACCCCTGCTTGTTATTGGACCTGTGACCCTTCTCTTCTGACCTTGACCTTTTGCCTGGAAATCGGATTTTGCTTCTCTGCCTGTGAGTTTGACCCTTCGCTTGCCCTTGGATATTGCATCTGTGCCTGTGACCTTGTGACCTGGGATTCTTCTTATACTACAGTCCACCAATCACTCCTCTCCTGGGAACTCCTTTAAGTCAGTATACGTTACTCGACCCTCGGTCGGCCCGCAGCCCAGTCTGTCCCCACCACTAGGGGCTCCAGCGAACACCTGGCCTTCTGAATTGTTCCCGAGTTTCACTGTACTGACTTGGGAGTTCCTAACAGCGAGGAGAAGGTAATTAGTGACCTTAGTGAGGGCAGTTTCAGTGGAGTGAAGGAGGCGGAAACTGGATTTGAGCGGGTCAAGGAGTGAGTGAGAAGAGAGAAAGGAGGTGAGATAGTTGTAGACAACCTGTTCAAGGAGTTTGAAGGTAAAAGGAAGCAGCGAAATAGGGCGGTAATTAAAGAGAGAGGCGGGATCATTAGACGGTTTCTTGAAAATGGGGAGACAAGAGCATGTTTAAATGAGGAGGGCAAGATTCCAGAAGAGAGGGATAGGTTGAGGAGGTGGGCAATGTGGGAGCAGGCTTCAAGAGAGAGAGAGCGGAGGAGGTGGGTGGGGATTGGGTCCTGTGGGCAAGTGGAGGGGGGTGAGGAAGCGAGAAGTGTATGGACTTTATTTGCAGATACTGGAGTGAAGGAAGAGAAGGAGGGTGAGCTAGCAAGAGGGGAGGGAAGAAAGGAGATAGCAGCCGCAGAGGAGGGTGGGAATGGGGACAGAGTGGGCATGGAGGGGGGAGAGGATGGGTTAAGAAGGGACTGCTGGGAGATGTCATGATGAAGAGACTCAATCTTGGAGATGAAGTGGGTAGCAAAGTCGATAGAAGAGAGGGTGGTGAGGAGTGGGAGAGGGGAGGGGTGAGGAGGGAGTTGAAGTTGGCAAAAAGGCCGATGGGGTTGGAGGATTGGGAAAAAATTAGAGCTTTAAAGAAGGATAGTTTAGATAGCAATAAGCCCGAACTGTAAGAGGCAAGTATGAACTTGAAGTGGAGGAAGTCAGCATACCTAAATGCATTACACTAACTCTGCCTTTTTAGAGGAGAATGGTGGGATTGGGGGACATGTGGCGGATTTGCAATTGTGTTATTTATCTATAAGAAATTTGCTCCACCTGTCCACGATCCTAAGGGTACAACACATTAGGCCTGACTTAGGTTCAGATGTTGTCCATTTACATAGCATATCTTGTGTGAAAAAACTGGGCATATGCCCAGAAACAGACATTACGCCAAAGAATGCAGTTGCAAGATGAAATGGGATAAGTAAAGGGCTGACTGATATAGTCCATGTACAGTAAGGATGTTCTGAAGCAGATGTGGATGATTCAAGTCTTGTGTTGGTTGTAAGTGCACTTGTTATCAGCCGTATTGTTGGCATCTTGTACAGGGCAGGTTTAAATGTCGACTAACATTGATGACTGACATGGTATAATCTTTAATTTAATAGTTACACATATGTCTGTCACTAGCTATTACAGAACAACTGTATGCAACTTAGATATAATATTAAAATGCATTGTGTGTGTCACGAGCTGCGGCGGCCTCAGGCACCGCCGCGACTCGCTCCTGTCTGTGCCCCCACATCCCGGCCATCGTCATGACAACCGGGACGTCATATCCGCTGAGTCCCGGCCGTTGCCAAGGCAATGGCCGGGACGCTCTCTGCTACAGCACCGTGTCCCGGCATCTAGTGCAGCCGGGACGTGCAATATAATTAGTCAGTGCGCAGCTGTACTGTTCTTCCCCCCTGCTGCACAGATCAAATTCTATTGGGCCACATCGCTATATATAAGGTAGGAAGGGACAAGCCCTCTCTGCCGGTTATAGTCCCTGCTTCTCAGCATACTACCCTGCTTTGTCTTGCTCTCTAATTATTCCTTGGATCCTGATTATTGTTGCCAACCTATTGCCTGGATTCTGACCTTGATTGATTGCTTGTGACCCTTGATCTATTGCCTGGACTCTGATGCTGCCGTCTTGCCTGTGACCTGTTTGACCCCGGCCTGGACCTTGGCATTATCATTTGCTGACACCCTCATTACCGCTGCTGGTTTCATCACTCCACCTCTGCGTATTCACCTGCGCTACGTTCTCACGGTATCAGCTCCTACTAGTAGAGTACAAGACCTGGGGGCATAGGAGTACCTGTGAGTGCATCTAGCTCTACAGGAAAAGTGGTTCCTATAGGTGAAGACCTCTGAAGTGGTTCTAGGAGCTGATACCTGGGGCGTGAGCCGTAACAGTGTGTAAGGTACTAATTGAAAGCATTTTTATATACATTGTATTGTAAAAACATAATGCTTTTGAATTATATTTGAAATATAATATTTATATAAATGATTATACTGATAAAGTTGCTGTTTTATTTTATAATTAAACAAATATTTTATGCATTCGTTTCTAGTGTACATATGTATGTATGTACCTGTAGTCTGTACTGATTGTCCACATATGGCAAGTAATGTTGCTGTACATCCACCCATATTCAAATTGAATCTTATCTTGAGATACGCTTCGATTTGAATAAGGTCAAAACTACAAGTTCAGTGCACTTTTTTAACACGCAACTTACATGCAAGTTGAGTTGTGACTTGAGTTGAGTTGTGATGGCCAAGGTCCAATTACTATATCTTTGAGGTAGTTTACCCGTTTGACATGGCTAATAGATCACACAGACTGAACAACTTCAAATATGTCATGCGTTTCCAACCTTTGAAGTTTATAAGAGTATCTAATGCTGCAAAATGATACTTTCATTACTTATTTTCAATTACTTATGTTTACATTCAAAAACAGAATCCAGTCCAATATTATGGCTATATAGCATTTTGTATTGCTTTTCCTGAACTGTCCATGTACGGCAAGCTCTACACATCATAAAGATTTTGCCTTATCACAGCGGATTATATCTTGTCACATTAATGTATATATGTGTCCATAAATAGGGATGTGGTAAAATCACCAAGTCTCACTAAGGTTACCAGTTTTCATTTGTTTGATTATCAAAAGATTAGAAACAAACCAATCCAGAAATCAATTTGTGGCTCTTTGACATATCTGTTGGTGATAGTTCTATATGCAGATATAAAGGAGAAATTGTAAGTAAAAAGTGTATTAACATTTCAATGAGTGTTTTTTATGTAGAATCAAAACACCTTTTTTTAAATGAGAGATGGCTGCTGACCCCTGTGTTTTGGATGTGGTTTTGGTTCTAAAACATCTTTGTGTTTTGGTTTTGTTACAGGTATTACCCCAAAATCATGAAATGATTTCATGTTTTGGTTTTAGTTTTGAATCTGGATTTAATAAATAATTGTGAAAAATGTGTGAAAGTATGTCATTTTGAGCTGTGTTTGCTCCTATATTACTATTTATAGCATTAACAATCATTTACAATCAATTTTCTCATGATATCTTCACAACCAGAGGCGGGCTGGGCCGGGGGGCAGGGGTGCACCGCCCTCCCGGGCCGCTCAGTCTAACCCCTGTTAGGGCCGGCCACCCCCCAACCAGATGCAATATTGCCTATATATAACCAGGCGGCCGCATCACATTACACGCGATTCGGACGGGTCAGCACACAGGCGTGCCATGTGATGCGGCCGCCTGTGCGCCCCCCCGGGCTGCATGTTGCCAGCCCGCCCCTGTTCACAACTGTCCGAATTTTTACCAATTTTGGCCAAAGTATTGCGGCTGACCCTCTCCAATGTGTCACAAATAATACACAAGTAAACACATGGAATATATACTGGCATTTTATCCAGTATAATACCAGACAAACATAGTAAACTGATTCGGATAATTACAATTATTGCAAAGGAAAAAGCTATTTTGTACAATTTATCTTTTATGTGGGTTATCAGGACAATCATGTTGGAGGCTCCAGCAATAATCTGCCATCATGTGTCTGTCCCTTGTTCCATTAAACCTTTCCTCCATTACTTTTATATCTTAAAGAAACCTCTTCCTATGTTCCTCACTAAAATCACCAAGATTATTTGGCAATCTGTGTTAGTGGCTATGAAGAAAATGTAAATTTATGCTCATATTAGTACCCACGTTTTTATAGTTTGTGAGCATGTTTTGCACCAGTTCTTCATAATTGTCTACTTTGTTGTTACTCAAGAAGTTCTTGACAACTGTAACATAACTGTACCTGGCAGAAGCTCCAACACCATACATACATTTTTTGAAATTAGAATCCTTGATAAGTTAATGAATTTGAGGGCCATCTGAGATTCCTGCTTTTAGTTTTTCCATGCTTAGTCCAGGGAAGGATCTACAAATGTATTTGAAGCAATTGCGATCTTTGTCCAAAGCTTCAACAAATTGTTTCAATAGTCCCAGCTTAATATGGAATAGTGGGATAATGATTTGTTCCCTGTCAAACAGTTGACTTTATCTGTACTTGAAACACTCTGTATATGCAAATTGTCACTATAACCACCCCATATATAACTTCACTTATTTACACTAATAACATGTATACAAATGTATTACATGGTTGAGAAACAAGAAAAAAGTAATAGAAAATGCAAACCACTCAACTGCCAACTGTCAACTGACTGCTGATTGGGTGGCGGGGATTACTTATATACGGAGAGGGACTATTCTTGAATGATCATAGAGTGAACAGCTAGAATATTTGCCTGTCTCATCTTCAAGAATGTTCTGATAGATTCTCATATGCACTTGTTATGGCTAAGTTCCCTATTAATTGAGAATATCCATTATCTCAAGAACTAGAGCCAATTTGAAAAAATGCTTTCATTTTTGAATTTAGCTTTCACAAAATACTCTAAATTTATTCAAATATCCTTAACTACTGAATATTTATATACATGGGTCTTCAGGACCACCTCCTCTGCAAGTCTCGGGCAATCCACTTTGCCAGAGGGTTGTACAAGGTGAGGATTCCAGTCCCACCACCACTGCATTTTCAAGTCACCTATTGGCCCTGTCCCCTGGAGCTACAGTCACCTTTGTCTTTAAACACCACCTTCCATCCAGCATCAAACCAAGGAGTCCCGCCTATTCATGGCGTTCCAAATCAACCGTAGTAGGTCTGATACTGTACTTGAGCTTAGACAAAAGGACAAATCAAGGTTTACAAACTGGATATTAGTATGTAGATACATGGTAACTGGATGTAGATATATATGGTAACTGGCATATATACTCGAGTCACCTTGTTTGATTCACAAAGGCAGCATTATGGCCCACATCTACCTTACTCATAGCAAAAACAATCACTTAAGTAAAATAAGGTATTTGAAAGCTCTGCTTTTGGCCTGCAAAGAATGTTTTGCCCATCGAGAAGTGCATACTACCAGTCTTTGAATTTTTAGTGTGGGTGCACGCTACCTTTGTCTATTTACTTTTATACAGTAAATGTCTAACTATGTTCATTCATACTACTGTCCATCCAATGAACTTTGCCTGTTTCTGTAGTACCAGCGTCCACGATGAATGCCCTATTATGTTCCAAATTTATTGTATGCATAATACGTATTGCGTAGAAGTTTTTTTGTATGTGTGCTGGCCACCTTTGTCTATGATCATCAACATTTTTTTATATAGTGACAGCCAATTATGTAGCACTTTACATTTAGGTATCTACTTGTCTAAATATCTACTGATGCCTCTGTCCATCTAATGACATATGATTGTTACTGCTTTTTCATGCTCCATGATGCATGTTGTCTACAGTTCCATATATAGTTTGTGCGCACAGTGTTTCAACATTTTTATCTCTTGTACCTTACACATTTTTGTTGTTGTTTCATTTATTTAATGTATGAATAGATAAGAAAGCCCAGCAGCACTCTATATTCCAGTGCTGCTTAGTAAACTTCTGCGAACCATGCACCAGTTGTGAATAGATTATAAATAGAAGATAGAAGTGAATCCAGCTCACCAGATTTCTCCCAAAGAGACCAGACAGAACCCTTAGTCAGGGTAAAGGAAAAATAAATACTTATATTGGTGTTCTGTGTATGTTCAATTTGTCTTATTAATAGCACAGGTATTTCAGTTGTACATGTAAAAAAAATGACCACAATAGCGTAATACAGTCAGATTATTTAAAATCCCATATGGTAATCTTTCTTCTGGGTTCCCTTTGGTATCAAACTTACCAACAGTAGTATTAATAAAGGCCTTCAGAATGTATGCTGTATTTGGTTCTGAATTCAAAGTTGTAAGTGATAGTCTTCTTTACACCCACTCATAAGCAAAGATATGAGAAAGAAAACAAGAGGAATCTAGTGCAGTATGTTGTTGCACGTATCTATTAAATATAGTTAAAAACACACTCACAGTAAAATGAGCAAAAAATCCAACAATATTAGTACTGGGTACTCATGCCAGAGTAACTGAGATTCAACAATCATAGATCTTAAATGTGATCCCTGGAAGAAGGGTTGCTGCGATAATCAATCGGATCCAAGATGGTGTTTTTGGTGACAATATAGTGCTAGTGTCATCCTCGAATGCGTTTCGACATAAGTGTCTTGTCACGGATCAATGTAGAAATACAGCTAAGGAGCCATGGATACGTGAAAAAACAAACAATGTTTATTGCTGGAGAGTATGAGCAGTTGATGACATAATAGCTTGCATTATTTACCAGATATACAGCAGATGCAGGTAAATGGGAGATGAGGAAATATTCCAGGCAGCATGCACAGGGAAATGCACAGATAAGTCCCAGGTTCACATAATGAACAGGTCAGCAGATTGTATGTTGAGATAGATCTCCAGCAGCATAAATCCAGGAGCACAAACAGGAGGAAGTGACTACAGAGAATAACCTCAGGATGAGACAACAGGATGGGACAACAATAACCAGCAAAGACTGCTGGGAGAGACAGATTTAAGAAGAGTCACACCCAGGTGCAAGGAATAATTACAGGGCAGGTTAACCCCTGATACAAACAAGTAAAGCACAATAGCAGCACCTCTGGTGAATAGAGGTACTGCTGCAACAGATAAAAGAAACAAATAATAAAGTCCAGGAGGCAGGTCGTTACATGTCTTTCTTAAGGTGAATGAGTACGAACACCATTGGAATCCTTAAATAGTGTCCATGTCCAATAGGAATGCTTTGAGTCACCATAATTTAACTTAAGTCTATTACTACCATACATTGACAGAATATGTTGTTTATTCAATTAGAACCATCCTGCAATAATCGGGAGCATCCGCTTGCAAAAATAAGTGAAAAAACACATATATTAGGAAAATTATCAATCTCCGTATTACCGTATATAATGTGACTCCCAGTTTGTGTTCCACAATCTGGAGCACAAATTCCGGTTTGCGGTCCAAGGACTACTATGCTACTTCCAGTTTGCGATACAACTGGCATCACTTCTGAATGGCGCATCAATACAAGATCACTATGTGCTGGCAATGCATGTCACCATATAAAATTAAATTCTCAAGTGGATGCTACCCTAAAAGTGCATGGATGGAAAGATAAATGATGCTAAAACTAGGCAGTAAATGTTACATACTCCTAATATTGATCTTATTCAGCAATAATAAAAAAATAATATAGTAATTTAAATTCTTACATCCACAAAGGTATCGAAACAGATGTAAATTAATTAAAATTGACGATTAATGTAGTTCGTCAATAGATCTAAAAACGAAAAAAGAAGAAAGAAAAAATTTAATAAATACATGATAAGTGTACAATAGAAAATATCTAAATTTTATATTAAAAAGAATTTAATTTCAAAATCTTTATTTAACCCATTCGGTGCCAGACTCTTAAGTTTGTAGATCTATCTCATCTCCATCTTAGAGAGTTGGTTTTCAATCTTCCTATATCTCCAATTTATTTTGATGGTATCAATACCCAAAAAACTAACAATGTCTGTTTCAGAACATTTATGTTTATCTTTTTTGAAGTGAGCTGAAAGTGAGTGAGTCTCTTTACCATTTCTAATGTCCAGGATGTGCTCCGCAATTCCCTGTTTAAGCATTCTGGTGGTTTTGCCGAAATAAGTCCACATTTGCATTCCAATAAATAAATAAATATTTTTCGAACTACACAATAGAACATGTTTAATTTTATAGATCTCCTTATTAACTGTAAATTCCTGTATTTTTGTGATGGTGCCCATCACTCTCTTACAGGCTAAACAGGCCCCACACCGATAGAATCCTTTAGATTTAATCCGCCCACCACTAGAATTTTCTTGAAGGGTGTCCTTCAGCAGCTAATCCTTCAAATTTGGAGCTCGACGGTAAATAAACGACGGTTTAGATGGTAATATTTGGCTTAAAACAGGGTCCTTTCCTAAAATGGGCCAGTATTTCTTATTTACTTTACAACAGTTTTTTGATAGTTTTATGAGATCTATAAAACCATTTTTAACGTGTAGTTCGAAAAATATTATTTATTCTATCTTTCTATCTTTTTTTTTTAATTTACCTAATGGACTTGCTTCAGTTGGTGGCATAGCAGATGACATTTGTTTTGTAACTACTGCAATGTTCTACAAGAAAGGCTGAATGTCGAGAATGCTCAGGAAAAACCTTAACCTTTAACAACTTAACAATTATCGAAAAATAAAAAGTTAAGAACATAGCAGTTTTTTGGAGAGGTTCTGCTGCTGACCCTCAAACGCAAACACCCAGGTGTTTCCCACTTAATACATATGTCACTGCCCCACACAAGATTTCTTTCACTAGAAAATCTTAAAATTTTAAATCTAATTGTTTTCTTTGGTTCTGCTGCTAATAGTCATACAGCAAAATCACACTGTTTCTCTCCACTAAATATACTAGTTATTTGAGAATGATTTCTAACTCAATCCATATACTAGTACCATATATATGCATTAATAACAACCAGTAGCCACTACTCCATCTAAATAATCTGACAGTTTGAAATGTAAACCAATTGATCAGTAAACTATTCTAGCTGACTGATCCCTAATAATCCCAACAATTTTTTTTTCTGCCTCTCATTCCCCCTGTCTAACTCTGTGTTCTGTAGTTTAACTTTATACACTGTTTTCAGAGCAGAGCACTGAAGCTAACATCCTATCTACATGCTGTCTGTTCTAAAATGGTACATGATAAAAAAAAGAGCTACATATAGAAGTTATCGATTCAAATCTCTCACAAGTTTTGAATTAATATTTTCCATGAAATTACATTTTGCCACCTTTTGAGACATGAAATTGGCACCGAAACCTTTTCATGACTCGGTTACACCTGGGACATCAATTCTCGGATATATGTCAGATTGGATAGAATCCGAACCACTCATCTCTAATTTAAACAAATAATAATGTTTCCTATACTGTTTGCTGCATTTGTTATGTCTATAAATATGTTTTATTCGTGATTTACTAACATTGTTTTTCTGCGTAGACATGGAGACGTGTCGTAAATGTCCAGAAGACCAATGGCCTAATATAAACAGAGACGCATGCATCTTTAAAGACATTTCTTACCTATCATACATTGAACCTCTGGGGGAATTCATTACAGCTGTATCCATTGTGTTCTTTTCTTTGACTTGTGTAATCACAGCATTTTTCACAAAACACAGAAATACCCGTGTTATGAAAGCAAACAACCAAATAATCAGTTATATTCTTCTAATATCTCTCAAGATGTGTTTCCTTTGTTCTTTGATATTCATTGGTCATCCCATCAAGGCAACATGTCTTTTACGGCAAACAATATTTGGAATCACCTTTACACTTTCAGTCTCCTCCGTTTTGGCCAAGACAGTGACTGTAATTATTGCTTTCAATGCCACCCGGCCAGGAAGCAAGTTGAGGAACCTCTTGGGGACCAGATTGTCTATTTCTATAGTTATTTTCTGTTCTTTGTGTCAATTAATAATATGTGCTATATGGCTGGTAACTGCTCCTCCATTCCCGTACTATAACATGGAAGATGAAATTGGGACAATATTAGCAGTGTGCAATGAGGGTTCATTGATTGGATTTTATGGTGTTCTTGGGTTTATTGGCTTTCTGTCCTTTGTCTGTTTTATTGTTGCTTTCTTATCCAGGAATTTGCCGGATATTTTCAATGAAGCCAAGTTTATCACCTTCAGTATGCTGGTGTTCTGCAGTGTCTGGATATCTTTTATTCCAGCTTATTTGAGCACTAGGGGGAAATATGTTGTGGCTGTGGAGATATTTGCTATATTGACTTCAAGCTGTGGGCTTGTCGTCTGTATATTTATTCCCAAGTGCTATTTTGTACTTTTTAGACCTGAGTTAACTATTAAAGATATTACAATTCAACAAATAACCTAGTGCAACAATTTAAATGAACTACATTAAAATATGTAACATAGTAAGAAAGTGAGTGTTTTTTTTTCTATTAGCTTGTATTAAGACTGGGATGTTATGTATATATGAACCTGTGTTTTTTTTGCATGCACCTTATCTGAGTGCTGTATTTCATGTACCTTATCTAAGTGTTGTATTTCATGTACCCTGTATGGTGGTATTAATAGATGTGCAAGTGATTTATAAACTTCACTGTCTTGATATTTATATTGGTTTCTTATAAATGGTTTTCTGTTTTAGGCCCAATGCCTGTATGTGAACTTCAGAGACCAAGCTAACATGTTGTTTACTAATAGCTGCCCCACCTCCATTAAATCTCCATATGATTATGGGTACTTAGCTGTCTCTAAGACTCCAAAAAGATAATCAAAATACAAAACCAAAGAGCTGGTAGTAAACAGGCAGAATCCAGTGGTTAAACACAGAAATCCATATAGCGAAATCCAAAGAGAACCTGTCACGGGCAACAACACAATGTTGTGTTAGATTTGTACTGGCACTTTAGCCACCGACAGTGATACTCAGTGACCACATGGACATACGTGCACGTAGGTGAAGCAGAAGATATATAATGCTTTACAAAACCCATTGAAAGTGATCCTAGTAACAACATTGGTTGACTTTTCTATTGTTAACATCTTTCTATAATGAACAATGTTTTAGTATCAGTCTGATTACAATATTTTACATAGTAAAATATTGTTATAGTCCTGAGTATTTCAATGATATAATGTAGCTCATTACAGTTAGATTTGAGACCCCATGTAGGGTCTCTCCACACCTAACCAATACAGAGCAGCTTTCCACTATACAGAATACCTGATACCCCATCTCCTGAACCAATGGGCAATAACCATATGTTTTAAATGTGCAACCTAATGATGTTCTTATACATAGTATCTAGCTACTATATAGACTTCAATGTATGTAACCTTCTGTTTTTCACTCATAGAAAATTTATGTTGACCAAGGAGACCCTTTACTTTCTGACTAGTTTTCTCAACATAAACCAGGCTACACAAACACTTAATGTTATAAATAACACATGGGTTAGTGACATGTTTGGTAACCCCTAATCTCTTCTATCTTTCTTGAATATGTATGATTGAAATAACTGATAATATTTATATTGGTAAAAGTTAAAAAAAAAATTGGTAAGGGTTTGGCTGCTTTGCTTAATTGTGGCCTAATGTTATACAGAGGCCTTATGGAGGTTGTATAAATGACACCTTTTGAAGAGTCTTTAATATTCATTTCCACAAACAGACACCAGACCCCTTTAAATGTGTACTTTGTTTGTAATGTTTTTCATTAAAAAGGAGCCATGCACATTTACCTAAACTATCATTGCATGATATTTCCACATGGTTATATAGACCTTGGTGTTATTAATTTAGGATGGGACTTTCTGACAAGTTCAACTGGTTTGACTGTAACTGCTAACTGTTGTTTTATTACAACTGAATTCAGTTTCCCTAATAGATACAAACTATAGTTTCTCCTAACATTCCAAACATTTAATAAATTGGTGCTGTGAAGGATTTCCATTTTTGGATGCACACCTCCGTGTGATTATCTCATTGTGGGGAATGGAGCTTAGGTCACAAGAATCCCCGAGGGATTCTCATATGGGCTGATTGCTGCACACTGCAGCCTGTGCAAGGGCTCTCTTGCGGATGCTAAAGTGTTCACGCATGCTCACTCTCTGTTTGCACATGCTATCTCTCCCTCTAAAGCACATACGCAATAAAATATTATCCAGGGGCAGGCTTAGTTGGTTCCATAGTGGGCTGCCTTTGGCTGGGTCAGTGGGCTACTTGCATTTTTTTACTGTAAAATATTCTTAATAGGCTGCTGAACAGAGTCTTGCACCCCCCTTCCCAAAGCTAAAATATGACAGCTAGGCCCTGCACGTGCTTACTCTCTCTAGGCCTGAATCATTTTTAACTGTAAGACTATTTGCCTGCTGTAAGCTCTACACATGCGCCACAACAGGACTTAGGCCAATGAACGCAATTACATACAATTCATGTCTGAATGCAACTGACACTTAAATCTGCCTACGATTTAAGTGGCTGAAATGGGGATGGGAAAGCATAGTCGGATATATGCAATGTACAGTAAAGGAGCATCGATGCTGTGCCTAGGCAGTAGGGGTGTGCACCGGCCACTTTTCGTGTTTTGGGTTTTGTGTTTTGGGTTCTGATTAGCTTGAGGTTTTGGGTTCTGATTGGTTTTGCCAAAACACCCCACTAAAGGTTTTGGTTCTGATTTTGGGTTTTGGGTTCTGATTTTTTTTTTAAAAAAGCATAAAAAGTGCTAAAATCCATATTTTATTTAATTTTTCACTCCTACACTATTATTAACCTCAATAACATTAATTTCCAGTCTATTCTGAACACCTCACACCTCACAATATTGTTTTTAGTCCAAAAGGTTGCATCGAGGTAGCTGGATGTCTAAGCTAAGCGACACAAGTGGGCGGCACAAACACGTGGCCCATCTAGTAGTGGCACTGCAGTGGCAGACAGGATGGCAGCTTGAAAAACTAGGCCCCAAAGAGCACATAATGCCAAAAAAAAGAGGTGCAAGATGGAATTGTCCTTGGGCCCTCCCACCCACCCTGATGTTGTTGAAATAGGACATGCACACTTTAATAAACCAATCATTTCAGCAGCAGGGCCTACCAAACTACTGTGGCTGAAATGATTGGTTTGTTTGGGCCCCCACACAAAAAAAGCTATTCATCTCTCCCTGTACAAACTAAACTCGCTCTACTGAGACAAGATGTCGTCCTCATCCTTATCCTCTGATTCCTCGCCCCCTTCAGTGTGTACTTCCTCATCCTCACACATTATCAATTCATCCCCGCTGGACTCCACAATCACAGGTCCCTCTGTAGTCTCTGGAGGCCAGTGCTGGTCTTGATATTTAATTTTTATGAACATCATCTTCTCAACGTTTTGCGGAAGCAACCTCCTTCACCGCTCACTGACAGGGTTCCCCGCTGCACTAAAAACTCTTTCGGAGTACACACTGGAGGGGGGACAACTCAGGTAAAATAGAGCCAGTTTGTACAGGGGCTTCCAAACTGCCTTTTTTTCCTGCCAGTAAGAATAAGGACTGTCTGACATGTCTACTTGGATGGTGTCAGCAAAGTAATCCTCCACCGTTTTTTCAATGGTGGCAGCATCCAATGCAGCGACAGTAGACATGACTGCAATGGTTGGCAGGTCCTTCAGTCCAGACCAGATGTTCTCAGCATCCCCGCCAGCGGGTCGTTTAGGAAATCTCAGCTGTTTCCTCTCAGCCACAGGTGTGGAAGAAAATGAAGGAGGAGCTGTTGCCATGTCACGGTCCTCTTCAGATGACAATCTCCCTATCAGCAGGTCTTTGCACCGCTGTAGACTTGTGTCCACTGGAAACAGAGACACAACATACGGTTTAAACCGAGGATCGAGCACAGTGGGCAGAATGTATTCCTCTGACTTTAAAAGAGTGACCACCCTCGGATCCTGGCAAAGCATACGAAGGGCTTCATCCACAAGAGCTACATGCTTTGTGCAATCGCAATGGTTTACCAGCTCCTCCCTTACTTTCTCCAGCTGCTTCTGCAACAGCCTGATCAGGGGAATCACCTGACTCAAGCTGGCAGTGTCGGAACTGACTTCTCGTGTGGCAAGTTCAAACGGCTGCAGAACCTTGCACAACACGGAAATCAGTCTCCACTGCGCTTGACTCAGGTGCATCCCCACTCCTTTGCCTATGTCATTGGTGGCTGTGTAGGCTTAAATGGCCTTTTTCTGCTCCTCCATCCTCTGCAGCATAAAGAGGGTGGAGTTCCAGCGCATCCAACCTCTTGTTGGAGGTGATGGCAGGGCAGGTTCAGGCTTTTTTGATGTTGCTCGAGTCTGCGGTAGGCAGTGACAGAATGCCGAAAGTGTCCAGCAATTTTGCGGGCCACCGCAAGCATATCCTGCACACCCCTGTCACTCTTCAAGTAATGCTGCACCACCAAATTTATTGTGTGGGCAAAACATGGCACGTGCTGGAAATTGCCCATATGTAATGCCTGTACAATGTTACTGGCATTGTCCGACACCACAAATCCCCAGGAGAGTGTAAGTGGGGTAAGCCACTGCGAGATTATTTCCCTCAGTTTCTCTAAGAGGTTGTCAGCGTTGTGCCTCTTATTAAAACCGGTGATACACAACGTTGCCTGCCTTGGAACGAGCAGGTGTTTTGGAGATGCTGCTACTGATGCTGCTGCTGCTGTTGCTGCGGAAGGCGATGCATCTACCCAGTGGGCTGTCACAGTCATATAGTCCTTAGTTTGCCCTGAACCACTTGTCCACATATCCGTGGTTAAGTGGACAGTGGGTACAACCACATTTTTCAGAGCACTGAGGACACTTTTTCGTACTTCTCTGTACATCCCGGGTATCGCCTGCCTAGTGAAGTGGAATCTCAACGGGATTTGGTACCGGGGACACAATACCTCCATCAACCGTCTAAATCCCACTCCACTGATGGTGGACACTGGACGCACGTCTAACACCAACATAGCTGTTACGGCCGCAGTTATCCGCTTTGCCATAGGATGACTACTGTCGTACTTCGTGCTCATGGCAAACGACTGTTGTACGGTCAACTGTTTAGTGAAAGACGTAGCGTTCTTACGACTTCCCCTCTGGGAAGATTACCGACTACCAGCAGCAACAGCAGCAGCGGCAGTAGGAGGCGTAGCGCTGCAGGATCCTCCGGAAGAATCCCGGATTGAAGAGGACTCAGTCATTCTGGTTACATGGCCTGCAGGACTATCTACAATCGAGATCGAGGAAAAAATTGACGAGGAGGGTGTTGCTGGTGTGGATACAACAGGACCAAGGGATTTAGGTGTCCCTGGACTGCTGAGGGTCCTTGCCACAGTTCCTGAAATAAACACTGAATTATGAAGGTTATGCAGGTGACGTATAAGGGAGCATGTCCCTAGGTGGCCAAGATCCTTACCCCTGCTTATTTGAGCTTTACATAAGGTACATATGGCCATACATTTGTTGTCCGGATTGGGTTAGAAATAATTCCAGACCGAAGAGGTGGATTTCTTTGTCTTCTGGCCAGGCATGACGATGGGCTTTTTCTTCCCATGGACAACAACTGTTTCCCCCCCTGGTGCCTCATTTAAGATAACCACATCAGCATCCTCCTTGTCAAGTTCCTCCTCAGCGCCAGCTACATCAATATCCTCCTCCCGGTGTACAACATTCACACCTTCATTAGCCAAATCTGTAACTGGACTGTGGGTGATCCTTCCAGCATATGCAGAGGGCGTGCTGCAAATGGTGGAAGGAGCCACCTCTTCCCGTACAGTGATGGTAAGGTCAGGCTTCGCAACCACCAACACCCTTGGACTCGCCTTGGGGATCTGTGATGACATCTCTTTAGAAGGCAGAGTTGTTTGCTGTGTTGTTGATGACAGCTTAACTCTCTTAAATTTTTTAGAGGGGGAGGGAGGAGGAGGGCTTAGATCCTTGGGTGAGGCTGAACCACTAGTCATGAACATGGGCCAGGGCCTAAGCCGTTCCTTGCCACTCCGTGACGTAAATGGCATATTGGCAAGTTTACGTTTCTCCTCAAATGATTTTATTTTCTTTTTTTGCTAATTTTTGTAACTTTGGGTTTTTGGATTTTACATGCCCTCTACTATGAGATTGGGCATCGGCCTTGGCAGACGACGTTGATGCCATTTCATCGTCTATGTCATGACTAGTGGCTGCAGCTTCAGAATTAGGAGGAAGTGGTTCTTGATCTTTCCCTACTTTATCCTCCAAATTTTGGTACTCCATTATATGCAGCACAAGAGAGCGTACCCCTAAACCACACACACTCGGCAAAGCCTTTAAAAATGAAATGCGGCACAGGAGAGTACCACTGGACCGAAGTTATACAGCAGAACCTATTTTTTGGTAAGCAGGAACAGTGAACGTAGTTTAATATCGAAGTAATAATATTTCTGTACTGCAGGAACAGTGAACGTAGTTTAATATTGAAGTAATAATATTTCTGGACTGCAGGAACAGTGAACGTAGTTTAATATCCAAGTAATAATATTTCTGTACTGCAGGAACAGTGAACGTAGTTCAATATCGAAGTAATAATATTTCTGTACTGCAGGAACAGTGAGCGTAGTTTAATATTGAAGTAATAATATTTTTGGACTGCAGGAACAGTGAACGTAGTTTAATATCCAAGTAATAATATTTCTGGACTACAGGAACAGTGAACGTAGTTTAATATCCAAGTAATAATATTTCTGGACTGCAGGAACAGTGAACGTAGTTTAATATCCAAGTAATAATATTTCTATACTGCAGGAACAGTGAACGTAGTTTAATATCGCAGTACTTATATTTCTGGACTGCAGGAACAGTGAACGTAGTTTAATATTGCAGTACTAATATTTCTGGACTGCAGGAACAGTGAACGTAGTTTAATATTGCAGTACTAATATTTCTGGACTGCAGGAACAGTGAACATATTTTAGTTAATATTGCAGTACTAATATTTCTGGACTGCAGGAACAGTGAACATAATTTAATATTGCAGTACTAATATTTCTGGACTGCAGGAACAGTGAACGTAGTTTAATATTGCAGTACTAATATTTCTGTACTGCAGGAACAGTGAGCGTAGTTTAATATTGCAGTAGAAATTCCTTTTTACTGCAGGAACAGTGAATGTAGTTAGATATTGCAGTAGAAATTTTTTTTGACTTTTTTTATAATTCTTTTAGAATTATTTTTTAATTTTTTTTTATAATTTTTTTATAATTTTTTCATAACAATGGACTTAGCAGGACAGAGCACAGGACACAGCACCACTGGATTCAGCAGGACAGAGAGAGAGAACTGGCTCAGGCTGTGGCGGAGTCTGAGACCTCCTTAGGGGGTCAAAGTCTGGTGCCTCTCCTTTCTAAGTGGCTTCTCTTGCTGTCCTTTCACCCCATTAGATTTTATGTGGTGGAAATTTTTTTTTTCAAGTATGGCTTACATGCACCTACAACTTGCTTCTTAGTGGGATACGGTGATGTATATGAGTTGGGTTTGTTGTTTGTATGGTGGCACCTTCTTGTTTTATGTGATTTTATCCTTTTATATTTACTGGACTTATGAATTGGGCAAATAGCCCTTCTGGACTTTCGGTTAAGTTAGGCAAATCAGCCTTTGTTTTCAGTTGGTCTTTTTTAATATAGGTTGGTGCCACCTTTAGTAAAGTTTATTGGTTTTATTGTTTCATATGTAATGTTATGTTGCAAGTTTTAAATAAAAAACATTAGGAGGACAGAGTGACAGGACACAGCACCACTAAAAAACCCAAGCTCCCGCATCCCTGATCAATGCCCGACTGAAGATGGCGGCGGCAAGCGGGGAATTTATACAATCCGAGTCTCGCGAGATGCGACGACGGGATTTGGAGTCAGAGCCTCGCTTTCAGTGTTTCTCCCTGCCGGAAATACCCGAACAGTGCTCGGATCGCCCTCGGATCCGCACTGTTCGAGTGGGCTCGGATTGCGATAATCCGAGCCTGCTCATGTCTGCTACGCAGATATGGCCAATTCATGTTCAGGGCATCTCTTAAGTTCCTGTATTTTAGCCCTATCATTTGCACCAGCTACAGTGCAGGTGTAAGTGCCGATAATTATGAATACACGTATGCATGCCAAAACATGTGTTGGCAAGGAAGAGAAACTAACAAATGATAAGAGAGGCCCCTGTAGCAAAACATGCTTAAACACAATGGGCCTTTTTCCTTTAGGAAAGTGAAGCAAAAAAGTGAGTAACTTTGCACCTTGGCAAAACCATGTTACAATGCAAGTTTATTAGCTAGTTTATTATTTTGCACATAAGGAAAATACTGCCTGTTTTTTCATGTAAGACATAAATACTTAATAGCTTTTTTTTTACACTGACATTTAAAGTTGATCTAGGACATGCCCTATCCCAGTTATATCTCTGTCATCACATTTTAAATTTACCTCCCCCTCCACTGCAACATGGTCTTGCCAAAGAAAAAAGTTGCTCATTTTTTGCTTTACTTTCCCTAATGAATCAGGCCCAATATGTTTGTGTGTGTGTGTGTGTGTGTGTGTGTGTGTGTATGTGTGTGTGTGTGTGTGTGTGTGTGTGTATACAAAGCACTTACATATTAAGATATAAAGTTTTGTCTGGCTATTATCCAGCAGCCAGTGGGATCCGTTGGGAAGGTTCTTCAGATTCTCTATATAGGTCATTTCACTTGGAAATTCTGCCTCTTTTCTGCATATAATCCTTGGACCTGTAAAGCAAAGGCTTAGTATTGTAAGTTTAATATTATCATATTATATATCCCTTTTGTATTCACATTTGTACTTACTTGTTGCATTCAAGCCTTTCCATGCTTTTTTGTCTTCTCTTCCTTCCTTATCTTGCCTCTTTCTATTCCTATTTATTTTATCCCTATTGCCCCAGCACACCTTCTCCTCTTTCTTCTGTTGGTCCAGCCCCCCATTTGTATCCCCCATGTCTTGCCCCAAGCCGTCCACCTTCCACCCTGCCTGCTTGCTGGCTAGTTCCCCGATATTTTTGAGGCGACATAATGCTGGCCCTTCTGCTCCCAGTCATCAAGGTGCTCCTCAAGCGGTAACCTGCCCAGCAGACGCAGACTGTCGACGCTCGGTCTTCTTCCCCTCTTCTCTCCAACCTCGCTGGGCCAGCCACAGAAGCCGTACATTGCACAGTGTGATGGTTGCTGAGCAACTGCCAACTGTCTCACGCAGTCAGCGGCTACGTGCACTGGAGCGAGCAAGCCTTATAGGTTGTATTAATCATCCAGGTACACTGCGAGCCATGGAGAGGCGATTCCCATCCCCTCATACTGTTCGTCCTGCCTCCTCCCCAGTTGGGGAGTTTCAGTTATTGCCCTCCACTGCTGATGTCTCACATTGCTTCCATCAGAGGTGGTTTACAACTCTACCACCCACTATCGATTTTGACTAGGCCCCCTGTGTGACCACACTCTTCACCTTCCTTGCAAAAGGACTCATGCTCAAACACACATGGGGTTGTTGCCTATCCTCGCTACACCCCTAAGTCCTTTCTTGCCATCTGTCCCTCCCTCAGCTACCCCCCATTCCACCAAGCATCACCCCACCTTTAACCAATTCTAAATGGCTTAGAATTATGGCAACAATTTGATTAGGTTTGGGACAGCTACTGCTGCGGCTTTAGATTGGTCTTCCATTAAAATAATAGTGCGTTTAGGAAGATGGACATCCAATAGCTACAAGAACATGTAGCATAGTCTAAACACGCTGCAAGGTCCAGGTTGCTCACTAAACACATTTTAATCAGGGGCACACATATTATTCTAAATTCACAGGTCCAAGATCAACCAATCTGGATCATTGGGTCATCGGCCCTCCACAGGCTGATCTGACCATATGTCCAGTTGTCCTATGCACGGCATGTAACTGGCAGACAGCAGAGGGATGACGTTGAAAAAAAGGGGTGCTCATCCCTAACTAAATTTCAATTGGGTGCAAATTTTAGGTGGTCTATGCAATTTATCAGCTTGGACCCGAAACACTATGGTACCCAGTCGCTTAGGATTGAGGCAGCTACTACTGCGGGTTGAGACAAGGACTTCCATAGCAAGCTTTACAGCACTTCGGTTGATGGATGTCTGATGCATGCCAGACATTTATCAGAGCTATTACAAGGTACTATGTCGAACCATACCCTTGGTAACCCAAGGGTTTTCAACTTGCCACTTTTAATAAGGACACAAATGGATTTTTCCTATTATTACCTTGGACAAAGGCCTGATTAGCTTTGCGCTTCTGAGGTTTTTTTTATAGTTTTTTTAGCCTTCATATGGGTTACCGTATCCAAACCCCCTCATTTCTCTACAGGAAGCATTGAACAGCTGGGGACCCTGTGACATCATAAAGTAGTGTAAGGGGTTAATTTCAGGAGGTGTTAACTGTTATCTGATATTTGGAGGTGGGGAAGGCCAATTAGTACCCATTGTCCACACCCCTGGGGTAGTGGGTGTGCGTTAATAATAATGAAGGAAATGTTAAGAAAAACTATTTCCAATGGTACACAACAGGACCCAGCATGCCCAGGCTGCCATTAAGTGTTTGGGCATGCTGGCATTTGTAGTACTACAAACACTAGGATACCATGGCTGCCAGGGCATAAACGATTCTCCATTGGCATGCCAAATTTCAGCTTAATACTAATATTTTTTAAGATGTAATCTCTCAAACACCATGCCCCACATCTCAGTCAACATTAATATAAGTGCATGATGCCCTTATTATGCAGATCCTGGGTCGTGGACACCCAAGGCTCCTTGAAACGTGTGGTGTGCGAAGGATAGTCTGTCTGATCCAATCCCACAAAGAGCTACTGTAGCACAAATTGCTGAAAATGTTTATGGTGGCTGTGATAGAAAGGTGTAAGAACGCATTATTATTATTATTATCCTTTATTTGTTAGGCGCCACAAGGTTTCCGAAGCGCCATACACAGTACAAACAGTAGACTAAACAGGGTAAAACAGTACAAACCAATAAATAAAAATACCAATACTTCAGAAACTCCAGGCTGGCTGATGTAGTAAACAAGGAGCAGAAGAATGGTAAGGAGACAGGAGGGAAGAGGGCCCTGCTCATTTGAGCTTACATCCTCAGGGAGGGAAAACAGACCGGCACAGGGGGAGCCAGTTAAGGCAAGGGGAGAGTGGGTGGAGTTAGTGAAGGGGTTATGTGAATGATTGGTAGGCTTTAAGAAAGAGGTGGGTTTGAAGGAGCACAGAGTAGGAGAGAGGCGAATGGAACGAGGGAGGTCGTTCCAGTGAAAGGGGGAAGCACGGAAAAAGTCTTGGATTCTGGAGTGGGAAGAGGTGATGAGAGTGGAGGAGAGGCGTTGGTCATTGGCTGAGCGCAGGGAGCGGGCAGGAGTGTGAATGGAAAGAAGGTTAGAGATGTAGGGGGCAGTAGAGTGGGAGAGAGCCTTGTAAGTGGTGGTGAGGAGTTTGAAAAGGATTCTGAAGGAGAAGGGAAGCCCACTGGCGAGGCAGAGGAGGAGTGGTGTGAGAGGAAGATGAGTCTTGCAGCCGCGTTAAGTACAGAGTGGAGGGGGGAGAGATGGGAGTGGGGGAGGCCGGTGAGGAGGAGGTTGCAGTAATCCAGGTGGGAGATAATTAGTGCATGGATGATAGTCTTGGTAGCATCCTGAGAGAGAAAGGGACGGATGCGGACGATGTTGCATAGTTGGAAGCGACAGGCTTGGGTAAGGGAGTGAATGTGGGGGCAAAAGAGAGAGAGGAGTCAAGGGTGACACCCTGGCAGCGGAGTTGGATGACAGAGGAGATGGTGGTGTTGTTGACGACAATAGAGAGGTCATGGTGAGATGGGAGTCTGAACAGAGGGAAGACAATGATCTCCGTCTTAGAGATGTTGATTTTGAGAAAACGCGCAGACATCTAGGAGGAGGTGGCGGAGAGGCAGTCAGATACTTGAGAGAGGAGGGTGGAAGAAAGATCAGGGGAGGAGATGTGGAGTTGAATGTCGTCAGCATAAAGGTGATACTGAAGACCGAAGAAGGAGATGAGAGCACCAAGGAAGGAAGTATAGAGCGAAAAGAGTAGAGGGCCGAGAACAGAGCCCTGCGGTACTCCTACAGGGAGAGGGTGGGGGGAGGAGGAGGAGCCGGACATGGATAAAAAGAAGGAGCGGTTAGCGAGGTATGAGGTGAACCAAGCGTGGACAGACCCGGAGAGGCCGAAAGAGAGAAGAGTTTGCAGCAGGAGGGGGTGGTCCACGGTGTCAAAGACTGCGGAGAGGTCAAGGAGGATTAGTAGGTAGAAGTGACCCTTGGATTTGGCCGATAGGAGGTCATTAGTACCCTTGGCCAGGGCAGTTTCGGTGGAGTGAAGAGGACGGTAGCCGGATTGGAGGGGGTCGAAGAGGGAAAAGTCTGAGAGGTGTCTGGCGAGGCGGCAGCAGACGATCCGCTCAAGTAGTTTGGAGGTATAGGGGAGCAGTGAGATGGGGCGATAATTAGCGAGAGAGGTGGGGTCAAGATTGGGTTTTTTTAGGATGGGAGAGATAAGAGCGTGTTTAAAAGAGGAGGAGACTACACCAGAGGAGAGTGATAAGTTAAAGAGGTGAGCAAGGTAAGAGCAGACAGTGGGAGAAAGAGAGCGAAGGAGGTGGGAGGGGATGGGATCGAGAGGACAGGTGGAGGGAGGAGAGGAGAGAATAAGGGAGCGAACGTCTTCCCCTGTTGTGGGGCAGAAGGAGCACCAGAGTTGGTTGCTGGAGGGAGGCGACGCGATGAGGGTGGGAGAAGGGGAGGAGGAGGTGTTCAGTCTGATGGCCTCAATTTTGGATGAGAAAAAGGTGGCAAAGTCAGTAGCGGAGAGGGAGGGCGGGGGAGGAGGGTTAGGGGGAGAGAGGAGAGAGTTAAAGGTGGCAAAGAGGCATTGGGGGTTGGAGGACTGGGAAGAGATGAGGGACTTGAAGAAGGATTGTTTAGCGAGGGAGAGGGTGGAGTAGAAAGAGGAGAGAATGAATTTAAAGTGAAGGAAGTCAGCTAGGGAATGAGATTTCCTCCAGAGGCGTTCAGCAGTGCGAGAGCACCTTTGGAGAAAGCGGGTGAGTTTGGAGTGCCATGGTTGGGGAATAAGGCGGCGTCGGCGGATGGCGGAGGCCGGGGCAACAGCATCAAGGGCAGCAGTGAGGGAGAGGTTGTAGAGAGAGGCCGCCTGGTCAGGACAGGCCAGGGATGGAAGAGGTGATAGGAGAGTTTCAAGAGAGGAGGAGAAGGAGGAAGGGTCAATAGCATCAAGTTGCGCCTAGTGAGGGTGGCTTTAGGCGAGGTGGGAGTAGGGGAGGAGGACAGAGTGAAGGAGAGGGGATGGTGGTCCGAGAGTGGGAAGGGAGAGTTGGAGAAGTCAGAGAGATCACAGAGATGAGAGAAGACAAGGTTGAGGGAGTGACCAAGACAGTGGGTGGGGGAGGAGGTCCACTGAGTGAGGCCTAGAGAGGAGGAAAGGGCAAGCAGTTTGATGGTGGCAGGGTCAAAACGGTTGTCAACGGGGATATATTAAAGTCGCCAAGAATGATGGAGGGGAGGTCAGAGGCGAGGTAGTGGGGGAGCCAGGCAGCAAAATTGTCGAGGAAGAGGGACGTGAGACCCGGAGGTGGATAGGGGAGAAGAGACAGATGGAGTGAACTTCGAAGGAGGAGGAGGAGAAGGAGATGGAAGGTAAGGAAGGAATTACCCGAAAAGTACAGTTAGGGGACGAGAGGAGGCCCACTCCACCTCCTGGGCGCTCATCCGGTCTGGTGGATTGAGTGAAGGAGAGGCCCCCATAGGAGAGAGCAGCAGGAGAGGCAGTGTCAGAAGAAGTAAGCCAAGTTTCAGTGATGGCAAGAAGATTTAGAGAGTTGGAGATGAAGAGATCATGGACGGAGGATAGTTTGTTACGGATGGACCTGGAATTCCAGAGGGCACATGAGAAAGGGAGGGCGGGGGCAGGGGAGATGCGGATGAGATTATTGGGGTTGGTGGAGCGAGGGGGAGGGAGAGAGGAGGGGTGGTGATAGTTGGGCAAGAGAAGGGGGCTGGGGGAGAATATAGGTATAGGAAAGGAGCGGGGCGGCATTGTACAGTGCAAATCAAAGGCAGTGGCAAAGACAATTAGAAATATAAATATGAAATATGAGTTGCAATTTAAAATATGAATGCAGTAAAATACTGTGCAGTGAAATTAAAATAAAGTGCAGATGAATGAAATAAATAAATAACCCATGCTGAATTATGTAGATCTCCGTAAGCGCCCACAATGGCACGTGAGTACCAGAATTGGACCATAGAGCAATGAAAGAAAATGGCCTGGTCTGAGGAATGACATTTTCTTTTACATTATGTGGCTTGCCATGAGCATTGTTTGCCTGGGGAAGAGATGGTACCAGGATGTACTATGGGAAGAAGGCAAGCCGGCGGAGGCAGTGTGATGCTCTGGACAATGTGCTGCTGGGAAACATTGGATGTTACTTTGACATGTATCACCAACCTAAACATTGTAGCAGACCAACTACACAATATTAGATAGGTAGTTTTAAAGCTGTGGGTGATTGATGTATGTATTCATTTCAGAACATGTCCCCCCCCCCCTGTTTTATCTTCTCCATTCCCCCCAAAACTTAAATCCAACTCTGAGGCCCAGGGCACATAAGATGAGGGGCGAGTCTGACATTGTACTGCTACATTATAGCCAAGCACCACACACCAAGCCCATAATGGAAATGGAAAAAGAGTAGCCAGAAGCTTCACAGGTTGGCAGGCATCGCCTAGTGCAGGGGTGCCATGAGGAAAACAAAAACAGTAAATGAGTAGCATTATGTCCCTCATTCAGTGGTTTATTCTAAACTATAGTGACCTAGGTGACCACCTTAGGTCACGTGCCGTAGGTGGTGGCTTCGATTATATGTTTGTTTAATGTATTACAGAACCTTGTGCAATCTATTTACTGTAATAGAGTCAATGAATTTAAATTTTATCTATTTATCTATCTATTATGAAATTAGCTCAGAAGTGGTAACCTTTTGGTTACTGCCTTCAGTTTAGCGATATAAGGACTCTATCCGAGAAACCTAGAGCTTGAACATAAAAGAGGTTTAATTGTCAGAAACAAAGTGTCTCAAGTGCCTGAAAATAATTCTCTTTTTTTCAACTCACTGTAATCTCACTCTCCAACTCTGTACTTTACTGAGCTTTCTGTCTTATGCAAACTGTCCTAAGCTAAGAGACGACCTGTCTGTTCCAACTTGTCTGGGCCTGCAGTTTCTCTTTTCTGCATCCTGGAGATAACATCACAAAACTCCAGTTGGGTGTCTTCTCCATTGTGCCAACTCCTCAAGCCACCTACAACTTGCACGATTCACAATGTCCTTACACTGAGTCATCTGCTTAGCTCCTGGTAGAACTGTCTTCTCAGCTTCTTGCTACACATCTCCTGGATTCCTGAAATAGAATTTGTGCCTGCCTACAACTGGTTTCTTAACTTTACTGCCTCATGTTCTGAACCCTATACTGAGCTGCTGCTTACAATCACACACCGCTTTAATCTTGTAGGGGAGTATTCCAAATTCCAGGATCTGAACAGGTGGCAAATTATAGTTGAACCAATCACTGCTCTTTCTACCATTGTATACTATATGGACAAAAGTATTTGGACACACCTTTATTTATTGAATTAAGGTGTTTCAATGAGACTTGTTGCCAGAGGTGTATAAAATCAAGCACCTAGCTATGCAATGCCTATTTGCAAACATTTGGGTCATTCTGAAGGGCTCAGTGACTTAATTCGTGGTACTGTGATCGGATGCAACCTAGCAATAAGGCGGTTCGTGAAAATTTCATCCCTATTGGATATCCCATGGTCAACTGTAAGTGATATTATTAGAAAGTGGAAGCATATAGGAACAACAGCAACTCAGCCACGAAGCGGAAGACCATGTAAAATCACAGAGCGGGTTCAATGGCTGCTACGGCGCATAGTGTGTAAAAGCCGTCAACACTCTGCTGATTCCTTAGCTGAAGAGTTTCAAACTTCCACTGGCATTAATGTAAGCACAAAGAGTGGGCAAAGGGAGCTTAATGGAATGGGTTTCCATGGCCAAGCAGGTGCATGCAAGCCTCTCATCACCAAGAGCAATGCCAAGCATTGGATGGAGTGGTGTAAAGCACACCAACTCTGGACTGTGAAGTACTGGAAACGTGGTCTGTGGCGTGACTAATCACATTTCTCTGTTTGGCTGGCAGATGGCCGAGTCTGGGTTTAGCGGATCCCGGGAAAATGTTACCTGCCTGACTGCAGTATGCCAACTGTGAAGTTTGGTGGAGTAGGGATAATGGTATGGGGCTGTTTTTCAGGGTTTGGATAGGGTTTGGCCCTACTCCAGTGAAGGGCAATCTTAATGATTCAGCATACGAAGTCATGTTGAACAATGCCATGCTTCCCACTTAGTGGCAACAGTTTGGGGATGGCCGTTTTCTATTCCAACATGATTGTGCCCCCTGTGCACAAAGCAAGGACTACAAAGATATGGTTTGATGAGTTCGGCGTAGAAGAACTTGACTGGCCCGCACAGAACCCTGACCTCAACCCCATCGAACACCTTTGGGATGAACTGGAACGGAGATTGCGAGCCAGGCCTTCTCATGCAACATCAGTGCCTGACCTCCTAAATGCATAAATGCGCTACGGAATAAATGGGCACAAATTCCCACAGAAACACTCCAACATATTATGGAAAGCCTTCCAAGAAGAGAGGAAGCTGTTATTGGTGAATCAACTTCATATTAAAGTATATGTATTGGAATACAACGTCATTACAGTCCCTGATGGTGTAATGGTCAAGTGTCTGAACACTTTTCCACAAATATATATATATATATATATATATATATATATACAAGTTAACCCGTGCATGGTGCTCATGCATTCTAGTCAAATCAAGATACTTAAGGTCTTAAAAAGGTTCTTGTCATGCATTTGGGCCTAGCCCAGGCCTCCTCAGAGGAAGATCGTTACTTCCCGACGCAAGCGCCCTTTTTAATCTGTGTTCATGAGGTAAAATTACCTCACGAAAATGAGTTTGACCCCTCAACTCGTAAATTTAGCCTTTACTACCCCTCCCACGGGGGGAAGGGGGGATTATGGAACTTAACTGACTTGACTATTCTAATTTTTTTGTCAAATAATGTCAGTATACCAAATTGCAGGTCAATTGGATGAGCCCTTTCTGAGAAAATAGTTTTTTCCACACACACACTAACGCACGCCTCTACACATGTGTGTTCATGAGGTAAAATTACCTCACGAAAATGAGTTTGAGCCCTACCAAATTTCAGCCCTTTTTGAATTTTTTTTCCCACACACACTAAGAATTTAGTAGGTCAGTGTATAACTCTGCCCAGCAGGTGGCGCTGCAACTTGGTTTTTTTTTTTCCACGCACACACAGACAGACAGACGACACTAAGCATTTATATATTAGATATAGACATTAGAGCATCTTCGTAAAAAAGTAGAACTACGAAATTACATTAGAGTTAAATTACATTAAATTGGTGTATAAGCCTCTGCTTAGTTTAGTTTTCAGTGAGCAATGTTTGCCATTTCATTCTTTTACAAGCCCTAAACTAACTTTTAAGGATACATAAAGCCAACAAGAATTTTTCGGAAAATATTTTTGCAAAACAGCGTAATCCTAATGCACAGAGATATTCTCTGCAGGGATCTGTCAGCTGCAGGAACCATATTTGGTGAGGAGGCATGTATTGCAGCTATCTTTTAGGAGCAGGCACAATATTGGAGGGAGGATTGCTCTACAAGGATCTGTCAGGATGGGTTAGTATGTTGAATGGAGGGATGCTCTGCAGGGGTCTTTCAGCTGCATGGAGTGTTTTGGGTGGAGGAATGCTCTGCAGGATTCTTTCTGGAGCAGACACTGTTTGGTCATAAGCTATGTTCTGCAGGTATCTTTTATGAACAGGCACAGTCTTGGAAGGAGAAATGCTCTGCAGGGTTTTTGTAGTTCTACGTTTTTATGAAGTTGCTCTAATGTCTCTTTCTAAGACATGCAGGCCCTAAACTACGATAAAGCTAATTTAAGAAAATGTAATAGTACTGCATGTGTGTATTCCACTGAACACACAAATCTGTGAATTAGCAGCTCCACCATGTTGTGAGTGACAGCAGTCTAACTCCATGATAGTGCTGAATCTGCAGCTAACCACAGGATTTGATTGCAAACCATGTCTGTATTGCGCAAGTAACACGTCCATTAAGGTTACTGCCTTAATCGTCGTAATTTCATTGCTTTTTGGAGTTTGAGTAGAAGAATTTCAAAAGTGTTCTTAAATTTTAGATGGTGTGTAAGGAGCCTTAATCAGACATGTTAAACCGTAAGGTTTTTTGTCTATGGAATTTTATAGCTTTTTGTAAAGTGAAAATATTTATAATTTTCAAATTCTATGTATCTTAATGACTCACCCTCTGCCCACCAACAATACTCTATCACATGCCACACTGCCCCCTAAATTATTACATGCCCCTCCCACTGCCAACCAGGTTCTCTTACATGACACCCACTTTTTTCACATGCCATCTCCTGCTCATCAGCCTTTCACACATATGGGCCCTTGCTGACTTGCTACTTTTTTATATGCCACCACCTATCAATTAGATTTTCTCTCACATGCCACTCCCTGACCATAAGCTTCTAATATCTGCCCTGCACACCAGCTATTCTATCACATGCCACCTCATAACCAACAGCTTTTAGCTCACGTTACCCCATGTCTACCAGCTTTTCCCTCACATGCCACCCAGCTCACCAGCTATTCTCTCACATTCCAACCTCTGCTCCGCCAGTGACAACTTCACAATTCAAAGAGCCTTCTCCGATCTCTGTACAAAATAGAGCTTTTTAGTGAAACCTGCACTACACAAAAAATCTTCTAGTGACCCCTACACATGATAGAGAATCCCATAATAAAGAGAATGTTCATCTGACCGCTGCACAATAGGTAGTGCCTTCACTTATCCATATACAACACAAGGCGCAATACATAGACCCATCCTCTGACCCCTGCGCAATACATAGACCCATGCTCTGACCCCTGCGCAATACATAGACCCATGCTCTGACCCCTGTGCAATACAGAGAGCCATCCTCAGACCCTTGCGCAATACATAGAGCCTTCCTCTGAACCCTGCACAATACATAGACCCATCCTCTGACTCCTGCACAAAACAGGGAGCCATCCTCTGGCCCTTGGACAACACAGAGAACTGCCCAGTAACCTTTCAACAAAACAGAAAGCCTTTCTCTGAACCTTCAACAATACAGAGAGCCTTTTCATGGCACTGCACAATACAAAGAACCTTCTCTGACTGTTGCGCAAAACAGAGAACCTTCTAGTTACTCCTACATAATATGGTGAAGCTTCTAGTGACCCAACCACAACACGCAGAGATTTGCAGTGACACCTGCACGATACATAAATCCATGATATAACCCCAGCACAATCAGAGAACCTTCTAGTGACCCATGCACAAAACAGAGAGTGATCCAGTGCTGCATGCCCAGTACAAAATACCTTCTAGTGACTCCTCCACAATATTAAAAGAGCTTCTTCAGACTCCTACACAATACAGAGTACACTCTAGTAACCTGTGAATAAGATGGGGAACCTTCTGGTGACTCCAGCAAACAATCTGGTGATCCCTGTATAATGAATAGAATCTTCTAATGACAATTGCCCAATAATAAGAGCTGTCTAGTGATGCCTGCACAATACAGAATTCTTTCTAGTGAGTACTCCACAACACAAAGAGCCATCCTCTGGCCCCTGCACAATACATAGAGCCACACTCTGACCCCTGCACAATACATAGAGCCATCCTCTGGCCCCTGCACAATAAATAGAGCCATCCTTTGGCCCCTGAACAACACAGAGACCATCCACTGATGCCTGCACAACACAGAGAGACATCCTCTGGCCCCTGCAAAATACATAGAGCCATCCTCTGACCCCTACACAATACATAGAGCCATACTCTGACCCCTGCACAATACAGAGAGCCATCCCCTGACCCCTACACAATACATAGACCCATACTCTGACCCCTGCACAATACAGAGAGCCATTCTCTGCCCCTGCACAATACAGAGAGACATCCACTGACGCCTGCACAACACAGAGAGATATCCTCTGACCCCTGCACAATATATAGAGCCATCCTATGACCCCTGCACAATACATTGAGTCATCCTCTGACCCCTGCACAATACATAGAGCCATCCTCTGACCCCTACACTCTACATAGAGCCATCCTCTGACCCATGCACAATAAAGAAAGCCATCCACTCACGCCTGCACAATACAGAGAGCCATCCTGTGACCCTGCACAACAATGAGGGCCATCCTCTGACCCTGCACAACACAAAGAGCCATCCTCTGACCCTGTACAACACAGTGGTCATCCTCTGACCCTTGCACAATACATAGATCCATCCTCTGACCCCTGCACAACACAGAGAGTCATCCTCTGACCCTGCACAACACAGAGAGCCATCCTCTGACCCTGCACAACACAGAGAGCCTTCCACTGATCACTGCACAATACATAGAGCCATCTTTTGACCCTGCACAACACAGAGAGCCATCCTCTGACCCTGCACAATACATAGAGCCATCCTCTGACCATGCACAACACAGAGAGCCTTCCTCTGACCACTGCACAATACATAGAGCCATCTTTTGACCCTGCACAACACAGAGAGCCATCCTCTGACCCTGCACAATACATAGAGCCATCCTCTGACCATGCACAACACAGAGAGCCTTCCTCTGACCACTGCACAATACATAGAGCCATCTTTTGACCCTGCACAACACAGAGAGCCATCCTCTGACCCTGCACAATACATAGAGCCATCCTCTGAGCCCTGCACAATACATATAGCCATCCTCTGACCCCAGCACAATACATAGCACCATCCTCTGACACTTGCACAATACATAGAGCCTTTCTCTGACCTTTGCACAATACATAGAGACATCCTTTGACCCCTGCACAATACATAGAGCCATCCTCTGACCCCTGCACAACACATAGAGCCATCCTCTTACCCCTGCACAACACAGAGAGCCATCCTCTGACCCTTGCTTCTTCTGACTACTGCACAGCACAACGAGCCTTCTTCTGACTCATACACAGCCCAGAGAGCCATCCTTTGACTTTGTACAACACAGAGGTCATCCTCTGAACCCTGCACAATACATAGAGCCATCTTCTGACCATGGACAACACACAGGCCATCCTCTGACCCCATATTTGTAAAATCCACGATTCTTCTTGCTTCATTGAAGGAAAATAAAAAAGTGTAGAGCGCTGCAAACAGCTTCTACCTAGTAGATGATACGATACGCAATGAGCTTAGCTCATTGCGCTAGGTCTATTTATATTATTGGGGGATTTTCACACCAGCGTGGGATAATCACCTAATACTATTAATAGACGTATTGCAATGAACTAAGTTCATTGCGTAGCAGAGCTTCTGCTAGGTAGGAGCTCCGATGCGCATTGAGCTTAGCTCATTATGGTACTTCTATTCATAGTATTAGGTATTAGCTCGAGAAGCAGCTTTAAAAAAAGGCAGCCACATACCCAATTGATAATTTTTCATAATATCACATTTGAGAACTTATTACAATGTTAGTAAACGGCTATATTGAATGAAATTAATACATGGAAATTGAAACAATGTTATGAAACAAAGGATGAAATTTGGTTAGATATAGAAAATAAACCAGTAGCATTAAAAATGTTGTTGCTAGCTTTACAGAAAGTGCTCATGGGTTAGTTAGTACACATGGGAGCAGATAACAAGATTAAAATTGTTATATCTTGTTGGAATGCCCAGACATACTACAGTTGCTAAGACTAAATGTGAAATATGTATAATTTGTCTTAAGAGCAATGAAGGAAAGATAATACCTACTAAGGTCAGATCGTTCACAGTTGTCTAATATAACCATTTCAGAGGTTACAAATTATTTTATTAATTTTATTTAATTAAGAGGAAAAAAGTTAAGAGGGTTACAGTATGTGTTAGTTTGTATTGATACGTGTTGATGGGATGAGGCCTAGTTAACTGCCTCAGACATAGTGCAACTTAATTGCTAAGAAGATTTTGCCAGAATTTGTATGTAGATGTAGTTCACCCAGTGAGTGAACTCATTTCAGAGAAAAAGTGCTTCAAAGAATATGTAATATGATGGGAATATATTCAAACTTTATACACTATATCATTCTCAAGCTCCAGAGAAAGTTGAAATAATAAATGGAGTAATTAAAGAATAACTAAGCTTATTAAAGCAACAGGAATGGCACTTCTTTAGTTTATCATAGTACTAGAATCACTTCTAAACCTCTTCTCAATCTATCTCCATATGAACTGTTATTGGACTTCAGCCAAGATACGTTATTAATCCACAGACTAACTTCAAGCTGCATCATGATCTAACTGCTCAATATGTCATACAGTTGTCTGAACAGTTGCAGAAGCTTCAGAAGGGACAGAAGAACACTTAAAGAAGGACATTTAAACAGAAGCACCAACAGAAGAGACAACTTAGAGACTATGCTATGGTAAGAAAATTCTTACACTCTGGTTCCCTTACAGATCGATGGGATGGTCCTACTAAAGACAAGTTCTATAATGACTGATACTGCCGTAAAAGTTGCAGAGAAAGATATTTGAATCCATAGTTCCCTTTGCAAACAGGTCAAAGCCCCAAGCTTAAATGAACCAAAGGACTCAGAACTGAACACAGATAAAGAGACTGAGTTATGTTTTAAAGAACTCTTCAAAGAAGATGGAAGTGATGATGTATGATCAGCCACAAGGTTATCGACTTATGATGCAAAGAATATTTAACCTTGTCTGTCTTATAGGAACAGCGATATTTGAAGCCTCAACACGTTATTTATATATTTTGGAAAGGAATTGAGGAGAAGTTGGTAAGGTGATAGCCCATCTGAAATATTAGACGAGGATGATTTTAATAAGACCATTTTTGCTTCTTTTCTAAACAGGAAAACCAGAGAATTCATAAATTGTAAAGGATTACCACCAATTCCAAAATGTATTTGTGAGTATTGTGGTACTCCACCAAAAGAAAGGTGTTTAATATGGTGGTCTGATAATAATGAATATTACTAGAGAGAATATCCAGTTGACCGATGATGTGAAATGTTAGGAGTTACAAATTGTTGGGTGTGTACTGAAACTCCTTTATTGAGTAAAAATAGGCCAATGTTACCATTTCCAGTACCTTATGAAGAATGACACACATTAGTCCTGATATAATATGTCAAGAACAAAATTGAGATCTTAGTGATTATGGTCGAATTGTTGAAAATATATATATCTTGACTAAATCTCCGGTTATAGTTTTAGCACCACATATAACTGAATAAATTTATTTTTATATTTAATAAAACAATAAATGAGGTTAAAATTATAACACCTCAGATAAAGGACAGCATCAGGTATATACATTGCTGCCATAAAACAATAAGTACTTCAAGTTGTAAGAATTAGCATGAATAAATGTAACACAGTGGTTACAGAGTCCAAACCATATGGGCCAGAGTGTAAAGAACCTTGTACATTTGATGTAGACAGAGATTTAGAAAATTACATAAAATGAAAAAGCTAAACTAAAGATAGAACTTCAAACAGATGTAACTAAGTTTGAAAGGTATAACACCGAAGCACTAAAGAGTAAAATATGTACACAATGCACTTTGTATTAGTATAATCAACTTTTTAAGCATACACTACCAGAACCAGACTCAGGCAAAGAGAAAACGATACTAGATAAAAATGTCACGTGGGTTTTATAATCTCAACCATGGTGTAAGCATATTGTGGTTCATTTCTTTTACTCGGAAACATTTATTATATAAATATATATTGAAAATATGCATTTAAATGGTTATTAATTAATTCTAAATTATGCTGTTTAGGAAGAGTGGTTCCTCAGTTTTATACAGTGTTGTACGATGAGTTGAAAAAGATATTATTGGTAAAAATATGTCCGTAATAAGTCAGAAGTAAGACATAAAGTGGATATAAGTATTGATAATATGTTTACTTATGGAAATTATAGGTTTATGAAATTGAACATTTGTCAGGATTTAATTGATAATTTGACTGAAATTTATCATGATAACTTTCATTATGTCAGACTTGAATTACAGGAATTTAAATATGAACTTTTACAACATTGAGTAGTTTTGGACTATTTAACGGCTCAAAGAGGAGG
Source organism: Mixophyes fleayi (assembly GCF_038048845.1). Lineage (NCBI taxonomy): Eukaryota > Metazoa > Chordata > Amphibia > Anura > Limnodynastidae > Mixophyes > Mixophyes fleayi. Next base: position 62,796,705 of record NC_134413.1, read on the forward strand.
ATAAAGTTTAATCCTTGAGACTGAACTTGGAGTCCATTGTTTATTACCTAATCAACGACACTTCCGATTCAGAAGCTATAATTACACGTTATATAAACAACGCCCATAATACGAAGAAGGATTTTGATGACAAAATTATTATAAAGACTTTTAAAATGATTCCTCATGGACATGGTTATATCCGATCATATGTTTCTTTGGACTTGAAAAGTGGCTATCTAACCTAATGTATATTTACATGAAATTTATTGTGATAATAATTGTGCCTGTATACTTATTTAAAGTATGGTTTGTATTGTATACAAATATTTGTGAAAGTCAAACCAATCCGAGAACATCAGTGCTGACAGAAATATATACTCCCATTTAATTATTCATAGTCACATGAAAAAGTACCTTTTATGTTTATATAAAAGGGAGGGAAACTGCCAAAGTAACTTTTAACAAAACTAATAGAAATACATATAAGCTCATATATCACTAATCTATAGAACTAATCTAAGATTAGGGTCTGTACTTTTAAGAGAACGTGTTGCACAATACACATATTGCGTAACAAGAGACATGTTTTTAGTAAATTTCCATTATTGCACAATTCACGAACAAAACAGCTTAGATAATTGTCATGTGATTGTATTTCAGTCTTGTTACAATTGAAGGCTTCCACTAGTCTGGTCATCAAGAACAAGTCAGAACCGGTGACTGTGCGGAGACCAACACAAGTAACTAACCAAAAGAAGTCAATTGGTGGAAATATGCTCAACCCGGTAAATCTATATCAAAAAATGGAACTCCAAAAAGTGATCCAGAAATAAAGAGTGACAAATGCGCTACAGTTCATTCTGTAAACACCATGCCAAGTCATCAGAAGACCATGGCAGCACAGCAGCTGTCCACCGCTAGCCGATATTCTAGACCAAATGAGTCGACAGAAGAACGAAAGGCTTGTGTGGCAGAATGGAGAGCATGAAAAGGAAAGGTGATGAAGAGGCCACACATCTGTGTGGTCAGGTGGTGATCACATAATTGTGAACAGATGCAAACCCGCATAGAGACGCATATAAGCCAGTAGCCATGTCACTTGGGTCTGCAGGTGTAAGTACACAATGATGATGATGACAGCTGCCATCTCTAGCTAGCAGCTTTGTATTGGATGATTGTGGATTCACCTCTCCAGCTGATTGCAATTTCTTCATTACTATCAAATATTTGATATTATATAGCGGACAAATGGAAACAAGTTTATATGTTGAAAATTTGCTCAGCAAATGAACATTTTCATGGCTTATAAAAAAAACATGCCTTATCCAAGAGTAACAAATGTAAATATATTTAAAATATTAGAATATGCACGTCATTACAAATATTTGTATCATATGTGCTGTTTTTTTTTATCACCATTAACCATATTTTTTTCAAATCCTGAAATATTCATATACAAAAATTTAAATACAAAAAAAAAAGTAATGTTAGAATCTCTCATAATAGTCATCATCATCATCATTGTTTAATTATAGGGTGCCACATATTCCGTAGTGCCAGACAATCAACATACAACATAAATATCAACATTTCAACATATACATGTACGGCACTGCAGACATTTTGTGGCGCCATATAGATAAAAAATAGTAATAATAATAATAGAGAAGTGACTTACATGAGTACAGTAAGAATGAACAGAAGCAGAAGTACATTCAAGTATACTGACAAATACATGAAGACAATTATGCAAATAGCGGGAGCATATAAAAAATGTCTGGTGCACAGATAATTCAGATATAGATAAGAATTTAATTTGTGAGTATGAACAAACAGTAAAGTACCCACACACATTTCAGCAAAGTACCTGACAAGGGATGAATGGGTAGATAGACAGACATGAGTCATAATGTAGAAAGGACCTGTGAGAGCTAACATTCTAGGAAGAGGGGAGAACAGAGTAGAAGTAGGAACCAATGGTACCCAAGGGGAACTTGGTGGTCAAAGTAAAGATTGAGGATGAAGAGAGTGTAGGGTAGGTAAGTAAGAATTGGTGGGTTTGGAGGAAGCATTTAAAGGTTGGGAGCTACACAGAAGATGTCTTGAAAATTGTAGTGAGAGAGGATCATGAGGGGGAAGATAGGCAAAGGTCCAAGATTTATGGGGGTGAGGTATTAGTGTTGACTTTGGAATTAAGGTGAGCAACATGAACTGGATTCTGGAGGGAATGAGGAGAAAGTGAAGGTATTTACAGAGAGGAACATCAGGAAAAGAATGATGGGAGAGGAAGATTAGTATAGCCATGGAATTCAGGATACTTATTAGGCTACAGTAGTTAAAGCAGTAAATGATGAGAGAGTGAATAAGAATGTTTTTTGGAAAAGTTGAGGAGAAAGCAAAAGGACAATAAAAGGGCTGGATGTGAGAAGTGATCATGAGGGTGGAGGTGACAATGACATCAAGGCATTACTGGGAATGGGGGAGAGGGTGATATTTTTATCTGTGAGGGATATATGGAGGGTAGTGACATAAGTAGCTGTCAAAGTCGAATAATTGGATGAAAGAAAGTATATTGATTAATAATGTTTTAACATGCACCATGTGTTATTGCGCAATCGCACGAGAAATCACGCACGCATACAATCACACTTACACAATTATATATATATTTCATATTTATAATAGTTCCAATCCACAGTTGTTTATGAGCAAATGTTATTTGGTTTATAGTTAAAAATTATAAGGTTATATGTACACATTAGTGAGTTCTAAGGTTCAAGTCATAGGAGACATGTCATGTCTGGTATCATTCTAATCCCCTTTTTATTCGCAGACGTCTGGTTCATTCCCGAAAGTTTCGCTCCTTGCGTATGCTAGTTATGGATGATAGGGATTAAATTATTAGAATAATATTGTCTGTGTAATACTAATAGACCAGTTTAAACTAGTTCTTGGTGGGAACATTAGTATTCATCTTCTGGAGAGCTGACCCCCACCCTTGGAAAGTTGACCACCCCTGGAGGGTGTTGTTTGAACTGACCTATGGACTGCATTACACTGGACCTTCCTGAAGCCTGAACCTATGGAAACTTGCCAAGTCATGTATATTGTATTCACTGTAACACCAAATGTATATATATATATATTGCTCCCTGGAATCAGCTAGTCAGTCTTTCTGACCACAGCCTTCAGGACTGAAGGACTGTCTAGCTGGATCCAGAAGAGAGCAGCAGGGCTCTGCACCGTGCAGCGTATGTATCGGCTGTACTTATTTATTGAACTGTTATACCTTTGCTTTTGCTAAATAAATTGCTTGTGCTTTGGAACCACACAAATTGCATAGACAATAATTATTGGAAAATGATGAAATATCTTTAATAGGGGAAACATAATAAGCTCAGATTTGGAGGTCAAGGAAGAAGTGTAGTGAAGCTTTATGGTCCAGGGGGTAGCAGAGGTGGTTGGGGCTACACATTCTAAGGAAGTAGTCTGATAGCTCCAGAAGAGGACAGTTGGATAATGCCCTAGAAATTACATTGCTTGGGCATGGAGATTGTGTTCTGAAAGCCATTGAGAACTGACCCTTTGATAATCTGTTGATAGTCAGACAGGTTATCCTCACAGGTTCTCCCTGATCTTCTCACCAGGTGGGTAAAGGAGGAATTCCTGTTACAGTCTTTAAATATGCTCTTCTATTTGGCCAAAAAAAAAATTAATCTTGATTGAGCTACATGATGAAGGGTAAGATTAGTACCCCTATGTAGTCATCCATTTCTCTGCCTGGAGGCTTACTTACCTTTAAGGCTTGTGCTTGCCTAGTCCAAGGTTCCAGTGGGGATGCGTTAAAAAGGCCCGGGGTTCAGACAGTCATGTAATACACTGGACTGAATGTTAAAAGATTGAAGGTCTAATAGGCCAGTTCCTAGTGTTCAGATAGACCTGTATTAAGTTGCACCAGTAGTCAGGCAGACCCTAAATCAGCAGATATATTTATGAATGTGCCAGAATATAATTGGTCTTAGACACAGAATAATTGCATAATGTTGTGTGGCCTGCGCTGTTCGGATGGTCCTTTAATTCATGGTGATGCTGATTATTTGGGCCCAAGCTCAAATAGCGGGTGGGTTAGTATGTGATGTTATGGAGGAAATTATCTTGGTAAGCTTAGGCCATGTGGAAAGTGAAGTGGAAATCAGGTAGAGGGCTGCAGAAATAAGCAGGTACACATCCAGCCTAAGGTATCAGGTTTGGGTGGAATACGAGAGAAAAGTCCTGAAAAGTAGCAGGGAACAGTGCAAAGCAGGCAAGAAATTTGCGTGTTCTGGTTCCTGGGATGGAGGAACTTTCATCCATGGCAGAAGATTGTGACTTACGAGCCAGATGGCTATTGGAATAGGCCACAGAAATTGGCTAATAAAAGGTCATTGGGATATCATCACCAGAGTAGGCCCCAGGGACAACTGGTTAAAGGATAGAAGGGCCTCCTGAGTGAGATTTTCTTATGTGTCCTAAGCAAGTGGATGTAGCAGGTCAGAGGAAAGAGAAGACCGCAGATCCAGGACCTGCGACCAGATGAAGAGGGAGCTATGTCTCTCAGGTCCAAGTCTGGGTCTCTGGCTTAAGAAGATGAAAACAGGCTTAGATGGTCAGATGGAAACAGACTGTGGAGCTGAAAATGGGAGCTCAGTGAGCAGGCAACCCTCCACATTGACTCCTCCAACCTATTCTTGAAATTAATCATCTACTGTTTTTATGTCTACTATATTTCTTACATATGGAGAACTTGCTGTGATGTTGAACATTAGAAGTCCCCACCACTAACAGCAAAAGCATCCCTAACAACAACAATTAAGGGCCAAGGAACAATTCAGCAGGTCAATTGTATGCTTCTTCGCGATGCCTAACACTGAGGTGAGACATTGGTTCAAGCTTCCATCTCACATCAGCTTTGAAAATCTGTCCATTGTGCAGATTGACCTTGAGCAAATGATTAATGTCTGCACATCAATACCACTGCTGACTAAATTGTAGGCCATGTTACATTTCATTGTATCTGAATCATTTTAGAAAACAAAAGGCAGGCATGTCCAAAACGTTTACACATGGACTCAACCAGGTACAATGGACATTCATGTGGTGCATCAGGTGGGTTATTAATTTGTCGAGGAATGAGGAATCCCATGGTTGGTTAAAACTGCAATTTTATAATATTGCACATTTTCCGCAAGTCATGGGGCCAGTAGATTGTACACAGGTTGTCCTGCTATCATCCAGAATAAATGTTCTATGTTTAGGAGCACAAAACATTTTCATTCCATAAATGTCCAGGTTATATGTTATGTGTCTTTCCTGTTTTGTAGCCTGACTGTCCAATATCCAAGGAGTGCCCTTGACTCCTTCATTGTCAGTGATATATTATTACAGGGTGATCATTCAATGACTAATCAGTAAAAAAAATAAAAACAAAATATATTTTTTTTATAAAAACAATTGTAACCAGACTAGTTGATTCAGAGCTCCATGTGTTTGTCCCAATTTCGCAATACTGCTTAATTCATACATTTATTTATATTGCATAGCCAAAAAATCTTACAGTTTAACATGTCCGATTAAGGCTTGTTACACTTACACAGCATCTTACATTTAAGAAAACAATTAAAACTCTTGCACTTAAACTACAAAAAATAATGACATTGACGAATAAGGTAGAAGCCTTATTGGTCATGTTCCTTGCGCAATACAGACATGGTATGCTATCAGATCTTGTGGTTAGCTGCAGATTCAGCACTATCATGGAGTGAGATTGCTGTCACCCAGTGCCGGATTTACACCTCATGAGGCCCTAGGCAAGATATCGGTTTGGGCCCCCCCCTTCACACACACAGTGGCCCCTCACAAACACACACAGTGGCCCCTCACATACACATAATACATGCGCACAGTGGCCCCTCACACACACATAATACATGGGCGCAGTGGCCCCTCACACACACATAATACATGCGCGCAGTGGCCCCACACACACATAATACACACAGACACACTATTAATACACTACCCCACCCAGGGCCTGATTAAGGGTTCAGGCCGCCCTAGGCTAATATGCCCGCAGCGCCCCCTCGCCTTCCATGCCAGGCTGTGAAACAGTCAGTGAGTGGCAGAAAATTCACGACACAGTGACTATTGACATTTCCTGATATATGTATTTCATGTCTGTGTGATAAACTACATACAGTTATTCTGGTAATATTGTAAAGCTATTTCCTGGCAAGCTGTTGAAAAGTTGAGCAACTTGTAATGATCATCAGGGGTTGTTATGGAATCAAAGACCGAATGCTGTCAAAAAGGTATACTGATATTCCCAGTTCCATGTCCAGAATATATGTAAAACAAATGGCCCAGGCGCAATCATGTGTAGTATGGAGAGTAAATATAATGTACCTATTGCACCAGCAGGGAAAAAGGAGTGTGCTAAGAATATATGTTCTTAACACTGGTGATCCACACATTGACACACTCCTAACTCACACTGGTAACACACAGCAAATCAGTAACACACACTTGTTTGTAACACAAAGGCGCTAAATCACACCGGTAACACCTAATAACACACCAGTAAGTAACACATTGTTGATCTACACAATAACACACCCATAATGGATAGAAACACAATAGTGACACACTAGTGACAGGCACATGAAGTGACACTAGAAGGTATGTGAAAGACATTAACGTGTCCGCTGCCAGGAGACACCCTATATTGAGGTAACAGGGCTTTGTAAGCATTATAGACCCCAGAGCTGTCACTCCCCCGAGTCCTAAGAGATTAAAGATAAAAGATACAAAGTGGAGGTAGAGGGAGACGAAGAGGAGGGAAAATATTTACCGATCGAGAAGATGAAGAGTGCTGAGCGCGACTTCCATCCAGGACTATCCCGCTGCCATCACGAACAGTAACGCTATCCGCTCCCTCGACTGTAATGTCGCGCTGCACATTGGGATATGTAGTGCTCTCCAGTTAAACACCACTTCAGTATGCTGCGCTGCACATTGGAATGTGTAGTCCTTTCATGATGCATATGTCAGGCAATAGACTGGTGGCGGGCAGGGTAATATTAGTCAGTTTTATCAATGGGTCTACAGCACTGTCAGGTAACGCAGGCTGGAGTGCTCTTCCTTTTCCACTGGTAAAATGTTATCATAGAGGCGGTAGGGGAAGGTGAGTACACCACGGAGATGATCAGCAGTGACGGATCAGGTTGCAAAAAACTTGCGCGGTAGGGGTGTCGCGAGTCGGGGGAGGGGCCGCATTTTTTTTTTTCAAATTGCCGCCCCCCAGCTGTGCCCCCCGAGAGCCGTTAGGCCCTAGGCAGGTGCCTAGGTTGTCTAGCGGTAAATCTGGCCCTGCTGTCACTCACAAAACGGCTGCTAAATCACAGATTTGTGTGTTCACTGGAATACACACAGGCACCCGAACGTCTGAGAATCTATGTTGCATAAAAGAGAGTTCCCACATACATCCCACTCAGTCATGATTCATAGTTGGTAATTTTATTTAAGCATTTATGCAAATTTGGAGCTACATATTAGAGTCTTATATGTGAATATACAGAGATTGGGCAGTACAGATCCCCATATTGAGAATTTAGCATTTACTAGTGCATGACACCAGCTTGAACATAAGTACACTTCTTAGCTAACTGAGGATTTAAAAAACTGGCTGATTATTTTTGCAGAAAGATCTTATCCTACAGAGGAGATTTAATTTTTACTAGTGCTGGGCTAACTTTGGTTCCTTCATTTTCTCTGAGAATGTACAGTATCTGTGTCTATTATCTATTATTTTTTTTTTTTTTTACTAGTTTAGTAGCTACAGGAGATGCCTTGATGCCGGCAGGTGAGCTTAACCCCAATGTAGCTATATTGTGCACAAAATTCTCATTTATGTATATGCTGACACAGTGGTTTTATATTTTGTTTGTTTCTGAGCGCCGGACAACATTTTTCTTTTATTTGCACTTGCACTTTGGTCTAGTTTGTCCTTGGCTGCCGTCTCAAATGATTTTATACACTTGTACACATTTCATTAATTTAAAGAAGCGCCCTTTTTCTCTTTCACTATTTTCTAGTTTAATATACTTTCTATTAATGTTGACAATCCATCTACATGAAATTTTAATTTTTTTAATAAATAAATGTTTTATTATTATACTAAAATAAATTAGTTTTTATTTTACTTCTAATGTGGGAACATATACTAATTGTATGTATATATTTTTTTTTTACATTGTTCTAGCACTCTCTGTGCCTTTGGTTTATACTACTTTGCAGTTCACTAATAAAATATTTCCCAATAAAGTCTTGTTGGCTTTATGTATTCTTGTTTTTCTCTTTGGTTCTAAGGGTCATATAGTGTAACAGTTTGTGATAGTAATGGTTATCTCTTTAACCAATTGTGATCATTGTCCTTCTATTTTTCCATGTGATATAATATTGGATTTAAAATGTTTAACATGTGTAATTAGAAGTGTGATTACTCATTTCTAAGCCAGGCATTCACATATATGTTTATTTACCGAAATAAACAAAGAAAATTGCTTTTTATCCAATCTGATTGCATAGTTTGTACTTTCATGATAAATTGCCATAGCACACTATCTGTGGAGAAGAAAAATATAAATTAGAATTGAGGCAATATTAAATGTATCAACAAACTGAACATGTCCATAATACACAGTTAATGCTTAATTGCTTAATTTGTTTTGCTCATAGGCTAACTAGATAATGCGAATGATCTAATATATAAATGCTTAGTGGCGTCTGTGTGTGAAAAAAAAAAAACAAGTTGCAGCGCCACCTGCTGGGCAGAGTTATACACTGACCTACTAAATTCTTAGTCTGTGTGAAAATTCAAAAAGGGCTGAAATTTGGTAGGGCTCAAACTCATTTTGGTGAGGTAATTTTACCTCATGAACACACATGTGTAGAGGCGTGCGTTAGTGTGTGTGTGTGGAAAAAACTATTTTCTCAGAAAGGGCTCATCCGATTGACCTGAAATTTGGTATACTGACATTATTTGACAAAAAATTAGAATAGTCAAGTCAGTTAACTTCCATCATCCCCCCTTCCCCCCGTGGGAGGGGTAGTAAAGGCTAAATTTACGGGTTGAGGGGTCAAACTCATTTTCGTGAGGTAATTTTACCTCATGAACACACATTAAAAAGGGCGCTTGCGTCGGGAAGTAACGCTCTTCCACTGAGGAGGCCTGGGCTAGGCCCAAATGCATGACAAGAACCTTTTTAAGACCTTAAGTATCTTGATTTGACTAGAATGCATGAGTATCATGCACGGGTTAACTTGTTAAATATACTTTGCCATATCTCTTCTTAACATGTTGGCACTATTATAAGGGCACAGTCATGCCCTTAACACTGTAATTAGAAAAAAACAAGAAAAACCCCACTTATATTTAATTTATAATTACATTTGTGCCACAAAATTATTCTTGAAATAAATTGTCCCCAATAAGAAAATTCATAACCATTTTTGTCCCTCCACAATAAAAAGATAATTTATTTAAACTTCCATTGTGCCTCCTGTTTTATTAACATTGCCCTGCACTGTAACAGTGATGTGTTTGCCAATCTCACCTATAGAAAGCAGTGTGTTGTATCTGGCGATTTTGAATTCAAACTCGGGCGAGTTTGTGTTTAATCTTCAGCGAGTTTGACTATAACATGGAGAGATAGGTGTTTTAAATTGTCACAAATCGGCAGAGATTGGATTGTGGAAACTCAAAATCGCTGTCCGCTCCAACGTAACTTGTTTGGTGTGAGTATTTAAATTATATTAAACAGTCTTTATTTTAATCAGTGTGAAAAGCAAGTTACACTTGAGAACCCTTCCACACCACTATCTTTCAAGGTATCTTAAACACAGAATTAGTGTGAAAGTGTCATTTTTTCCAGGCCTTATCATATCAATATGTATTCTTGTCTAAACTGCAGGTTCACTGGAACACCTGTTTTTAAAATCCATTAAGCAGAAGTCTATTCAATTTAAGAAATTCCCAGGTCTTAATAAGCACTTAAATGTGGGGGTTTTAATCCATTTTAAAGTGTTGAGTTTTTAATGGCTCAAAAGTGCTTTAAATGCACATATGTTGTTTTATTAATAACAGTGGGAGACATTGCTACGGAAAACAATGTTGCCCAGGGAGACAGGATGGGAGAATGTGTCTGCATATAGCCTACAACTAGCAGGGATCTCCTTTCACTCATAGAAATTATTTCAATTTGCAGCACTTAGACTCTGTGCTATAAATGTGAAGTGAAAAGCACCATTGTCACACCTGGCTAAGTGTTCAGAATGAGCAAAGAGCCATGGTAAATGATGTACTATAAGGCACAAGTCAAATGAGACAGTATAGATAATAACAGCAGATGGCAGTAAATGAAGCACAAATAATGTTAACAGGTTTAAACATACCTGGCTATAAAATCACCAAACATAATATAACTGACTTTTTCAAAAATAAAAAAATTCTAGTGATGATATTTAGCTCACTCTTTAGTTTTCTATTTAGCAGTATATTTTCCTTTGTTGTTTATTTAATTTTAGTTATTTTGCTTTGGTGTTTTTATGTTATTTAACAATTTTTGAAGTTAACCTACTGACAAAGAATTTTGTATTTAAATAAATCACTGTAAACAAAAATGATCTCTTACCAGCAGTAGTAAAGTTCTGTTTACTTAAAATTACACAACTCTAAGTATAAAAATATTTATAGGAAGATGTTATTTTTTAGGCATTGGTGCTCATAAAGGTAAATGTTTTGCTTGAACTAATAAAATTAACTCAAGCATGTCTTTAGATTAGGTAAACTCTGAAAATGAATTAATTGTCACCAGGTTTATTGCGCAATATCAGCAGCCTTTAATGAACTTAACATGTTTCTTTATTTAGTATGTGTAGTAAACATATTTATAAAAAAAAGTTGTCCCTTTAAAAATTGAACCACATCGTGTCTATTCTTTTACATTTTAAGAAATAATTTACATGCAACTCATATGATTTTATTAAAACATTTAGAATTCATGCATTCATAAAATACATTTTTTAATATATGTAGAAAGTCCCTTGAATAATATTACTGTTAACAGTGACTTCTAGAGACATTGGGCCCAAGTCATTAAGGAGAGCAAAGCATAAAAAAGGAGTAACATTGCAACTGGTCAAAACCATGTTGCATTGGAGGGGGAGGTAAATGTAAAATGTGGGGACAGATTTATAGTTGGGGCAGGGCATGTCCTAGATCAACTTTAAATTTCAGTGTAAAAATAAAGCTATCGAGTATTTGTGTGTTACATGAAAAAACTGCCAGTATTTGACTTATGTGCAAAATATTAAACTACTTTGCACCCCTTGCATCGTAACATGGTTTGTCCCGGAGAACATTTACTCCTTTTTTTCATCTTACTTTCCTTAATGACTTAGGCCCATTGTTTTTACTGGACTGCTTTTGATGTAATTTTTTCTGTATTAATTTAAACAATCCTGTGTATAGAATAATAAAACAATATAGTATAGAAAATAGAAATTGTCAGCAGAAAAGATTCCAGAGGTCCAAATAGTCTTTCTTGCATTTGCTTAGTTTCTGATTGTTGTTTTGTTATATTTTACATTTAAGAAATGTCGTCCCATATGTGTACAGTGTGTTTGTCCCATGCATTTTTGAAATCATATCATAACAAATATTTGCAACATGTGTCATTTATTTCATCCAAAAGAATCCATATATTATGTTATTATTTTCAAATCCTTATGTTTTTAAATAATTACCACTTATTCATTAAAAACAAGCAAGCCTTTCTATTAATAGCCATTCCAGGATTGGGGTCTGCTGTCTGTGGATACGAATATTAAAGACTCTTCAAAAGGTGGCAATTTTTACAGCCTCAGTAAGGCCTCTCTATAACATTGGGCCACAATTAAACAAAGCAGCCAAACCATAAGCAATTTTTTTTTAAAATGTTACCAATATTAATATTATTAGTTATTTTAATCATACATATTCAAGAAAGATATAGGAGATTAGGGGTTACCAAACATGTCACTAACCGTTTGTTGTTTTGAATATTAAGGGGTATATTTACTAAACGGCGAGTTTGAAAAAGTGGAGATGTTGCCTATAGCAACCAATCAGATTCTAGCTGTCATTTTGTAGATTGTACTAAATAAATGATAGCTACAATCTGATTGGTTGCTATAGGCAACATCTCCACTTTTTCAAACCCGCACTTTAGTAAATCTAGCCCTAAGGGTTTGTATAGCCTGGTTTATATTGAGAAAACTAGTCAGAAAGTAAAGGGTCTCCTTGGTCAACATAAACTTTCTATGAGTGAAAAACAGAAGGTTATATACTTTGAAGTCTATATAGTAGCTAGATACTATGTATAAGAACATCATTAAGTTGCACGCTTAAAACATATGGTCATTGCCCATTGTGGCAGGAGATGGTGTAGCAGGCACTCTGTATAGTGGAAAGCTGCTCTGTATTGGTTAGATGTGGAGAAACCCCCATGGGGTGTCATATAAAACCGTAATGAGCTACATTATACCATTGGAAAAACTCAGGACTATAACAGTATTTTACAGTGTAAAATAATGTAATCAGACTGATACTAAAACATTGTTCATTATAGAAAGATATTAACAATAGAAAAGTCAACCAATGTTGTTACTAGGATTACTTTCAATGGGTTTTGTAAAGCATTATATATTTTCTGCTTCACCTACCTGCATGTAAGCCCATGTAGTCACTGAGTATCACAGTCGGTGTCTAAAGTGCAACTACAAATCTAGAACAGGCATTGTGTTGTTGCCCGTCACAGGTTCTCTTTGGATTTCGCTATATGGTTTTCTGTGTTTAACCAAACTTAGTTCTGATTTCTGCCTGTTTACTACCAGCTCTGGTTTGTATTTTGATTATCTTTTTGGAGCCTTAGAGACAATTAAGTGCCCATAAGCATATGGAGATCTAATGGAGGTGGTGGCAGCAATTGGCAAACAACATGTTAGCCTGGTCTCTAAAACCAGTCATAAGATACAAATATAAATATCAAGACAATGAAGTCTATAAATCACTTGCATATCTATTAATACCACCAATATAAGGTACATAAAATACAACACTCAGATAAGGTACATGAAATACAGCACTCAGATAAGGTTCAAGCAAAATAAACACAGGTGCATATATACATAACATCCCTGTTATAATACAAGCTAATAGAAAAGAAAACTCTCACATCCTTACTAAGTTTCATATTTTAATGTAGTTCATGCAAATTGTTGCATTAAGTTCTTTGTTGAATTGTAATATCTTTAATAGTTAACTCAGGTCTAAAAAGTACAAAATAGCACTTGGGAATAAATATACAGACGACAAGCCCAAAGCTTGAAGTCAAAATAGCAAATATCTCCACAGCCACAACATATTTCCCCCTAGTGCTCAAATAAGCTGGAACAAAAGATATCCAGACACTGCAGAACACCAGCATACTGAAGGTGATAAACTTGGCTTCATTGAAAATATCCGGCAAATTCCTGGATAAGAAAGCAACAATAAAACAGACAAAGGATAGAAAACCAATAAATCCAAGAACACAATAAAATCCAATCAATGAACCTTCATTGCACACTGCTAATATTGTCCCAATTTCATCATCCATGTTATAGTACGGGAATGGAGGAGCAATTCCCAACCACAAAGCACATATTACTAATTGACACAAACAACAGAAAATAACTATTGATCTAGACAATCTGGGCCCCAAGAGGTTCCTCAACTTGCTTCCTGGCCGAGTGGCATTGAAAGCAATAATTACAGTCACTGTTTTGGCCAAAACGGAGGAGACTGAAAACGTAAAGGTGATTCCAAATATTGTTTGCCGTAAGAGGCATGTTGTCTTGATGGGATGACCAATGAATATCAAAGAACAAAGGAAACACATCTTGAGAGATATTAGGAGAATATAACTGATTGTTTGGTTGTTTGCTTTCATAACACGGGTATTTCTGTGTTTTGTGAAAAATGATGTGATTACACAAGTCACAAAAAAGAGCACAATGGATACAGCTGTAATGAATTCCCCCAGAGGTTCACTGTATGATAGGTAAGAAATGTCTTTAAAGATGCATGTGTCTCTGTTTATATTAGGCCATTGGTCTTCTGGACATTTACGACACGTCTCCATATCTACGCAGAAAAAACAATGTTTGTAAATCACAAATAAAACATATTTATAGACATAACAAATGTAGCAAACAGTATAGGAAACATTATTATCTGTTTTTAAATTAGAGATGAGTGGTTCGGATTCTATCCAATCTGACATATCCGAGAATTGGTGTTCCAGGTAAAACTGAGTCATGAATAGGTTTCGGTGCCAATTTCATGCCTCAAAAGGTGGCAAAATGTAATTTCAGGGAAAATATTGATGCAAAACTTGTGAGAGATTTGGATTGATAACTTCTATATATAGCTCTTACTCCTTTTATCATGTACCATTTTAGAACAGACAGCATGTAGATAGGATGTTATCTTCAGTGCTCTGCTCTGAAAACAGTGTATAAAGTCAAACTACAGAACACATAGTTAGACAGGGTGAATGAGAGGCAGAAAAAATAATAAAATAGTTGCAATTATTGTAAAGCAGTTCTTTAGGGATCAGCTACAATAGTTTGCTGATCAATTGGCTTAAATTTGAAACTGTCAAATTGTTTAGATGGAGTAGTGGCTACTGGTTATTATTAATGCATATATATGGTACTAGTATATGGATTGAGTTAGATATCATTCTCAAATAACTAGTATATTTAGTGGAGAGAAACAGTGTGATTTTGCTGTATGACTATTAGCAGCAGAACCCAAAAAGACAATTAGAGTTAAAATTTTAAGGTTTTCTAGTGAAAGAAATCTGGTGTGGGGCAGTGACATCTGTAGTAAGTGGAAAAAAACTGGGTGTTTGTGTTTGAGGGTCAGCAGCAGAACCCCTCAAAAAAAATACTATATTCTTAACTTTTTATTTTTCGATAATTGTTAAGTTGTTAAAGGTTAAGGTTTTTTCTGGGCATTCTCGACATTCAGCCTTTCTTGTAGAACATTGCAGTGGTTACAAAAGAAATGTCATCTGCTATGCCACTAACTCAAGCAAGTCCATTAGATAAATTAAAAAAAGAAGATGGAAAGATAGAATAAATAATATTTTTCAAACTACACGTTAAAAATGGTTTTATAGATCTCATAAAACTATCAAAAAACTGTTGAAAAAAAAATTAAGAAATACTGGCCCATTTTAGGAAAGAACCCTGTTTTAAGCCAAATATTACCATCTAAACCTTCATTTATCTATCGTCGAGCTCCGAATTTGAAGGATTAGCTGGTGAAGGGAGCTCTTCTGGAAAATTCTAGTGGAGGGCTTATTAAATCTAAAAGATTCTATCGGTATGGGGCCTGTTTAGCCTGTAAGAGAGTGATGGGCACCATCAATAGAATATAGGAATTTACAGTTAATAATGAGTTCTATAAAATTAACCATTTTCTAACGTGTAGTTCGAAAAATATTATTTATTTCTTGGAATGCAAATGTGGACTTATTTATGTCGGCAAAACCACCAGAATGCTTAAACAGGGAGTTGCGGAGCACATCCTGAACCTTAGAAATGGTAAAGAGACTCATTCACTTTCAGCTCACTTCAAAAAAAGATCATAAATGTTCTGAAAAAGAAATTTTTAGGTATTGATACCATCAAAAAAAATGTGAGATATAGAAATATTGAAAACCAACTCTCCAAGATGGAGATGAGATGGATCTACAAACTTAAGAATCTGGAACCGAATGGGTTTAAATAAAGATTTTGAAATTAAATGGTTTTTAATATGAAATTTAGATATTTTCTATTGTACAATTATGATGTATTTATAACATTTTTTTCTTTCTTCTTTTTTCATTTTTAGATGAATTGACAAACTACATTCATCGTCAATTTTAATTAATTTACATCTGTTTTGATATCTTTGTGGATGTAAGAATTTGAATTACTATATTATTTTATATTATTGCTCAATAGGATCAGTATTAGGAGTATGTAACATTTACTGCCTAGTTTAAGCATCATATCGCTTTTCATCCATGCACTTTTAGGGTAGCATCCACTTGAGTATTTCATTTTATATGGTGACATGCATTGCCAGCACATAGTGATCTTGTATTGACGAGCAATTCAGAAGTGATGCTAGTTGGAATGCAAACCGTAAGTAGCGTAGTAGTCCTTGGACCGCAAACCAGAAGTTGTGCTCCAGATTGTGGAACACAAACTGGGAGTCGCATTATATACGGTAATACGGAGATTGATCATTTTCCTAATATTTGTGTTTTTTCACTTATTTTAGCAAGAAGATGCTCCCAATTATTGCAGGATGTTTCTAATTGTATAAACAACATATTCTGTCCATATATGGTAGCAATGGACTTGTTAAGTTATGGTGATTCAAAACATTCCTAGTGGACATAGACACTATTTAAGGATTCCAATGGTGTTCGTACTCATTCACCTTGAGAAAGACAATGATGTTGAAACGCGTTCGAGGAGGAGACTAGCATTATACTGTCACCAAGAAGACCATCCTGGATCTGATTGATTATCGCTGCAACCCTTCTTCCAGGGATCACCTTTAAGATCTATGACTGCTGAATCTCAGTTCCTCTGGCATGAGTACCCAGTACTAGTATTGTTGGATTTTTTGTTCATTTTATTGTGAGTTTGTTTTTAACTATATTAAATAGATACGTGCCAAAACATACTACACTAGATTCCTCTTGTCGTCTTTGTCATATCTTTGCTGATGAGCGGGTGTAAAGAAGACTATTGTTTACAGCTTTGAATTCAGAACCAATTACAACTTACATTCTGAAGGCTTTTTTTACTTCTACTGTTGGTGATTTTGATACCAAAGGAACCCAGAAGAAAGATTACCATAAGGGATTTTAAATAATCTGACTGTATTACGCTATTGTGGTCATTTTTTTTACATATACAATTGAATTACCTGTGTTATTAATAAGAAGAATTGCACATACCCCCAATGCCAATATAATTATTTGTTTGCTTTCCATTACCCTGACTTAGGGTTCTGTCTGGTCTCTTTGGGAGAAATCTGGAACACTGGATTTACTTCTATCTTCTTTTTATAATCTTTTCACAACTGGTGCATGGTTGGCAGAAGTTTACTTGTATCTACATACTAATATCCAGTTTGTCAACCTCGATTTGTCTTTTTGGCTAAGCTCAAGTGTAGTATCTGACCTAGTACGGTTGATTTAGGATGCCATGAATAGGGGGGTCTCCTTGGTTTGATGCTGGAAGGATGGTGGTGTTTGAAGCCCAAGGCGACTGAGTCTCCAGGGGACAGGGCCCATAGGTGACTTGAAAATGCAGTGGGGGTGGGACTGGATTCCTCACCCTGCACAACCCTAGGGCAAAGGGGACTGCCCGAGACTTGTGGAGGAGGTGGTCCTGAAGACCAAGTATATAAATATTTTAGCAGTTAAGGATATTTAAACAAATTTAGAGTATTTTGTGAAAGCTAAATTAAAATATGAAAGCATTTTTTCAAATTGACTCTAGTTATTAAGATAATGGATATTCTCAATTAATAGGGAACTTAGCCAGAACAAGTGCATATGAGAATATATCAGAGCAATCCAGAAGATGAGACAGGCATATTTTCTAGGTGTTCACTCCATGATCATTCAAGAATATTCCCTCTCCGTATATAAGTAATCGGCGCCACCCAATCAGCAGTCAGTTGACAGTTGGCAGTTGAGTGGTTTGCATTGTCTATTATGATTTTCTTGTTTCTCAACCATTTAATACATTTGTATACATGTTATTAGTGTAAATAAGTAAAGTTATATATGGGGTGGTTGTAGTGACAATTTGCATATACAGAGTGTTTCAAGTACGGATAAAGTCAACTGTTTGACAGAGAACAAATCATTCTCCCACTATTCCATATTAAGCTGGGACTATTGAAACAATTTGTTGAATTTTTGGACAAAGATGGCAATTGCTTCAAAGACATTTGTAGATCGTTCTTTGGACTAAGCATGGAAAAACTAAAAGCAGGAATCTCAGATGGCCCTCAAATTCATTAACTTATCAAGGATTCTAATTTCATAAAATTTATGAATGGTGTTGAAGCTTCTGCCAGGTACAGTTATGTTTCAGTTGTCAAGAACTTCTTGAGTAACAACAAAGTAGACAATTATGAAGAACTGGTGCAAAACATGCTCACAAACTTTGAAAACATGGGTACTAATATGAGCATAAATTTACATTTTCTCCATAGCCACTAATACATATTGTCAAATAATCTTGGTGATTTTAGTGAGGAACAAGTGAAGAGGTATCATCAAGATATAAAAGTGATGAAGGAAAGGTACAAAGGAACAAGGGACAGACACATGATGGCAGATTATTACTGGAGCCTCCAACATGATTGTCCTGATAACCCACATAAAAGAAAAATCGTATAAAATAGCTTTTTCCTATGCAATAATTGTAATTATTCGAATCAGCTTACTATGTTTATCTGGTATTATACTGAATAAAATGCCAGTATATATTCCATGTGTTTACTTGTGCATTATTTGAGACAATTTCAATGTTAATTGTAAGTAGCCCTTGTCTGACATTTTTCTTTTCTTTGTTCTGTTTTTGAATTGAGTACCAAATATGTAAAAAATTAGAGCCAATCTAGCAAAACCTATCTCATATTTTTTATCAGCACTACTAAGTTACCCCAAAATCACTATGATTGACAATAAAATGAGTGTTGAGCAGTGTTGAGCAGCATGAGAGTGGAAGCAAGACCTCAACTATGGACAGCGGCATTAGCAAAAATTTAAAAGATGAGAGGGCACAATGTTAAATTGTGCAACTCTAGATGGAATTCTCCCTGAGCTCACCCACCCATATGTTGAAAAGGACATGCACAGAGTTTAACAAACCAAGTATTTCAGCGACAGAGACTGCCATTGTTGTGGCTGAAGCGCATGATTTGTTTTAGCCCCAACACAAGCCATTATTTTGGTTGCTGAACTGGAGAATAGATAGGAAAATATCTAATATATAAATAATAAATAAATCATTGACATTTGGACAACAGAGGACACTGGTCATCTTCTTTTATGGTGACAATTGACAATGTTATCATCACCCTCAAAAAAGACGTCAGCATCAATTACATTTTCATTTTAAAAAAAGAGGAAACACCAATGTGACACATTGGAGAGGGTTAGCAGCAATACTTTGGCCACAATTGGTAAAGAATTGGACAGTTGTGAAGAAATCATGAGAAAATTGATTGTGAATGATTGTTAATGCTATACATAGTAATATAGGAGCAAACACAGCTCAAAATCACATTCTTTCACATATTTTTCACAATTATTTATTAAATCCAGATAAAAAAAAACAAAAACAAAAATCTTAAATGATTTTGGGGAAAAACCTGTAACAAAGCCAAAACACAAAGATGTTTTAGAACCAAAACCACATCCAAAACACAGGGGTCAGCACACATCTCTCATTTAAAATAAGGTGTTTTGATATTACACAAAAAACACTCATTGAAATGTTAATACATTTTTTACTTACAATTTCTCATTTATATCTGCATATAGAATTATCACTCCTGTATATCACAAAGAGCCACAAATTGATTTCTGGATTGGTTTGTTTTTAATCTTTCGATAATTAAACAAATGAAAACTGATAACCTTAGTGAGCCTTGGTGATTTTACTATATCTCTATTTAAGGACACATATAGGGCCTGATTCATTAGTGATCAGATCTTATTTTTCCTCATCTTAAGTTGTGATGAGTACTTTAAGCAGAAACAGGGAAGATAAGAAATTCGCAAATTAATTAGGAACGGAAAATTGAAAAACACACCCACCTTCAGTTCTTTACGCAACGACATATAAGATGCAACAGATCTTAAGCAATTAGCTCATCTTAAAGATCTGTATTTTAACTTCCGCTCCTTTAATATAAGAGATTTGCTAGGTCAGGCCAAATGTGGGAGGTGCGACGAGTTTGTTTACAAATGTTAAAGCACAATTGGTGGTGTATTTATGCAGGACAGTTGTAACCTCATTACTCGTTTTCACACTTACATGTTTTGTGAACCTGGAACAAATGACTTTGAAGTACTTTTAATGAGCTAAATCCACACACCTTCTTATTCTGTTATATGAAAGATCATGTAATAGATTTGTTTGTGTTTGAGTACAACTGAGTGCATGTAGATGCAAATGCACGCAATTCGCTAGCATAAATAAATATGCATATTTAATGTAAAAAAATAATATATGCTTTAAAATTGTATTCCAACCATTACAAAATATGGTTGCGTACTCTTCCATAATCAATACATAGTAGAGTACATACAACCTCCACACCGAGAAAGGGCGTGAGTCATGAAACAAACTTATGACTCCATTGTTGGAAGGTGGATTGGCTAACCACTAAGGCAACGTTCATTTTGAAAAAAGAGTGAGAAGCTCAGCAAATTAGCATGTGTGCTACAGATGTAAGATATACATAGAAGTACTTCAATAAAAAAATCAACACAACATAGCCACTCTTCCTTATTATTCAAAAATAAATGCCAGTTAACATCTACACAGGTACCATAGTGATTAGCACTTTGGTCTCACAACACTGGCATCATGAGTTCATATACCAAACATGTCCTTAGCATCTGTGTGCAGCTTTCAGGCGTGAAGAAATGAGCCAAACAACAGCTTTGGCCAAACCAGGCTTATTTTTATTCAAAATTGCAAGGTGTACAATTTGGATACTATGGTATCACACAAATACTTGTTAGCTTGATTTTTACTCTGTCATTCAAATGGGATCTACTACATGCTGTACCACAATCATAAATCTGTCCTCCTATTTTAGATGTATCTCACCCTCCAATGGAACTTTGTTAGGCAAAGGTGCATTTTGAATTTATTACAATGTTTTACTTTCAAAATGGAAGATGCCCCACAGGTCACATTCACATTATCATGTTCATCCATATGAATGGCCAAGACTCAGAGGGGAGTGGCTTCATTTTTAGACCTCTTTCTTGACCAGAAATGGAACATTGTCTGGAATCCTTGCTTTTTCTCCATCTACGGCTTGTATGTGTTATGTTATGTACTCAGCTTAACAAAACATCAATGCAGAGTACAGTGGATCTGCACGGTGGTTTAGTCACTCACACTACTGCCTTACTGCACTGGGGTCATGAGTTCAATTCACAACCATTCCCTTATATGTGTGGACTTACATGTTATCTTCCATGTTTGGGTGGGTTTACTTTGACATGGGAAGTAGATGTATTATTCAAATTTTAATCAACTCATATTTAGCATTTACATACCCCTTCAATGCCTGATGGTTTTGTAAAGGTGTTAATTTGGTTTGTGATTTGGAATATACCTGCTTTAATGATTCTGGGCCCAAGGTCACCTTATGTGTATGATATTACTATGAATGGACTCCCTTTTGGGGGGAAGATTGTTGTGAAATGCAATTAGCATTTGCCAACCTTACCTTGTTTTCTTCATCTCCTGTTTGTATGCCTTATCTATGTGGAGTTAATGTTTTTGCCATTTTTTTTTTTTTAAATTCCTCCCTCAACTCCATTTGATTTCATCAATCAAAGTGTGTGTGTGTGTGTTGCTAGACTGTAAGCTCGATTGGGCCAGGGACTGTGTTCTCTGTACAGCGCCTCTGAGCTGCTGGTTACATCATAAATACATAAATTATTAAATAAAGATGTAGTGCAAATGGACCAATGTAAATTAAATATTAAGATATGTTCTAAATATCTACCCATTATTGGCTAAAATAACCTCAACACGTTTCTTGTAATTAAATTACAAAAGACACACACAATATTTTTGTTTTTTTCTCACAATTTTATAAACGGTCAATTTGAACAAAAACAACAGTATAAATTTATTAGCTAACTATAAATTTTGGGAGATAATATAAAAAAAAATTGTAAGCAATTTTGTATATTTCTTAATTTTGCGCCTATATTTTAAAATGTCATGGATGAGCGCTGCTTTGCTTTGAGGATTTTCATCCAAAGCCTGGGTGTATTCTTGAGCTGTTGATAAAAAAAGAAAAAAAACATGCTTAGCTAATTGGTCAAACATATGTTACTTCAAAAGGATGTACTTTGTTTGTTTCATTTGCCAGGCTCAGCAGAGGCATGAAGTGTTACAAAATTTTTCATTGTTGGAAAAAGTTACTGGTATGCTAAACACAGTACTAGGCAGAGGAATAATACTGTTGGGTGGCAGATGAATTTACAGATACACATTTGTGTTGTGGCTGGGGTTTACTTGAAATCTCCAAAAATATTCTTATGGCCATTATGGATGAAAACTGTAGAATGGCTAAGTATTTGGAAAAGGGCATGTGGTTATTAATGATTTTTGCTCAACTTCAATGTGACTCAAATGGAATATTTTTCGGAAAAGTGTTTAATTTCCATACTTACATTCACCTTTCACCCCCTACCAAAACTGCCTGTGTGGTAGGCACCTCCTCCTTCAGGTCCACCTCCGCCACCTCCAACGCTCCTGCCTTCGCATCCACCACTGGTGCACCCTCCTCCTCGTCCTCTGGCTCCACCACTGGCGCACTCTCCTCCTCGTCCTCTGGCTCCACCACTGGCGCACCCTCCTCCTCCTCCTCCACCACTGGTGCAACCTCCTCCTTCTCCTCTGCCAGCACCTGTCTAGCATGATGTCTACGGTCTGTTAGAATAAATATAACATATAAGTGGATTGTTGAAAATCAACCTGGTTAACAATTATACAGATGTAGTCAGACAATAATGTGATCAGACATTGTGAATCATTTATTTTGCAAAACAGATAAAGGAGGATAAAGGAGATAAAGATGACAGGCACACACAACTTTCACATGGCCTGTAACAATGTTTGCATTAGCCTTAGGAGATGTGGACTATCTCAGTTTTAGGCTGTAGTTGAACTACAAAGCGGTGGCGGTAGATGTATCTGAGGACCCTTTGGTAGGCCCGCAGCTTGACCTCATTCGAAATGTACAGACCGGAGGGAATGCTGTCCATGTCCTCGGTAAGCACCCTGAGCTCCTGTCTTGCAAACGTGCTTGCTCTCATCTTTGCCTTCTTTCAGTCACAATTCAGTACTCTGCTCTGTGATTGGTTCTCATAGCATGTGTGGGCGAGCTCACGTCACCCACGGATCTTTTCTACACCTGTGTTCAAAATGTCTGCCTGTCATTCAGTCATCATATTCTAGCAAAGAGGGGGCGGATTGATGGGAAATGTACTCTGCTATTCGCAATTATTGGCACTTTATAACAGGAAACTTTAATTGCAGGAACCTGATAACAGGCACTAGATTTATAAGTATGTTAGTTTTGGCCTAGCTGAGTTGTAAATCTAAGTGTAAAAATAAAGTGCCTACAAAAAACTACCACAAAATGCAGACAGTAGTTTACTTATGGTTTAAAATATGTGTCTAATTTAAAACATAACTTTGTGATATGGTTTTGACAAGATTCAAAGTAATACATTTTTTGGACCCTAATATACATCATGAATCTGGTCCTCTTCCTCACAAACTTACTGAGGAATTCAATTTTAGGCAACACCGAGGGTATATTGGTGTTATTTACAGTGAGTGAGATTGGAGGCCACTTGGTGAGTCTGGCATGGGGGACAAGAATGAGCTCTGTATAGAACATGGTATAGAACATGATTTGATATAGCTATCGTTGGGACATCCATGGGGCGAATGCAGAAAGACAGTGGTTTTCAACAGATAGTGCAGAAAGAAATAGGTCAGGGAAAGCAATGTACATTTGGGTATCCTTGGCGTAGAGATGGTATTGGAGGCCAAATGACCAAATTAGTACCCCAACACTAGAGATGTACAATATTAAAGTACAACATTTTGCCAAAAAAGGAGCCTTGTGAGACCTCAATAGAGAGTGAGAGTGGAAGGGAGAATGTGCCAGAGGTGGGTACACTACAGGAGCGGTTAGAGAGTTAGCAAGTGAATCAGGAGAGAACTGTGTATAGATGGACAATGGAGTGAAGGATTTGTAGGAGAAGGTGGTGTTAATCACTGTCCAAAACAGCAGAGAGTTAAAGGAGAATGAGTTTTGCACCCAAAAAAAAATATTATTTATAGACACAATACAGTTATCAAATTAAACCACATGAGAACAAACTGAAAACAACAACTCATTTGTAAAAAATAAAAAAAATAAAAATTATAAACACATGCATGTTGGTTTCATCCCATTGATTAGAAGTGTTGCAAGGCAGGTCATGCTGGAACCCATAATGCCTGTCTTCTTTCTCTGTTTAAAATATAAGAGAAAAAGCAATAAACCTTAGTCCATTTGACAATCAAAAAATCATTGACTGTGTACTTTGTACACACCTGTACTTTCAAGCAGTAAAATCTTCAATTTGTTGCCTTAACTGTAACACAAGTCCCCCAATAACCAAAAAGAACTCCTCCAAGTCTTGATCCGTCTGCATGAAATGAAAAGGCAAGTATGATTTGTATATGTTGATAAAAATGAAACAGGCCTTTACTTTTATCACAATACAATTTTTTTTTTATGACAGATTTTAAAAAGTGTGATATAAACAATATTTGAAAACATTTTTACCTTGCAAATCAATGTTGAATCTGAAGTGTCCTGTCTCCACAGTTTCCGGAGGGCTAGAGATCTGTTGGATAAACATGCACCATGGAAAATTTCAAAAACCACATAAGATTTAAAATAATAGATATTAGATTGAAAAGTTTCACAACACCACCCCCACTCCCCCCAAAAAAAAAAAATTGGGTTACAATTTATAAGACAAATAACACACACATTAAAATGTACATTACATATGAAAAGAGAGATGCACTGTTATTGTGTAACATAAAATATCTTCCACACACAAACATTTAAAGTGTCTATAAAGGAGTAAACTAAATTTAACAAATTTACAAATCCATAGCAGAAAAACACACTATAGACTCCAAACCAACTTCAAGTGTGCATGAAGCAGTCTTTTATAGTGGATTGTAATGAGACAAGTATATACAGGTGTATAGACCCACTGAGGTATCAGATGATGAGATCTGATGCTGGGTCTATGCAACGCTATTTACGAAAATAATTTGTTTCCTTTTATACTGATGAAAACATGTTTGTGATTATTTCTGATTGCAAATTAATCTGAAATGCATTAGCATAGACTTTCTTATTTAAATTTTTATAAAACAAAACATGATCCATTATGTCTGTTACTAAGAAGGTGTGTGCAATTGTTCATTTAATTATGGACGTTAACACTTTATTTTGCCAATAGTTCCTGTGCTGTGTTGTATGGGTGTTTCAATCTGAAGTATGCTTTACTGGTTAGAGACATGAGCTGGCAACAGCAGTGTCATGAGTTTGAAACCACACTCGTGCCTGTATCTTTGCTGACTTTGTATATCCCCATGTTTCTGTGGATGTACTCCAATTTGTCACTAATAGAATTACGCTAGTGCGCTGGTATATGTTTTGCTGTTTACTATGGCATATTTATGATTGTGGAATGTTAGCCATTATATCCGCATCCACGTTTATTTACATTTATAAATTTCCTATGACACATTTTTATGATGGAGAACAAGAGAATATGTGTGTGTAATTCTTTAGTGTTTATCCTTTAACCTTCATGTTGGCAGTATTACATGTGTTGTGTTGGGATTTTCCATATCCAAAAATTTAAACTGTGCATGTACCAAAGATTGAGGGCTCCAATATTTCATTGTAGAATTGATAATATTCATATAATTGATTGATTATTACATTAATTAAAATTATTCAAGTAAAACTGTTTGTTATGAGGACCGTTGATGCTCAGCTTTTCCTTCTAGTCTATTTCATGCACATAAAACGCTACGGAATTTGCTGGTGCTATATAAAGCTGTAATGCTTTTATATTATTAATAGTGTATTGTTAGCTGTTTTTAACAAATGTCAGCAACTAACTGCTGACACATCAGCCACTTAAGATTGCGATTTATTACAATGGTGGTTGAAATTAAAAAGAGGTTGCTTTTAAAAAAATGTACACAATGTTTAATGCTTGATATACAGCTAAAATAATTTTTAAAATGTATTAAGATGAATGTTGTGCATATTTAGTTGTGTTTAGAGTGTTTTAAATGAACAATGCTTTTAGAACTGTTTATTGCTGTTATTCAGCACTGCTGCTGTAGCTTATTTGGATGTAAACATAACCCTGAGCTTCCTTAAGTTTCAGCAAGGAGTTAAAATAAAACTCACAGGTTTTTTTCTTAAGTATCTGACGAATCCGGAGGTAACGCCTACTTTTCTTAAATCAGTACAAATAACGCCTACTCTTCTTACCATCTTTTGGATCTCCGCCCATTCCCCTCCCATTCCCAAGCTATTTTTCTTAAGTGGTCACAAAACGTTTTATGTGCATTTACGATTGATTTTCATCTTACCTAAAGAAATTCATAGCATACGCAAACGAATTTCTTTCTTATCTCCCTCCTCTGGGCATGCGCAGAGAAGATTTTCGTAAGATCCGCAAAAAACGGCAGATCCGATTGCTAATGTATCAGGCGCCTTATACATTAATGTGAGAAGATGTCATCAACTGTGATAAGGCCAAATCTTTATGATGTGTAGAGCTTGCCGTACATGGACAGATCAGGAAAAGCAATACAAAATGCTATATATCCATAATATTGGACTGGATTTTGTTTTAGAATGTAAACATAAGTAATTTAATATAAGTAATGAAATTATCATTTTGCAGCATTAGATACTCTTATGAACTTCAAGGGTTGAAGACACATTACATATTTGGAGTTGTTCAGCCTGCGTGATCTATTAGCCATGTCAAACGGGTAGAATTTTACACTACCTCAAAGAGATAGTAATCTGGCCTTCGCCACCACAACTCAACTCAAGTCACAACTCAACTTGCATGTAAGTTGCCTGTTACAAAAGTGCACTGAACTTGTAGTTCTGACCTTATTAAAATTGAAGCGTATCTCAAGATATGATTAAATTTATGTTTGGGTGGAAGTACGCTCTAAATCTCAACAGTACTTACGGGCACTCAGTACAGACTGCAGGTACACACATACATATATAAAATAGAAATGAACACATATAATATTTATTTGATTATAAAATAAAACAACAACTTTATCAGTATAATCATTTATATAAATAATACATTTCAAATAAAAATCAAAAGCATTATGTTTTTACAATACTATGTATATAAAAATGCTTTCAATTAGTACCTTACACACAATACATTTTAATATTATATCAAAGTTGCATACAGTTGTTCTGTGATAGCTAGTTACGCACATATGTGTAACTCTTAAATCAGAGTATGCCATGTCAGTCATGTCTGTCACATGTCCCCCAATCCCACTATTCTCCTCTAAAAAGGCAGAGTTAGTGAGAAACAGTAATGAAGTGGAACTTAGCTGATCCATAGATGGTAACTCAGAGCAGCAGCAGGTGAATTACTGCTACAGCGGCAGTTCAGTGAGAAACAGTAATGGTGGGGATCCGTAGATGGTAACATAGAGCAGCATGTGTGGAGAGTTCTTAATGAGCCTGGAGTTCCAATAATGTAGAAGCTGTGCAGGAGTGGCAAACCTGAACATGGAACACAGGACACGGCTGAGGAGTACAGATGCAGCAGTAGTTCTAGTAGAGACAATGGAGAGCAGCAATAGCTAAACACTGATTGGTAATGCAAAGCAACAGCAGGTGAGTCAACTGAAGGAAGCTCAATCCAAATGAGAGTGAGTAACTCGAAGAAAAGGCATCAGATAGCAGGAACTGGGAGGTTTAAATAGCACTCCAAAGTGCCAGGACCAATGGGGACAGGTAGGAGGTCATAAGAGAGAGTGGTAGCTGACACATGCGCAGAACAGGAGTCCAGATGGTGACTGTAGAACCAAAACTGAGTTCAGGATACTGTGATCACCGCTTATGAGAGAGAGGTAACAGTGCCGGTGCCCATCCGCGGGACTGGTGTGTGACAGGTCCTTGAGAAGGCCAGTACTCGTCTTTGAATCGTGGTCTGGAGCCAGTTTCGCATTGCCTCTACCTTAGCTGGTTCTGTCCAAAGCCAACCTCCCCCCACACGATGACCCAGGTACTGCACCACTGACATCCCCATTTGACACTTGTCTGCTCTGATGGGCAGACCTGCCCACTGAATTTTCTCCAACACTGGCCCTACATGTTTCAGAAGGTCCTCCCAGGATTTATTGAATATGGCAATGTCATGCAAGTATGCCTGAGCAAAGCATTTACACCCTTCCAGCAGGAGATCAACCACATGCTGGAAGGTGGCTGGCACGTTCTTCATCCCAAATGGTTCTTCAGGGTAATAACATAGGGCTTAAGGAGGGCCCGTTTTACACGTCCTCTGGGGCCACTCCGTGATAAGCTTCCACTGCACGACCTTGTAGTGTCGTAGCCAGATACTTTACCCACTCCTGTTTGGGCAAGTAATATAGGTTACAAGACATTTCGAACACCTGCAAATGTCCATCAATATCTCCAACAGTGTCATCAAATTTGGTAAAGTGGAGAGAGCCCAATCTGTGTAACTGTTCATGGGCCGCTGCAGGAGGCGGTGCCCACTGTTTGCCCCACAAATTTATGATAAGCAACCTCTCTGCCTCAGTTGTTTTGTCTCCCAGGGACCCCAGCTACTGCATTAGTACAGAAAAGTTACCCTCGTCATGCTGTGGAACATGCGCCACTGGTTCACTCTGTGGGAGGGGACTTTCGCTGGGAACAGGTGCTGTTTTCTGGGATGTTACTGCAGGTGCCGCTAAGTTTTGCTTTACTCCTCATCTCCTCCGGGTCACTGTTAGTTTCCCCATCTGCTGACCCGTACTGTTCATTCCAAGCCTTAAGCACCTGTCTCTTTTCACTCCTTTTCGCTGTATAAGGAATCTTCTTTGCTTGGAACAGTATCTCAAGGACCGCCTTAGACATTTTACTAAACATAGACATCCGGTATGTTCTCCTGGCTGCAGCTATTCCTCTCCTGAAAAACTCGGCTCTCCTGACTGGTGCACAAAAAGCTGCCTGGAGTTATACCACTGCTTGCCACCAGAAATCTGTGACAGGATGGACCACCTATGCCACCCTGTCTGTTGCTGCTGGGAATCGTCTGGGCTTACTTTGCCACCATTCTCTTTCTTTATCCCAAATGCACCCACTAACCGCAGTCCAAATGCTGCCACCACTGGACTCCTTACCTGCATCCAGAACCGGCTTCCTTCTGGGTAACTGTCGCTGCTAGTGTAATTAGGCTGATACCCCTGACCTATGATACCCTCTTACTATGGATCAGGTTTGCTGTGGATGGATCCCCACTGGCCTTTCACACTGGCCAGAGCTGCTGGGTAGCAGGCAGAATGGTGGTACCGGAAAGATGGGTCTTGGAGCGGATTAGATTTGGGTCTAATCTGTAGGTCACAGGAATTTCAGCATGGAGAAGTTTTCAAGCAGGTCTTTGAAGCAAAAGATGGTTTATTATCTCAAGTAGTCCTAACAATGACAGTTCACACATTAGTCTGTGGTACTAGCGATCTTTCCAGAAGCATAGATGGTACAAGAATGATACATTACATGCTCAAACAGCTCGCTTTTTATACAATTCTGACATGTCTTCTGGCAGGGGTTAAGCCAGCCCCCTGATCTGAGATGGCTCCTCAACATCTGAGCTATTTTTAATATCAGGATACAATATATGTTTCCCCAAACATAAATTTAAATGCAATTCATACTTAACAAAATTTACACTTATCTGTGATATCCTAAAACCTGCTGTGATTTCCTGCATCCTGGTTTAGCCACAGAGGAAATCTAACAGCAAGTCTAATTAAACCTTCCTGTGCCTTCAGGTGTGTTGGGCATTCACACATCAAAAGGTCTAATTAAGTGTTAGGAACTCCCAAGTCAGTACAGTGAAACTCGGGAACTACTCAGAAGGCCAGGTGTTCGCTGGAGCCCCTAGTGGTGGGGACAGACTGGGCTGCGGGTCGACCGAGGGTCGAGTAACGTATACTGACTTAAAGGAGTTCCCAGGAGAGGAGTGATTGGTGGACTGTAGTATAAGAAGAATCCAAAGTCAAAAGGTCACAGACACAGATGCAATATCCAAGGGCAAGCAAAGGGTCAAACTCACAGGCAGAGAAGCAAAATCCGATTTCCAGGCAAAAGGTCAAGGTCAGAAGAGAAGGGTCACAGGTCCAATAACAAGCATGGGTCAAAACACGGGTGATCAAATCTAAGGTAGCAGGAACCAAAATGGATAGCACAAGCAGGCAGCAGAACTGAGGACAGAACGCTATAACCGGCAATGAGGCAGCAGGCCTCATTGCCCTAAATACTGAAGCAGACCAATGAGAGCCTAGCTCTCTAATTGCCCACAAGCTGTTCTAATTAGCCTTCAGGCTTGCCCCGCTGTTGCGCACGTGCCCGGCTGCTCTGTAATGCCGGGACGCGGCGCTGGACGAGAGAGCTTCTTACCGTTACCATGGCAACGTCTGACGAGCCCCCGGAAGTGACGTTCCGGTCGCCATAGCGACGGTCGGGACAGAGACAGGGGAGTCGCGGCGGCTGCGCACCGCCACGGCTCGTAACAGTACCCCCCCTTGAGGAGGGGTCAAGGAACCCCGACATCCAGGCTTCATGGGAAACTTATTAAAAAACTCTTTAATGAGCCTTTCAGCATGGAGACGCTTCTGTGGTATCCAACATCTCTTTTCTGGGCCGTAAACCTTCCAGTGGACTAGGAATTGAACTTGGCCTTAAACCATGCTAGAGTCGAGGATCCTTTTGACGATGTATTCCTGGTCTCCGTTCACAATCAAAGGCCTGGGCCTGTTAGAGGAAGGCTGACTGAATTTGCTGGGAGCCGCAGCTTTCTTTAGAAGAGAACAATGGAATGTTGAGGGTATTTTTAAGGAAGGTGGTAGTCTCAGCCTGAACGCCACTGGATTTATCTTTTTCTCGATTGAAAATGGTCCAATATATCGGGGCCCCAGTTTCTTGCAAGATTGCCGTAACCTGATGTTGTGTGTGGACAACCAAACTCGATCTCCCACATTCAGAGAACATGGCACACGATGGGGATCAGCGAAAGCCTTGGATTTTTGCGAGGCTTGAGCCAGGGCAGAGTGCACTTTTTTCCAGACTGATCTCAACCTAGCCGTAAAAGCAGGTGTTCCAGAATCCCCACTGGGAACAGCAGTAGAGAAAGAGTTAGACTTCGGGTGAAATCCAAGGTTGCAGAAGAACGGAGATGTGTGTATTGTGGAATGGCAGGAATTGTTGTAAGCGAATTCCGCCCAGGGCAAGAGAGAGGACCAGTTATCATGAAATTTTGAAACATAGATGCGTAAAAACTGTTCCAAGGACTGGTTGGTTCTTTCTGTCTATCCATTCGACTGCGGGTGATATGCTGAGGACAAACTGATAGTGATCCCAATGGACTTACAAAAAGATCTCCAGAATCGTGCAATAAACTGAGATCCTCTGTCCGAGACGATGTCTTCAGGAAGACCATGGAGGCGAAAGATGTGGGTCAGGAACAACGTAGCCAAAGTCCTGGCATCCGGTAGTTTGGGTAAGGATATAAAATGTGCCATCTTACTGAATCGGTCCACGACTACCCAAATGGTGTTATGGCCTGTAGATACTGGAAGGTCAACAATAAAATCCATTGAGAGATGGGACCAAGGTCTGCTTGGAGCAGGCAAGGGTAGCAGTAGACCAGCAGGACGGTTCCTAGCAGATTTGTTTCTAGCACACTCAGGACAGGCACGAACGTAAGTCTCCACATCATCCGATAAGGTGGGCCACCAAAGCCAGCGAGAAAGGATTTCAATAGTCCTACGAATTCCCGGATGACCAGCAGAGCGGTTGTTGTGACCCTCTATGAGGACAGGTCTCCTTAGATGAACCGGGACAAATAACTTGTTGGGAGGTGTCTGAACAGGAGCAATTTTCTGGAAGTGTTGGATAGTGGCTCCCAGATCCTGGGTGAGTCTGAGATAAATTGAAGTGGAAGGAATAATAGACTGCGAGTCAGGAGTTTGAGGATGCTGAGCCAAAAAAATTCGGGACAAAGAATCAGCCTTAATATTTTTTGCACCTGGACGAAATGTGATGATGAACCTAAATCTGGTGAAGAATAGGGCCCAGCGAGCCTGCCTGGGATTCAGAGTTTTTGCAGTCTGAATATATTGGAGGTTTTTATGGTCTGTGAAGATGGTAATGGTGTGTGCAGCCCCCTCCAACCAATGTCGCCATTCCTCCAATGCCAACTTAACAGCCAATAGTTCACGGTTTCTGACGTCATAATTACATTCCGCTGGCAGAAATTTTCTCAAGAAAAATGCTCAAGGATGTAGTTTTTTACTCTGTGAGTCTTTCTGAGAGAGGATGGCACCAGCACCGACATCCAAAGCATCCACCTCCACAATAAACGGAAGTCCTGGGTCAGGGTGTCTAAGGACTGGGGCGGAAATGAATGCAGCTTTGAGAGCTGAAAAACTCGCCAGTGCTTCTGCGGACCACTCCGCTGGGTTTGCTCCTTTTCGAGTGAGGGCAGTAATAGGAGCCACTAACGAGGAGAATGAGCCAATAAACCTACGGTAATAATTGGCGAAGCCAAGGAATCTTTGGATCGCCTTCAAGTTAGTAGGTAGGACCCAATCCTGAATTGCCTGCACCTTGGCGGGATCCATAGCGAATCCTGATGAGGAGATGATATAACCCAGGAATGCCACTGTGGACACCTCGAATTCGCATTTCTCCCGTTTTGCGTACAGATGATGTTCACGCAATCTCAGTAAAACCTGGCGGACGTGCTGATGATGCTGAGATAGGGATTCAGAATAAATTAAGATGTCAACCAAATAAACAACCACTGTTTTTCCCAAGAACTCACGTAATACATCGTTAATCAGATCCTGAAAGACTGCCGGAGCGTTGCACAAACCGAATGGCATTACGAGATATTTATAATGTCCCGAGTGGGTATTAAAGGCAGTCTTCCACTCATCCCCCTTCCTGAATCGGATAAGATTGTAGGTCCCTCGGAGGTCAATTTTGGAGAATACAGTAGCTGTTTTTAATTGATCGAACAGAACAGAGATCAAGGGTAACGGATACATATTCTTAATCGTGATACTATTTAGTCCACGGAAATTGATGCAAGGCCTCAGGCTGCCATTTTTTTTAGAAACGAAAAAACAACCTGCGCCAACCGGGGACTTAGAAGGGCGGATGAACCCTTTCTCCAGGTTTTCTTTTACTTATAATTCCATGGCCTGAGTTTCAGGAAGGGATAGTGAATATAAACGCCCTTTGGGCAACTTAGAACCGGGTACCAATTCAATGGCGCAGTCGTATTCCCGGTGTGGTGGAAGTGAATCAGCTTTCTTCTTGCAAAAGACATCACTGAAGTCCTGATAGGGTACCGGCAACAATTCTGGACTAGGCTTAACAATTCTAAGAGGCAAGGTCAAGCAGGACGTAGAGCACCCGAGACTCCAACGGACAATCTCCCCTGTTTTCCAATCAATAAGGGGGTTATGACTGTGAAGCCATGGATACCCCAATATCAAAGGAGCAGAGGGACAAGAGATGAGATAAAAGGAGAGCTCCTCCGTATGGAGGACTCCTACAGACAACCGAACCATTGGAGTCCTGGCGAGAATCCTTCCCTCAGGCAAGGGGTTACTATCCAAACTACACGTGGTGATGCTTGATCCTAACCTGATATGTGGAATATCAAGTGTCTGAGCCAAATGCATATCCAGAAAATTACCAGCCGCACCACTGTCAAGAAAAGCTTTCAGGTCCATGGATCTCTCACGGAAAGTTAGACGTCCAGGGACTAATAAGGAGTTGTCTGAAGAGGTAATCTGAAGACCCAAGCGCACCTCTTCACCTGCACTTAGGCTTTGGAGTTTCCCGGCTTGCTGGGACATGAACGGACTAAGTGGCCTGGTTGGCCACAATACATACACAAACCTAGTGAGCGTCTTCTGGAGCGTTCCTCCAGAGGCAAGCGATAAGCGCCCAATTGCATAGGTTCAGAGGAATCGGGCAAGGTGTTATCAGAGCTTGTGAAAACGTCCATCGGAGCAGCGGAGACCCGTTCAGCCTTTCTCTCTCTGATCCGACGATCAATTTTTATGACAAGTTGCATCAGGTTCTCCAGCGTGTCGGACATCGGATACTGAACTAAGGAATCCTTAATCTGCTAGGTAAGTCCTAAACGAAATTGGCTTTGCAATGCTGGGTCGTTCCAGGCGCTATCAGTGGACCATCGCCGAAATTCCGCACAATACTATTCTGCTGAGCGACATCCTTGCCTTAGCGTACGGAGATGAGCCTCAGCTGAGGCTACCCTGTCCGGGTCATCGTACAATAACCCCAGAGCTTGAAAGAAGGCATCCACAGACTGTAAGGCTGGACTTGTGGAAGGCAAGGAGAAGGACCAAGACTGCGGGTCGCCCTGGAGTAATAAGATGATGATCCCTACCCTCTGCTGTTCGGGACCAGAGGAACGTGGTTTCAGACAGAAGTACAATTTGCAGCTCTCTTTGAAATTACGGAAGGCTGGCCTGCTTCCAGAGAATCGGTCAGGCAAATTCATTTTAGGCTTCGGTTCGTCACCAGCGGGAACTTGCTGGAGCTGTGGGTCTCTGGAAACCCCTTCTTGGACTGCCAGACGCTGGGATAAAGTCTGCACCACTTGGGAAACCGCCTGTATCTGGTTGGCC
This sequence comes from Mixophyes fleayi, assembly GCF_038048845.1. Lineage (NCBI taxonomy): Eukaryota > Metazoa > Chordata > Amphibia > Anura > Limnodynastidae > Mixophyes > Mixophyes fleayi. The sequence continues at coordinate 62,831,694 of NC_134413.1, forward strand.
AGAATCTGGGCTGGGGACAGATTCGATTCTTCTCCGTCCATTGCGTATGATACCAATCTTCCTTGGCCGGTTATAATGTTAGGAACTCCCAAGTCAGTACAGTGAAACTCGGGAACTACTCAGAAGGCCAGGTGTTCGCTGGAGCCCCTAGTGGTGGGGACAGACTGGGCTGCTGGCCGACCGAGGGTCGAGTAATGTATACTGACTTAAAGAAGTTCCCAGGAGAGGAGTGATTGGTGGACTGTACTATAAGAAGAATCCTAGGTCAAAAGGTCACAGGCACAGATGCAATATCCAAGGGCAAGCGAAGGGTCAAACTCACAGGCAGAGAAGCAAAATCCGATTTCCAGGCAAAAGGTCAAGGTCAGAAGAGAAGGGTCACAGGTCCAATAACAAGCATGGGTCAAAACACGGGTGATCAAATCTAAGGTAGCAGGAACCAAAATGGATAGCACAAGCAGGCAGCAGAACTGAGGACAGAACGCTATAACCGGCAATGAGGCAGCAGGCCTCATTGCCCTAAATACTGAAGCAGACCAATGAGAGCCTAGCTCTCTAATTGCCCACAAGCTGTTTTAATTAGCCTTCAGGCTTGCCCCGCTGTTGCGCACGTGCCCGGCTGCTCTGTAATGCCGGGACGCGGCGCTGGACGAGAGAGCTTCTTACCGTTGCCATGGCAACGTCTGACGAGCCCCCGGAAGTGATGTCCTGGTCGCCATAGCGACGGCCGGGATGGAGACAGGGGAGTCGCGGCGGCTGGGCACTGCCGCGGCTCGTAACATTGAATTATTTCTATATGATCCAGCCACAAATAAGTTATTTATAAGTGATCCAAAAAGAGAGTTAAATCCCGGCCCTAGTAGGACAGTGTAACTATGCAGTCTAGTGTAAATGTGTTTTTTAAATGTACAAATGTGTATGTTGATTGTATTTACAGTGTATATATGTAATAATAAAACATGCACTAACCTTGTTCCAGCAGGGGCTGTAGGAGGAGCCCTGGATTCTTCACCTCCCAGCAGCTAGTTTTAGTGACTGCCAGACTGCCACAGCAGCCTTCTGGAATCAAATAGATCCAGGAGGTTCAGCACTTTCTGGGAGTCCCAGGAGGCCTAGTCACTTGTTAGAGGTCAAAGAGCTAGCGACAGGGCAGGTACTGCTGCCCAGGGACCTGGCTGCTCTCCCCTGGTACTATTTTCGGCGAGGGGTGGGAGCCAGACCTCGGTACAGGGTCCCAGTAAACAGCTTTAGGCAGGAGACTTAAAAGATAAATCTCTCATCTCAGCCTCAGACAGCCTCGCACCAGGGAGAAAAGTGAGCAGAGCCTCACACTCCCTGGCAGCTCGTAGACTGGGGAGAAGTACACTCCACCCTGCCACTAGCTTCAATGTAAAAAAAGGTGTTAACTTCTCTGGACTGATTCACATGCAGGCTGCATGAATCAGGCCAGATTGGTTAATGGGTCAGGAGGATGGATGACCTCCTGCCAAGCTAAGTCTCCAAAACTATATATAAAGAGCACTGGTTTGCACTGAAATGTATTATTCTTCCATCTGACCTTCTGATCACCGGTACCTTAAACCAGTGTGAACTGTCCTTATTAAGGACACTTGAGCTAATAAACATAATTTTCTTCAAGAGTCTGCTTGACAACTTCTTCCCTACTGTATTTCCTGTGACTTGCAGATCAGACCCAAATCTAATATGTTTTCTGGCTGTGCTGAGGTTTGGGCACATCTTTCCAGTACCAGTGCTTTGCCCGCTACCTGCAGCTCTGGCTAGTGTGATAGGCCAAAGGTATCATCTACCGCAACCCTGAGCTGAAGGCAAGAGATCGGAGTTACCAGCAAGGAGGTTACACTGACGCTGAGGAGTCCAGTGGTGGCAGCAGCTTAACCCCCTCCTACTGTGGTTAAAGGGTGCATTTGGGATAAAGAAAAGGGGATGGTGGCAATGTAAGCCCAATCAGTCCCCAGCAACACAACAGACAGTGTGGAATAGACGGTATATGCTGTCACAATATGTATTTGTTTAGATGTGCAGTTTCAAGAGTTTTACTAGATTCATATACTTAGGTGTGAATATTTTGGCAATTTATTGTCAGTTTATAAGTTCTTCAACGGTGTTCCTTTGCCATGTTTGCTGTACCAGGCCAAAAATAAGTTTCATAAAAGATTCGAATATGAAGATCAATAGCTTTTAAAACATGCTTAAACACTGGATAAATGAATACACAAACTGTTAATATAGCTTTCAAAGATGCGCTACTTCTGCATAAGAGGGCATTTTATGACACTCTCAAGTGTATTATAAATACCATATACATTATAGACATACCAAAACCTGAGCACCATCACCAGAGTTGTGAGAATTCCACTGTTGAAATCATAAAACTAGTCAAATTGCAGGTTACTCATCTTCTGAAAAACATCGTTTCTGGATACACAGAAAGGATTAGTGCCTAATAATATAATAGATTCAATGAACACAAAAATTGTAACCTTCAAAACAGGAACATATTTAAGATGATGTGGTGTTTTTTTATGCTCCTAATGATGTGTATTAGAAATTTGTTTGAAGAGGCATATTACCATTTTTAAACCATTCATATTAAACCCACTGAAGGACATTGGCATGCACAATTATTGCGGACTCAAAAGGCAAACTGGTGCAAGACTGACCTCTGACCTGTTATTTATATATTTGTAACTAAGCTCCTCCCTGGTAGCTATTTGGGATATGACTGTATAGGAGAGTCAGCACCAGGGTGAGCAGGCTGGTAAGTTGCGCGGCGGAGAAGGGACACCCTCCCGCCTGCCGCACGTGACGCAAACTCGTTGTCACGGCTCTCAGGTGTATTCCACAAAATAATTGCACAGCAACAGTAATGATGGTAAACTTAAATATTTATTGTGAATACAGACAGGGGTGGATCTCAGTGGCTGAAGGGCCAGGCAAGGCAAGAAACAAAATGTCCAGAAATAATATTGAAAACAAAAGTCTTTTAAACTTGCCAGGCTCCAGAGATGCAGAGTTAAGTCAGAGTCCAAAATCCAAGTAATTATAAATAAATCCAGAGCTGTAACATAAACAATGATCCAGAGCTGCAACACATACAATGAACCAGCAAGGAATGATTGCCACAGGTCAGTCTTTATGGTCTGATGATCAGCAAAACACTTAACAGCTGAGTGAGGACACACAATCCACATAGCGGCCACTAGTGGTGAAAATGCAGAACTGCACCTGTAGGGACTTAGTGCAGAAAGGCATCAGGCCATAACAGTACGCCCCCTTAAACAAAGCGGATTCCAGACGCTTTTTTCTTTTCCTCTCCTCAACCTAGACAGCAGATTTTTTCTTCTTACGGGCTTTGGAACGAGCATATAGCTGCTTTAAGATCTGGAATATCGGCAGATGCTGGAGCTTGCATTAGAGATAATGTTGGTTCCAGTGAAGACATAGAAGTTTCTATGATATCAGAGGCTGGGTCAAAAAGAGAGGGTGGTCCAAATTTCTTTGCCACTGCACCGATGAAGATACTGGTATGATAGAGAATGGGGTTATCAGATTCTATCAAGGATAGCGCCCACTCCAGAGCCTTTCCTTTAAAACCCATTAGTATGGTAGCTACTTGATTAAAGCTATTGGCATAATAAGTAGGATTAAAACGGAAATTATTGAAACACTGCCGTGTAAGAGCACAAAATTGATCCAGGTCCCCATCAAAAGGCAGAGGCTGAAACATGGGAAGGTCACAAGCGGTAGCCTTGGCAATTATAGCACAGGAGTCCATGGGTGGGCACTCAGAAGACTTTGGCTGTGGGTTGGCAACTGTTACTTCGGACTGGGCACCTGACTCACAAGGCTCGGACTGGGCACACATCTCAGGGATCTCGGATTGAGCACATTCATCTGAAGGTCCGGACTGGGCACACAACTCAGGGAACTCGGATTGAGCACATTCATCTGAAGGTCCGGACTGGGCACACAACTCAGGGAACTCGGATTGAGCACATTCATCTGAAGGCCTGGACTGGGCACACAGCTTGAACTGGACAGCGGTAGGAGGAGCCTCGGACGCAGCAGCACTGTGAGGAGCCTCGGACGCGGCAGCACTGTGAGGAGCCTCGGACGCGGCAGCACTGTGAGGAGCCTCGGACGCGGCAGCACTGTGAGGAGCCTCGGACGCGGCAGCACTGTGAGGAGCCTCGGACGCGGCAGCACTGAGTAAAAACTTGGGCTCGACCGCACTGACCAGCAACTCAGGCTGGACCGCATAGACTGGCAACTCGGGCTGGACCGCATAGACTGGCAACTCGGGCTGGACCGCATAGACTGGCAACTCGGGCTGGACCGCATAGACTGGCAACTCGGGCTGAACTGTATTGACCAACAACTCGGACTGGACCTTCAATAATGTCTCTTGAGCGGACTGAAAGGGTAGCGCCCTCTCTGAAGCAGATAGTATCTCAGGACTGGAAACAAAGGCTGGAAGCTTGGCACAGGAGCTGGAAGGTTGGCACTGGAAACAGGGGCTGGCACCTCAGGACAGGAGGCGGAGTCTGGCACCCCAGGACAGGAGGCAGAGGCTGGCACCTCAGGACAGGAGGCAGGAGCTGGAAGCTTTGCACTGGAGGCAGGAGCTGGAAACTTTGCACTGGAGGCAGGAGCTGGAAGCTTTGCACTGGAGGCAGGAGCTGGAAGCTTGGCACTGGAGGCAGGAGCTGGAAGCTTGGCACTGGAGGCAGGAGCTGGAAGCTTGGCACTGGAGGCAGGAACTGGAAGCTTGGCACTGGAGGCAGGAGCTGGAAGCTTGGCACTGGAGGCAGGAGCTTGTACCATGGAGCGGGAGGCAGGAATAAATGGTGGAACATAAACAAATTTGGAATGCAGAGAGGAAACAACAGGGGATGGATCAGTAGGCTGACGTGGTCTACGGATAGGACAGTCCTGTAAGAAGTGCTCTTTGCTGGCACAGTACAGACACAATTTGTTTATTATTCTGCGCCGCCGCTCCTCTTCGGAGAGGTGGGGGCGTGGACCACCTGTGAAACGGGAATTGGTTAAACCATAGTTCTTAGTAAACGGCAAATTTGTGGGAGCACAATTACAACGTGCTGCTTGCACAGATTCCACAGCAGAGAGGGTTGGTGGAGACAAATCACTTGCTTCTGCATTAGAAGAGACAGAGTCTGACAGCCTTCTGAGTGGGTCCATAAGCAAGGTAGAAAACTTAGCCAGCTGGGAGCGTAGCAGGATTATGTCCATTTGTAATGCCTGTAGCATAGATGAGTCTGCAAAAGCTGACACAGGTGTGGCCCCAGCGAGATCCATGAGAATGGGCTGGTTCATTCTGTCACGGCTCTCAGGTGTATTCCACAATACTATTGCACAACAACAGTAATGATGGTAAACTTAAATATTTATTGTGAATACAGACAGGGGTGGATCTCAGTGGCTGAAGGGCCAGGCAAGGCAAGAAACAAAATGTCCAGAAATAATATTGAAAACAAAAGTCTTTTAAACTTGCCAGGCTCCAGAGATGCAGAGTTAAGTCAGAGTCCAAAATCCAAGTAATTATAAATAAATCCAGAGCTGTAACATAAACAGAGTTCCAGAGCTGAAACACATGCAGATATCCAGAGCTGTAACACAAACAATGATCCAGAGCTGCAACACATACAATGAACCAGCAAGGAATGATTGCCACAGGTCAGTTTTAATGGTCTGATGATCAGCAAAACACTTAACAGCTGAGTGAGGACACACAATCCACATAGCGGCCACTAGTGGTGAAAATGCAGAACTGCACCTGTAGGGACTTAGTGCAGAAAGACATCAGGCCATAACACTCGTCTAGGGGCTATAGCCAGGGAGCAGGGGGGGGCGCATTGCCACCCCAAAGCATCCTCTAGGGGTACATTAGGTGTTTCGACTGATGCCAATATTACGCATGCACCCCCAGGCGTCAGAGGAGGACTGGGCCCGGGGGTTGCCCCCTTCTACCGGCACCACCATAATACGGTTTCCATGCCCCAACTGGAATCGGTCACGGAACAATGCAGGAATACAGCTAAGGAGCTACGAATATGGTGAAAATACTCAATGTTTATTTGCTGAAGAGTACAAAACAGAAGGTGTAATAATGAGCTTTGCAGTAATTACCAGGTACACGGCTGATGCAGGTAAGCAGTAGGTATGGAGAGATCTCAAGCAGCAAGTGGAGGGAAATGCAGAGGTAATTACCAGGTTCACAGATGATGCAGGTAAGCGGAAGGTATGGAGAGATCACAAGCAGCAATTAACCCAGAAGCACAGCAGAAGGAAGTAACAATAATAACCAGCAATATATGCTGGGAGTGACATTTATACATAGAGAAATACCCAGGTGCAAGGGATAATGAGTGCAGCAAGGTTAGCTCCTAAAGGACAAGAAGGCAGGCACAATAGCAGTGATCATATTTACTGCTGCTAACACATAACATGAAATACAAATCATAAAGTCCAATAGTCCAGGAGGCAGGGATTGCCAATACAAAGCAGCAAGCTGTATTCAGATCGTTACAGTACCCCCTCCCTAAAGGGCGGATTCCAGACTCCCAAATCGCCAAAAATGTCTAAATTCATCGGAATCATAGTCCATAATGGGAGGACCGGCAGAAAAGTCCTCGTCCATGGGCGGGAAGGCGAAAGAAGTCATGCCAGAACGAAGCACTGCAGAACCTCCTCTCTTCTTACGACCTCCCCTTTTACGGGATTTTCTTGGAATGGAATCCTGAGCCAACTGGGAGGAGCACAATGGCATCTCTTGGCCAGGTGACATAGGTGGCATTGCTGCAATACAGAAGTCCCACAAGATGGCATAGACTTGGATGGGACAGCACTGCAAGAAGCCTCTGGGCACACAGCACTGTGAGAAGCCTCTGGGCAGACAGCATTGTGAGAAGCCTCTGGGCAGACAGCACTGTGAGAAGCCTCAGAGCAGACAGCACCAAGTGGTAACTCGGGCTGAACTGCATGGACTGGCAACTCAGGCTGAACCGCATACACTGGCAATGTCTCTGGAGCAGACTCTCAGGGCAGCGCCCCGTGTGGAGCAGGCTGTAGCTCAGGACCAGAGACAGCGGCTGAAGACTCAGAACTAGAGACAGCAGCTGAAGACTTGGAACTGGAGACAGTGGCTGAAGACTCGGAACTGGAGACAGCAGCTGAAGACTCGGAACTGGAGACAGCAGCTGAAGACTCGGAACTGGAAACAGCAGCAGGAGACAGTGGCAGGAGACTCAGGACCAGGCAGCACTGTAGCAGGAGACTCAGGACAGGGCAGCACAGTGGCAGGAGACTCGGTGCAGTGGCTGCGGCAGGAGAATCGGGTGCAGAGCCTGCGGCAGGAGAATCGTGTGTAGAGGCTGAGGCAGAAGACTCAGGACCGGACACAGTGGCAGGAGACTCAGGACCGGACACAGTGGCAGGAGACTCAGGACCGGACACAGCGTCAGAAGACTCAGGACCGGACACAGCGGCAGGAGACTTAGGAGGACCGAAGGCAGAGGATGGCACCTTGGAGCAGGAGGTAGATGATGACACCTCAGAGAAAGAGGCAGAGGCTGGGACCTCGGAACAAGAGGCAGAGGCTGGGACCTCGGAACAGGAGGCAGAGGCTGGGACCTCGGAACAGGAGGCAGAGGCTGGGACCTCAGAAAAGGCGGCTGGAACTGGCGCCTCGGAACTGGTACCTGGGGTTGGCAGATTGGGCCTCATCCCAGGGAGCAGAACAGGTGAAGTATATAGAAATCCGTAATGCAGAGAGGAAACAGCAGAAGCTGGTAGAGTAGACTGCCTTGGTCTGCGTAGAGGACAGTCCTGTAAGAAGTTTACATTACTGACACAGTAGAAAGACAATTTGTTAACTATTCTGCGCCACCGCTCCTCTTCGGTCAGATGGGGGCGTGGACCACCTGTAAACCGGGAATTTGTTACACCATAGTTCTTAGATCTCCTTGACAAAGGCCTTTGTAGGGCCGAAATGTGTTGGAGCGGTAAGACTGGCATTTAAGGGAGTGGAGAGCGGTATACCCGTATTGGTCTGAGGGCATATGAACTGAAAGTCTTTCCCAGGAATAAAACATCTGATTTCTGTGCAGAATGCTTTAAAGATCTAATTTCTGGTATGAGCACTCACACTCTAGTATTTTTTTATATGTGGAATTTAATAAAATTCAGAAGCTTTTTTAAACGATATCACGCCATAGTTTGTCTTCTCTTTACACTGACACATTTGGACGTGAGTACCATTATTGAAGAAGAAAACATCAGAGTGGAAACAATTTCGAGAGTCTCGATATCGAGAGGAGGTTGTTCGTTACTCTACGTGCCTATATGATCAGGATTTCTGGTAGGAACCCTTTGTTTCACTATTCTCCACGGAAGGTGATGGGAAGGTGTTGATTATTTGGAAAGATAATATCTACATCACGGACACAGCTACTCCCCTTTTATGAAATGAGATTGTGAACTGTCCATAATATCATTTATATACCTTTTGCATTCTATGAGAATCTATATGCGCTGATTGTCCTATATTCTATTGTTATAGTTCTTAGTAACCTGCCAATTTGTAGAAGCACAATTAAGAGGTGCTGTTTGCACAGATTCCACAGCAGAGAAAGTTGGTTGAGACAAATCAGCTGCTTCTGCATTAGGAAAGACAATATCTGACAGTCTCCTGAGTGGGTCCACAAGTAGAGCAGAAAATTTAGCTAGCTGAGAACGTAGCAAGATTATGTCCATTTGTAAAGTCTGTAGCAGTGGCAATTCCAAGATTGGTAAAACAGACATGTTGCAAAAACACAAATGAAAATGAATTGCAGAAAAATGTCCCAGAATAAAATCTTTCACAGGACACCTAAGCTTTTTTTGTGTGCTGGTTATACTGTCACGGAACAATGCAGGAATACAGCTAAGGAATATGGTGAAAAACACACAATGTTTATTTACTGAAGAGCACAAAACAGTAGGTGTAATAATGAGCTTTGCAGTAATTACCAGGTACACGGCTGATGCAGGTAAGCAGGAGGTATGGAGAGATCCCAAGCAGCAAGTATCCCAGAAGCACAGCAGAAGAAAGTAACAACAATGTAACAACAATAACCAGCAATGTATGCTGGGAGTGACACTGTATGCAGATCGTTACAGAATCTTGGCTTTCTGGGCAACCCAGGCCAATTTCCTTTCAATTATACATTAAGTGACCCCTCAGGAGGCACCATGCTCCAGTATTATAACTTCAATCAAAATATGGGCTCCTTTCCCTGGCAATCCTCTTTAATTTCGGAATTTATGGGGAATAGTTCCCACCAGCGCAGGCAGACAGCAATGCAATCTTCCTGTCCTCTGGATTCATACCACGCCCCAATAGGGTTCCCAGGCCCGAAGCCGCGTCCAGGTTGATGGGGGCGGAGGAGCCTGTGGTGGACGCTGGTGAAGGAATTAGCGGGTGGTTCGCTTAGAGGGGCATCCGGTGCCTGGTCATCCGTGGCGTCAACACTGGCAGCTCTCGCGGAGCATCAGTAGAGTATAGCCAGTGTGTTGATAGGACACCTTCTGATCCCGCCGGGTCACAGAAGTCGCTGGGCTTATTTGATGATTATGTTAATAATATTTCTCTCTCAGCAGATTACTCAGCAGTATAGGCCATGGAAGCAGATGATGACTATACTCGCAGTGGCAGTTATCGGATCGAGCTGGCTTCGGAAGGCTCGGCTTCCCTCATACAGTTCTAGGAGGATGAGTGAGTGTGATGATGATTATTTTCATAATGATTTGCCTGTTTTTCAAGACTGTAGAAGCTCTACTGGGGATTCTGATAGTTCTTGTGCCTGCCCTCCCAAGCTAGTAAAGGAGATGCCTAAATATTTTGTACAGCAGCAGAGTTTACGGGCGAGTGCGCTGTCCTGCATGTCTAGTAGGCCTAGCCGCCTCACAGGGTCTGAGATGCTGTGATGCGAGAACACAGCCATATATAACGGGGACAGGATTCTCAAATCTCAGTACATAGATATGTTTACCATTACAGAGAAGGGTGACAGCTATTGCGAAGGGTGGTACAGTGAGGCCAGCTTAAAAATTTACTGCAACTGGTTGAGTGGGGCATATTTATTTAAGGCCTGCTACCTGGAGTCTCGCCCAGGGAGTACATAAAGGTACTTAAGTACTTCCAAATGATTCATGAGATGTATGTGTCGTCTCGTCCGGGTACCTGAATGGACTACGATGAGGAGTTTAGGTCCAAGTATGATGGTCACCTGAATCTGTTGTTTAGATTCAAAGACATAGAGACCTGGCTGAAGGTTACAGAAGAAGGGGAGGTCCATCCCATTCTGACGGTCAAGCGACAGCCCCCATTTCGAGGGATTCATAGCACGCCATTACAGCAAAGAGGGCAATGCTATGCCTTTTTTAAAGGACATTGTAGCCGAGGAGCGGCATGCAGGTTCAGCCATACCTGCTCAGCCTGCGGTGGCACCCACATGCCAAGGAGTTGTGACAAGTCAGGAAGAGGGGGCGGGGACTGTGAATCCATTGGGCCAAAGTAAAGCCTTTTCCCCTATAGTTTTTTTGAGCCTAACCCACTGGCTGGACAGATACCCTTGGTGTTTCAATGCTGAGTTATTGCTTTAAGGTTTTTTATTGTGGTTTCGCTTGCAGGTCGTGGGTTCCAAGGGGACCTCTCAGGTTAGAAACTGAAAGTCCGAGTTTTTTTTTCCGAGGTCCCAGCTAAAAAGGTTGGTAAGGAGGTGGCGTTAAGGCATATGTGCGGCGCCTTCCCATAACCTCTGTTGAAAGGCTTGGTCATTTCCCCAATTGTCGTGGTGCCTAAGAAGGCGCTGGGGAAGTTTCACCTGATTCAACGTTATCCTTTCCGCCTGGCATGTTGGTAAATTACGCAATCCCATTGTTGTACTGTAGCATGTCCTAACAGTCTTTTGAATCGGCTCTGGAGTTAGTGCGTAGCTTTGGGAGCGGAGCATTATTGGCAAAGGTAAACATCAAGTCTGCATTTCAGCTTCTTCGCTTACAGCCGACTCCTTTTCCTTCATGGGATTTAAAATGGAGAAAAGGTTTTATGAGTACAAGTGCCTCAGGCTCATTCTTTGAGTGCTTTAACAATTTTCTGTACTGATGTGTGATATCTGGTACAGATCACCACGGGGTTGACCACTATCTGGAGGACTTTCTGGTTATGGGCCCAGGTCAATCCGCATTCTGCGGAGATGTGTTATTCTCCTTGGTCACACTGTTTTACTCTTTGGGGGTACGAGTAGCACATGAAAAGATGTAGAATCCTACGACTTGGCTGGCTTATCTAGGGATTGAAAGCGACACTCAATTGGATCTATGTAGGTTACCTGCGGACAAGATTGTGAAATTGCAATCACTGATCTGAGAGACCATAGTGTCCCCGAAGATACGTTTAAAAAAGGCACAATCTCTGATAGGCATGTTCAACTTTGCTTATAGGATAATCCCGATGGGAAAAAAATGTTTCCGCAAGTTATTAAGTGCAACCGATGGTTTCTTCCATCCTCACGGTTTCATTCCTCTGTCCCATGAGATCAGGGATGACCTGCAGGTTTGTAAACTTTTCCTCCAGGATTTAAATGGTGTCCGTCTGTGTCTGGCCTTACCCTCCAATTTCCAGTTGGGGGCTGCAGCTGTTCACAGATGCAGCGGGATCATTAGACTTCGGGGTCTACTTCGCTGGTGACTGGTGCATGTCGCACTGGCCTGATGATTGGGTTCGTTCCGACTGGACCACTAATCTGGTCCTGTTGGAGTTGTTTCCTATCAAAGTCATGGTGGAACTGTGGGCTATTAGATTTTGGGATAAACAGGTTGTTTTCTGGGGTGACAACCTGGGAGTGCATTAAATAGGCAGACAGCTTCCTCTGCCCAGTCATCAGCTTGCTCCGATGGCTCGTGTTGCACTGCCTGTCCTATTACATTTGCTATAGTGCCTGGCTTATGACTGGGATCAAAAACATTCTGGTAGATGCATTATCTAGGGTTTATTGGGACAAGTATCGGATGGTTGCCCCGTGGTGTCTCTCACTGACTCTCTCTGTCCTGCTTATGCCTGGAAGTTAGTGAAGCCGGAATACGGAGTCTGGTGGAATCCTCTTTACAGCACCTTCTACTCTGCATAAAAATCAGTCAGCGTGGCAGGATTGGCTTGCTTTCCAGGATGCGGTGGCTGGTGGTGTCGGAGAAGCGTACGACAGAATGCAGGGCTTTGCTTGCGCTGGCTATAATGCAGGTAAGTCAAAGTTAGTAATGTACATGTTAGGAACCCCTCCAGCCGGCACAACACAACCCGGAGTCTACTCTGCCAGTCAGGTGTTCACTGGAGCCCCTGATGGTGGGGACAGACTGGGCTGCAGACTGACAGAGGGTCGTGAAGTGTGTACCGGCTGGGGAGAACCCAGGCAAGAAGAGTCAGGTCCACGCAGAGGTCAAAAGGTAGGCAGCAGGTAACAGAAACGATGAGCAAGCTGAGGTCAGAGGTCACAGGCAAAGTAGCAGAACGGGTAAACGAGCCAAGGATCAGGGTCACAGGAAACACAAGCGAAGTCAAATCCGAAGCCAAGGGTCATACACGGGAAGTCAAAACGTAGATACAGGAACAGGAACTGGAGCAAGCAGGTCAGCAGACTGGAGCACAGAAGCTATAACCGGCAATGAGGCAGCAGACCTCATTGCCTTAAATACAACCCATAACCAATCAGAACCTGCCCCTAGACAAGGCCACACTTGTAGGCTAATTGCCAGCACCTAGCAAGACCAATCAGGGCTTAGCACTGAAATCCACACCTGCAGGCTAATGCCTGCTAATTCAGCCACAGGCTAAATCTGCCTGATTGTCCCTAGAGCGCATGCGCGCCTGGCTGCCAGGACACGGCGCTGAGGAAGCGTCCGACCGTTGCCTTGGCAACGGTCGGGAGTTGGAAGGAAATGACGTCCCGGTCGTCATGGTGACGGCCGGGACGTTGGGACCTACAGGAAGCGAGCCGCGGCGGCTGTGAGTACCGCCGCGGCTCGTGACAGTACCCCCCCTTGAGGAGGGGTTAAGGAACCCCGACATCCCGGTTTCCTTGGAAATTCTTTAAAGAAGTCCTTCAACTGTTTAGGAGCATCGAGTTGTCTCCGTGGGATCCAAGACCGTTCTTCTAACCCACGATTCCTCCACTGCACTAGGAAGTGCACCTGACCTTGCACTTTTTTGGAATCCAAGATCTTCTGAACAACGTATCTTGGTGATCTGTTTGATTTTCTCTCAGGCAAATTTGAAGACTGGATTTGAGTAGGATATAATACCGGCTTCAACAGAGAACAGTGAAATGTGTTGGGAATTCTCAATGAGCCCGGAATTCTTAACCTAAATGCAACAGAATTAACCTGCTTGATGATAAGGAACGGGCCGATGAACTTGGGACCTAACTTTTTGCAAGGCTGTCTGAGTTTAATGTTTTTTGTAGACAGCCACACTCTCTGGCCCACCTTGAAGGAGCAGATGGTACGGTGGCGATCCGAAAAATTTTTTGCGACAACTGAAGCCTGTTTCAGAGATGCCTGTACTTTCCTCCAGATAACTCTGAGATCTCTTGCAGTGGAACGGATCTCCTGGACACCAACTGGGTTAAGTGAATACAGGGAGTTAGATCTGGGGTGAAAACCATAATTGCAGAAAAACGGAGAAGTTTTAGTAGATGAATGACAGGAATTGTTACAGGCGAATTCTGCCCAGGGTAACAAGGAAGACCAATTATCATGGAACTCTGACGTGTAGCATCGCAAAAATTTTTCCAAGGACTGGTTAACTCTTTCGGTCTGCCCATTGGACTGAGGGTGATATGCGGATGATAAACTAACCTTGATTCCGAGGAGGGTACAGAAAGATCTCCAGAATTGCGCTATGAACTGGGAACCCCGATCGGAAACTATGTCAGTAGGGAGTCCATGGAGCCGGAAAATATGTTGAATGAATAAGACGGCCAAATCCCGAGCTGTAGGCAGTCTGGGTAAGGGAACGAAATGGGACATCTTACTGAACCGGTCTACCACGACCCAAATGGTATTGTGTCCTGCAGAAGGTGGTAGATCCACTATAAAGTCCATGGACAAGTGGGTCCATGGTTTTGCAGGTGGTGCCAAAGGAACTAACTGGCCTATTGGGCGGATCCTAGGAACTTTGTTTCTGGCACAAACCTCACATGAGAGGATATGACTCCTGACGTCAGCAGACATAGATGGCCACCAGACTGTACGGGAAAGGATTTCTAACTTCTTGAAAATTCCAGGATGCCCTGCAACCCTACTGTTATGCGCCTCTGCAATAACCGCCTTCCTTAGATGGACTGGAACAAAGAGACGTCGCTCCGGAGTAGTATCAGGGGCTAATTTCTGGAATCTCTGAAGTGTGATACTCAGATCTTGGGTCAACCCGGCATGGATTACAGAAGGGGGAATAATCGGCTCTGGGATAGTGACTGGAATGTGGTGTGCCGAGAAACTTCTGGAAAGGGCATCTGCCCGGACATTTTTGGAGCCTGGTCGGTAGGTGATCAGGAAGTTAAACCGGGTAAAGAATAACGCCCACCGGGCCTGTCTGGGATTTAAACGTTTGGCTGACTGTATATATTGTAAATTCTTGTGATCGGTAATGACAGAGATCTGATGTGAAGCACCCTCCAACCAATGCCGCCACTCCTCGAAGGCCCATTTGATTGCCAATAGTTCTCTATTACCGACATCATAGTTGGCCTCCGCTGAAGAGAACTGACGGGAGAAATAAGCACATGGGTGCAGACGATTAGTATGAGGATCCTTCTGCGATAGGATGGCACCGGCACCGATGTCAGAGGCGTCGACCTCAAGAATAAATGTCCTAGCTGGATCCGGATGTCTGAGGACCTGAGCGGAGACAAAGGCCTTTTTCAGGCTTTCGAATGAGGCTACTGCTTGGGACGACCAATTAGTTGGATCCATTCCTTTACGGGTCAGAGCGACAATGGGAGCCACAATGTCGGCAAAGTTGTGAATGAATCTCCTATAATAATTGGAGAAGCCCAGGAACCTCTGCACCGCCTTAAGATTGTTGGGTTGCACCCAATCCAGAATAGCCTGGACCTTAGCTGGATCCATGGAGAATCCCTCAGAAGAGATTACATAGCCTAAAAAGGATACTCTCTGTACCTCGAACTCACACTTTTCCAGCTTAGCGTACAGGTGGTTCTCTCGTAATTTCTGTAGAACTTGTTTGACGTGAGTCTGATGGGCGGGCAAAGATCTGGAATAGATGAGGATATCATCTAAATAGACGACCACGAAACAACCAAGGAATTCCCGAAGAACTTCATTGATCAAGTCCTGGAACACTGCAGGTGCATTACTAAGGCCAAATGGCATGACCAGATACTCGTAGTGGCCAGAGTGCGAATTGAATGCCTTCTTCCACTCATCTCCTTCTTTGATACGGATGAGATTATATGCTCCGCGAAGGTCGATTTTAGTGAAGACAGTGGCCCCTCTTAGCTGATCAAACAAAACCGAGATGAGCGGAAGGGGATAGGTGTTCTTGACTGTGATATGATTCAATCCCCGGTAATCAATACAAGGTCTTAACCCTCCGTCTTTTTTTGATACAAAGAAGCATCCCGCTCCTACGGGAGACTTAGATGGCCTGATGAAGCCTCTCTCCAGGTTTTCATCGATATACTCCTGCATGGATTTTGTTTCTGGAGCAGAAAGGGAATACAAACGCCCCTTAGGTAACTTGGAACCAGGAATAAGTTCGATGGCACAGTCAAAGTCACGATGTGGCGGTAAGGTATCAGCAGCCTTCTTGGAAAACACGTCCCAGAATTCATGATACTGTGAGGGAAGCCGCTCCGGAATAGGCTGAATCATACGCAGAGACAGTGACAAACAAGACTGTGTACAATAAGTACTCCACTTGACAATCTCTCCTTTTACCCAGTCTATGACAGGGTTATGACAGGAAAGCCATGGGTGGCCCAAGATCATAGGAACCGACGAACAATCGATCAGGAAGAAGGTGATTGACTCAGAATGGAGAGCTCCGATCTTCAACTGTAGTGGCGGGGTCTCCCAGGAAATCTTGCCACCAGGCAACGGACCTCCGTCTAAGCCACAGACAGTAATGGCAGAGTTGAGTTTTACCATCGGAATTCCGGCAGAGCGGGCAAACCCAATATCAAGGAAGTTGCCTGCAGCTCCGCTATCAATGAAGGCCGACAGGTCCACAGAGCGAGCCCGGAAGGTGAGCTGTGCAGGGATTAATACAGCATTTTTCGGGGAGATAATTTGCAGACCTAGGTGAACTTTCCCCTCATTCCCTAGGCATGGTCTTTTCCCGACTTATTTGGGCAAGAACGGGAGAAGTGGCCTTTTATGCCACAGTATAGACATAGACCTTGCGAACGTCTCCTGTCTCTCTCTTCCGAAGAGAGACGATATGCTCCTAATTGCATAGGCTCCTCACCATCCTGGGAAACAGGAACGAAGGCGAATGGAGGTGATGATGCTTCCTTTTCAGTTTTCCGCTCCTTATATCTCCTGTCAATTTTAATGGAGAGGTGCATCAGATCCTCCAGAGAACTAGGAGACGGGTATTGCACCAAAGAATCTTTAATCTGTTCAGATAGGCCGAGACGGAACTGACTCCGTAAGGCAGGGTCGTTCCATCCACTATCAGGTGACCATCTACGGAATTCAGCGCAGTATTCTTCTGCCGACCGTCGGCCTTGTTTCAAGGACCGTAGATGAGCTTCCGCGGAGGCCACTCGATCCGGGTCATCATACAGTAGACCCAGTGCCTCGAAGAAGGAGTCTACGGACTGCATGGCCGGACTGGTCTGCGGCAAAGAAAACGCCCAGGACTGGGGGTCACCCTGTAGAAGGGAAATAATAATCCCAACTCTTTGCTGCTCTGAACCGGAGGAGCGAGGTCTCATCCGAAAATAGAGCTTGCAGCTCTCCCTGAAGTTCCGAAACAGGGTTCTATTTCCGGAGAACCGATCTGGTAAGTTCATTTTGGGTTCACAGATGGGACCTGGAGTCGGTTGTGAAGCTTTTGTGGCTTCTTCTTGAACAGACATACGCTCAGCCAATCCCTGCATCATCTGATACAAGGACTCAACGTGGCCTGCTAGAGTTTGTGCTGGAGACGGTGTGGATCCACTTGTATCCATCCTAATCTTGTCTCCGTGAGTGGGCCGGTTATAATGTTAGGAACCCCTCCAGCCGGCACAACACAACCCGGAGTCTACTCTGCCAGTCAGGTGTTCACTGGAGCCCCTGATGGTGGGGACAGACTGGGCTGCAGACTGACAGAGGGTCGTGAAGTGTGTACCGGCTGGGGAGAACCCAGGCAAGAAGAGTCAGGTCCACGCAGAGGTCAAAAGGTAGGCAGCAGGTAACAGAAACGATGAGCAAGCTGAGGTCAGAGGTCACAGGCAAAGTAGCAGAACGGGTAAACGAGCCAAGGATCAGGGTCACAGGAAACACAAGCGAAGTCAAATACGAAGCCAAGGGTCATACACGGGAAGTCAAAACGTAGATACAGGAACAGGAACTGGAGCAAGCAGGTCAGCAGACTGGAGCACAGAAGCTATAACCGGCAATGAGGCAGCAGACCTCATTGCCTTAAATACAACCCATAACCAATCAGAACCTGCCCCTAGACAAGGCCACACTTGTAGGCTAATTGCCAGCACCTAGCAAGACCAATCAGGGCTTAGCACTGAAATCCACACCTGCAGGCTAATGCCTGCTAATTCAGCCACAGGCTAAATCTGCCTGATTGTCCCTAGAGCGCATGCGCGCCTGGCTGCCAGGACACGGCGCTGAGGAAGCGTCCGACCGTTGCCTTGGCAACGGTCGGGAGTTGGAAGGAAATGACGTCCCGGTCGTCATGGTGACGGCCGGGACGTTGGGACCTACAGGAAGCGAGCCGCGGCGGCTGTGAGTACCGCCGCGGCTCGTGACAGTACACCGCACTGGCAGGTATATTCTTCTTCTCGCAATTGTACGGTTTAGTTGATGTTACTAGGATATTCTCGATTTCTAAAGTGCTGCAGGGCTGGGCGAAAGCTCCACGTCCTTCTAGATGTCAGAAGACCTATTAGTCAGGGTATTCTGAAAGACTTGCTATGGGCTCTCTCGGGTGTGCACGTGATGCTGTTCTTTGAGGCATTTCAGTTGAGACAGCTGGTGGCCTCCGGGCGGTCTGCTCCACTCTCTGGCATGTTAGCAAAGGATGTTGTATTGTCCCCTCAATCAATATCTTGTAAAGTAAGATGGTCCAAGATGGATCAGTTGTATAGGGGGGTTACACCATTGCCCCCGCACAGGAGGTCGGTTTGCCCGGTACAGGTGGTCATTAGTTTTTCTGGACTTTGGCCGCAGGGTGCGTTGCTGTGACTGGTGCATAGTGATGAGTCCCCCCTCACTTGGTTTCAGTTCATGGCAGTCTTTAAGCTCATGCTGGATGCTTTGGACTTGAATAGCATGGAATTTGGCACACATTCATTTAAAATAGGTGCATTCACATCTGCAGCTATGGATAGGGAGTCAGGTCATATATTCAGCAGTTAGGCAGATGGAAGTCCGCTGCATATCGGTGATACTTGAGACCCTCTCTTCTCTCTTGAACTATTTCTTCCTCTCTTACTGGGTGGACATAGGACTTTGTTGCTTGCTGCTCTTGGGTGCAGTAGCGAGAAGGGATTTCTCCATATTTTCCCTCTAAAGTGGGCCTGATTGGCTATTGGCACAAAAGGTTTTGATGTTTTTTTCCTTCGCAAGTGTTGCCAGACCCTTTTCGTATTCTCCTCTTCTTTCCTACTTTTCTCTCTTTTTCTTTTTCTTCTTGAGGGAATGCTGTGTCTCTGTGTGGTGCTTTTTTGCTTGCTGCCTTGCAGTACATGGAAGATCTTGGTGTTGGGTCACTCGTTTGTCCATTGGGTTGCTTTTCACTGAGCAGCTGGTAAAACAACTGCGTTTCTCTGCCCGTTCTCTTGGTTAGGCCGGAAGGGAATGAGGTGGCCGAGTTTTAGAGTACTACTGTCCAGATCAATAGTGGAGCTTGGGGTTCCCCATATTCTATTTATTCACCTGGGTGGAAATGATTTCGGTCATGGCAAATTTATATAGTTGTGCCTAGCAATATTGTCTGACCTAGCATGGGTACATGCCTTATAGCCTGATCTGTTCCTGTGTTGGTCCAACATAGTCCCTCGACTAGCTTTGAGATCTTTTCCAGATAGAAGGACAGTAAACTGTGCCCATAAGAAGGTAAATGCGGTTATGGCCAAGTATTTATGTTCACTAGGTGGCATGAGAAATGAGTACCTGGGAATTAGTTATCAAAACCCAGGCCTCTATAGGCCTGATGGAGTGCATCTGACGGAAGAAGGGTTAGGTGTTTTCATAGCGGAGATATACACGGCTTTAGGCAATGTGGTTAAGGGGTAGTATGCTGGTTGGCCTAGTTTTGGGAGTGTAACTGGCGTGGCTGGAGAGCATTGTACAGGATAAACAAGGTGGGTGAAGCGCACATTCATGGTAGTCATGTGTTTGGAACCTATTCCATTCGAAGAGTCGGCTTAGGTTCAGTGCAAGTACAGCTCTTCTGGGTTGGCTTGCGGTGCATTACGATTAGCCCAGAAGGGGGCGGGTTTACGCTTGCCTGGGGACTGTTGTCACATTAACATGAAGATACTAGGGTTCCCCTATGTATAGACAAGGCTGAGTACAGTGTTCTACCGCCACAATAATATTAAGCTGCTATTTAAATAAAGAAATCTTTATTTGCCAACAAGTCAGTGTGATTTCTTTTATTATAGCACATAAAGGTTAAGGTTAAAACCAGGAAAGGTGTATGGTTATATTATCAACCATTAAGCATTTTAGGAAATGTCCTGCACTAGCCTCTCCTTTAACTTAATCCCCAAAACAATACTTCACCTGCCTAGTACACACACATTTCTCCTGTGATGCAATTTCTTATTTTTGTAAGTGAGGTGAGGAGCCAATCACTTTTTAGGTATGATCTGCATTGTGTGTGTCAAGTGTCTTTAGAAATCTAAAATATATACCTTAATTATGACCCCCTTTCTTCTGTCTTATTTGTGTCCTATTGCCTTTTTAGGTCTTTTACCTAGTGCTACTTCTATCTTTAGGATATAGCATAATATAAAGGTGGTATTATATTTTATAAGCTTATGGTGCTAGACCCTTCATATCTGAAAAAACTTTTATAAGGTTTCTCTTTAATTTGCATCTGTTTATTTATATATTTCATTATTGCACATCTTTTATTTAATTAATGTTTTCATTTATGTGTTTAATTACTTTGATATCTTTTATTACTGAAATTGTATTGTGATCAGTCACATGATTAAAGTCCATTGAATATTCAAAATGAAATTCCATTTTATTGCTAGAATGAAAACATATAACTGTATACAATGAAATGATCAAGCCTTTGAAATATATCTAAGCTTTTGATATCCTACGTTTGATACATTCAAATTATTCTGATCATTTGGAGCTGAACCTTTGAAAAATGTTAAGGTCTTTGTCTATTGATGATTTTAATTAATGATACAGAATGTTCAGTATTGTATATAATGGTCACTTATCTATAGACAGGGAACAATTAAAGCAATAGTGATGGCTGATCCAGAACAGACCAATAACCATTAAAATAGTAAAAGAAAGTTGTTGCTGAATGGGTGTATATTCTATAGGTGTGTACGCCCAGTTACATGTATCCCACAGGATTTAAGTGAGCAATAAAGTAACAAGAGTGGGGAAGAATTTATTTTTGTCACAGGTTTTTTATTTAAGGTGAGTGTATTTATTTTACTGTGGCACAGTGATAGGTTAGGTGGCTTTTGACAACAATTAACTCTAGTGTGTGTGTGTGGTAGATCATTTAGATAAAAGCTACAATGGTGCAGGGACTGATGTGATTTATTACTCACTGGAAATCCCTGTGTAATATGTTGCACCAAACAAGTAAATAAGAATAAGTATGCAATTAAATAAAATATTAAGATTAACTGTACAAGATTATTATTATTATTATTATTAATCTTTATTTATAGGGCGCCACAAAGTATCCGTAGCGCCGTACAAGGACAAACAATGGCACAGTACAAGGTGAAACAGCACAGTACAAGTAACAGTAAGCACTATAACTCTGGGGGCTCAGGCACAGCATGAAAGAGAGGGAGGGAGGGGAAAAGTGAGTACAGGCAGGTTACTATGGCCCAAGAGGGTGGGCACGGATGACAGGTTGAGAGTCACTGAGGGGAGCGGAGAGAAGCGAGAGGAGACAGAGGGCACAGGGACTGAGAGGAGGTGAGCTGAGTAGCTGGAGAGCGCAGTTAAAAGTGATGGAAACAGAAGGTAGGAGAGCCCTGCTCAAAGGAGCGAACAATCTAAAGGGAGGGGAAGACAGACAGACACATGGATGAGACGGAGAGACGGGAGGAAGGGGGAGAAGGGAAGAAGGGATGAGAAAGAGAGGTAGCCGACCGGTGGTAGTTTAGGCATGAGACTGGAAGACTTTAAGGAAAAGTTTTAATGTTCGTTTGAAAGAGGACAGATTAGGGGAAGTTCTGATGTAATATGTTACATTTAAATATTAATATATTACTGTACTAGAGAGTATCTCACTAAAGATGGTAAAGAAATTGGAATTAACTGTATTAAAGATTATGTTATTAGAAATATTAATATACTAAGATAACCTGTACTAATAAGGACCTTACTAGAATACCAATATGCAGACTAATTGATTTGGAATGAAACCTCTACAGTTAAACAGAAAAATCTTACATTTAAATCAATTAAATAATTACAACAATGTAATACTAATACTAGTATGGAATATTGCCAGTGGGTTCTTGTTTCTGCTGTGGTCTCACCACTTCTCCTCTGTGTGGGTCTTTCTACTCAGCTGTTGACTTAGAGCGGCGGTTCCCAAAGTGTGCGCCGCGGCTCCCAGGGGTGCCGCGGTGCTGTCACAGGGGTTCCACGAGCCAGCCAGAAAAAATAGAAACAAAAAAAAACGTACCAATCTGCGCGGCGCCGGGACCCAGCATCCTCCTGTCTCATGCAGCTCGACATTCAGTGACAAGCTGCATGAGAGAGGAGGATGCAGGGTCCCGGCGCCGCGCGGATTGGTAAGTTTTTTTTTTTGTTTCTATTTTTTCTGGCTGGCTCGCGGCAGAGTGAGAGGGAGTGTGACAGGAACAGTGTGACAGGGGGCAGGCTAGAGGAGGGGAACAGTGTGACAGGGGGCAGGCTAGAGGAGAGGAACAGTGTGACAGGTGGCAGGCTACAGGAGGGGAACAGTGTGACAGGAACAGTGTGATAGGTGGCAGGCTAGAGGACGGGAACAGTGTGACAGGGGGCAGGCTAGAGGAGGGGAACAGTGTGACGGGAACAGTGTGACAGGTGGCAGGCTAGAGGAGGGGAACAATGTGACAGGTGGCAGGCTAGAGGAGGGGAACAGTGTGACAGGTGGCAGGCTAGAGGAGGGGAACAGTGTGACAGGGGGCAGGCTAGAGGAGGGGAACAGTGTGACAGGTGGCAGGCTAGAGGAGGGGAACAGTGTGACAGGGGGCAGGCTAGAGGAGGGGACCAGTGTGACAGGGGGCAGGCTAGAGGAGGGGAACAGTGTGACAGGGGGCAGGCTAGAGAAGGGGAACAGTGTGACAGGTGGCAGGCTAGAGGAGGGGAACAGCGTTACAGTGGGCATGCTAGAAGAGGGGAACAGCGTGACAGGTGGCAGGCTAGAGGAGGGGAACAGCGTGACAGGTGGCAGGCTAGAGGAGGGGGACAGCGTGACAGGGGGCAGGCTAGAGGAGGGGAACATGTGACAGGGGGCAAGAGGAGGGGGACAGCGTGACAAGGGGCAAGAGGAGGGGGACAGCGTGACAGGGCAGAGGAGGGGGACAGCATGGCAGAGGAGGGGGACAGCGTGACAAGGGGCAATAGGAGGGGAACAGCGTGACAGGGGGCAGGCTAGAGGAGGGGAACAGCTTGACAGGGGGCAGGCTAGAAGAGGGGAACAGCGTTACAGGGGGCAGGCTAGAAGAGGGGAACAGCGTGACAGGTGGCAGGCTAGAGGAGGGGGACAGTGTGACAGGGGGCAGGCTAGAGGAGGGGAACATGTGACAGGGGGCAAGAGGAGGGGGACAGCGTGACAAGGGGCAAGAGGAGTGGGACAGCGTGACAGGGCAGAGGAGGGGGACAGCATGGCAGAGGAGGGGGACAGCGTGACAGGGGGCAGGCTAGAGGAGGGGAACATGTGACAGGGGGCAAGAGGAGGGGGACTGCGTGACAAGGGGCAAGAGGAGGGGGACAGCGTGACAAGGGGCAAGAGGAGGGGGACAGCGTGACAGGGCAGAGGAGGGGGACAGCATGGCAGAGGAGGGGGGCAGTGTGTCTGGACGCAGAGGGGGCAGCGTATCTGGACACAGAGGGGGCAGCGTATCTGGAGGGGTGCCTTGAAAAAATTATGGAGACTCTAAGGGTGCCGCGAACTGCAAAAGTTTGGGAGTCACTGACTTAGAGGAACAATATCAACTTGCAAAAAAGATAAGGAACTTGGGAATTTTACAGGTTTACTGGAAGATTAATAATTATTTGGCACGTTGAATACAACATAAATACAGTTTTAATTTTTAATCCACGGTCTGCCTTAATAATTAATAATAATAATTTAAAAATAAGTCCATTTATGGCAGATTAACATGAAAGAATCTTGGCATTCGCTCCAATATAAAACAATTTCTTAATTGTTAGATAAAACAAATAAAAGTAGTGATGAAGAATACATAAATAATCTATTATTTATGTTTCATTTTATAATATATGAACAGATTTAGCTACAATTTAATTAGCACACTGATTGGGAACACAAATCCTCCCCCCACCTGGGACTATGGGTTGTAACTACTTAAACAGGTTTTGGAACATTTGGGGCCTGAGTCATCAAGGAGAGCAAAGCATAAAAAAGGAGTAACATTTGCACCTGGGCAAAATCATGTTGCATTGGAGGGGGAGGTAAATTTAAAATGTGGGGACAGATTTATAGTTGGGATAGGACATGTCCTGGATCAGCTTTAAATTTCGGTGTTATAGCAAGCTAGCAAGTATTTGTGTGCTAGATGAACAAACAGCCAGTATTTAACTTATGTGCAAAATAATAAACTAATTTGCACCCCTTGTATTGTAACATGGTTTGTCCCAGAGAACATTTTCTCCTTTTTTGCCTTAATGACTCAGGCCCTTGGTCTGTAATTAACATATGAAAGACTGTGGCCAGGTTCTAGACTCCGCCCACAAGAAAGGTTTTTACTGTACACAGAGAAATAAGCTCTCTCTCCATGCTTGATCCCCGGACGGAGAGAACATGCTGCTTTTGCTCCTAGGTGAACAGGCCTTAGGCCCTGACTAGTATGGAGTGTGAATGGCATGAAAGGTGAGTGTGAGCATGTTGTAATGTGTTGTTGAATGGGAGACGCATATGTGTAAAGTATATGAGAATGAAAGTTTGAATACAGATGGTAAATGTGATTGGAGATATTTTGGTTTGGTATGGACAGAGTTACATAAATGCATGCCTTGTTGGGATAGATTGTTGGTTTAAATGAAAGCATTTATGTTATACATAGTTGTTTGTTGGTTTAGTTTTGGTCATGGAAGCAATGATGCTTTATGCAGTTTAATGTACATTCATAGGAAGTGATCAGATTGTTAAATATAATGTTTTGTTGTACTGTTGGTTTAAAGGGAAAGTAGTGCAGATTGATTTGGTTGTAACCATGTGTTTAAAATGGCCGTTGAACTTTGAGTGAGATGAATGGAGTGAGTGTATCTGTGTGGATTCCCCTCCCCCTTCACTACACAATACATTCACATATACATAGCTTAAAACATACACACACACACACTACACCTTTAGACAAGGGTTAGTTAAAACACACACAATTACATATATATGTATATTACAAGCAATAGGAATGATGTATGGCACAAAATCTATTTTTTGTGTAAAATATTGTTACGCTGTTTATTGTTCTATAATATAATACAACACACTTTAAATGAAGTTATATCTTGCTGTGGTCATTCTTGAAGTCTGTCGATATGAGGGAATATAAGATTGATGTTTCTTGGGTTAATTTAGAAATACCTTTTGCGAGGAGTTGGTTGACGGTAATAGTCATATATGTAATGGTATTAAACGGTCATACATATATTTGCCAGAATATTAAGGAGATTCAGACCCATAAGGAGTTAAAAATCCTTTAACAAGTAGATAGATAAAAATATAAAAGTGTATGTAACATGCAGCTCAGGAAGTCAATAGATAATCATTATCTTATATAGAAACAGATAATGTCCTGTGACCAATTGCTCAAAAGTGATACAAAATTGACATTTCATCTGGTTAGATAAAACTGTTTGTCTCAGAAGATCATTGTTGAAGAGTGTCTCTTAAAAAATACCCCAAAAGTATCTTTCTTTGAGAAAGTTCATCAAAAATGTTTTTGGAGTGTGAGAGGAAACCAAAGTACTCGGAGGAAACCCATAGAAACATCGGGAGAACATACAATTTCCACCCTGAAAAGCTTATGGCTGGGAATCAAAATGATGACCCCAGGTCTGGGAGGCAAAAATGCTAACCACTATGCCTGTCACGGGCACTAGGAGTTCTACCCAGGATTCACCAGATGATAATGCTTACCAGAGGGGCGGGGTTTACACAGCGATCCTCTGGGCAGTAGGGTGAATAGTAAGAACGTTATACAACAGCAGGTGGAGAGAGAATGTCAATGGAGTAGATAGGAGTCAGCGACTCGCAGCTATAATGGTAGGAAAGTCAGCGACTTGCAACTATAGTGCAGAGGCAGGTATCAACCAAGAAGAGCCGGGCGGACGTGAATAGGTGAAGGAAGGTAATGGGAGAGTCAGTGGTCTGTGGATAGCAAGTTGTACCACTGCTGTGATGAGAAGACTTGTCCAGGTGCAGGTAGGTAGCAGGAGAGTCAGTGGTCTGCGGATAGCAAGTTGTACCACTGCTGTGATGGGAAGACTTGTCCAGGTGCAGGTAGGTAGCGGGGAAGTCAGTGGTCTGCGGATAGCAAGTTGTACCACTGCTGTGATGGGAAGACTTGTCCAGGTGCAGGTAGGTAGCGGGGAAGTCAGTGGTCTGCGGATAGCAAGTTGTACCACTGCGAGGAGGTGAGGACTTGTCCAGGTGCGAATAAGTAGAGTAATAGTAATAGTCTATGGCTGTATGTGTACAGCTGGAGAGCAGATAAGCTTGTCCAAACAGATATGCAGGATAACAGCTAATAGTCTATAGCGGGTATGTATACCGCTGCTGAGTAGAGAGGCTTGTCCAAAGCAGATATGAAGGATAGCAGCTAATAGTCTATAGCGGGTATGTATACCGCTGCTGAGTAAAGAAACTTGTCCAAGGCAGATATGCAGGATAACAGTTAATAGTCAATAACAAGTATGCATACCGCCGCTGAGTAGAGAGGCTTGTCCTGGTGCAGACACAGCAGGAGAGCTGGGAGGCTGTAGCGGGTATGGGAACCGCCAATGAGCAGAGCAGGTAATCCAGCAGGAAACTGAAGACACGAGCAGGACACAGGGAACACCTTCAGAGACTCACAGGGAGTGAGAATCTAGATCAGGCAACGATACAAAGGTTACAGGTGCCTTAAATAGGGAGAGGTGATTGATCCACCAATTAAGTTAAAAGCAAGGTCATAAGAGTTCAGGGATCCTGCACATGCACAGTCCTATCAAGATGGCGGACGGCCGCGGCTCAGGACAGGCGCCGGCAGGAAGGAGAGAGAACCACGCACAAGAGCAGAGGGACTCACGGTCCGGTGAGTGACAATGCCACAGTCTTTAGGAGGAGGGCTGGTAGACTGTGATGAAAGATGAAAAGGTTAATTTTTATGGTACATTTATTTGAAGCCTTGGAAACTAGTGGATAGATTGTTTGGCAGAGGCAGTGCATTCTGGAAGTGGAGAGCAGCAAGGGAGAAGTGTTAGAGGCAGGAGTGGTAAGGGGCAATAGATGCGGTGGTGAGGACATGCTTGGTGGCATGCGGAGAAGATGGGAGAAATTGTGGATAGAAAGGAGATTGTAGATGTAGGGTAGAAATGAGTGGCTGAGGGCATTGTAGGTTAAGAGTCTCATCTGAATTCTGTAGGGGACAGAGAGCCAGTGTAGTAATTGGCAGGGGGAGGTTGGAGGTTACAATAGTAAAGTCATAATTTATAAAATTGCAAAAGTGCAGCACAAATGTCGTTTGGTGACAAAGGTATTTGGCAAACTCACCCATTATCACAGTGAAGCACATAAATTTGCTGGCCAAGATGGCAAAGTCTGTGAGGACGCAAAATGCTGCATCTTCTGATAGAAGAAGCATGGTGGAACCATGCTTTGCTTCTCGACAGCGGGCTAGGCGCATGAAAGTGTGTGCTTATGCATCCATATGCAAAAATTAGATTTTGTTTTGTGGGATGAGATGATTTAAATTAGAATGGTGCATTTTGTGGGCAGTCACTATTTTGTAAGGGTTGCACAACATCTTCCTCTGTCAAGATCTGCCTCTGGCTGCAATCCTGCATACCGTGACTTGATGCTACTGTGCCTTCCCCTTTGTCATGATCTGCCACTGGCTGCAATTCTGCATTTCCTCACTAAATTCTGCTGTTCCTTCTCCTGATCTTGCCTGAAAGGGACTATGTCTGAATTCTGTCATTATATATATCTAGCATGCAGTACCTCTGTACCACCAGAGGGGCTGCTGTTGCACTTGGACAATTCTCCTTCCTACAGGAGTATAGCACATTACCCTTGGAGCCCTTTCACATGTGACTGGACTTTATAACATTTCCTCTCCCAGCAAACTGGGGCAGTTCATCTGTTGTCTTAACTGCTTGTCCCTCTGTTTTCCACCTCATTTTATGAACCAGATGCAACTTTGTTGTGACTTCTCTCCTGTTTTCTCTCTGGTATTGTGGTGGACCACTGACTTTTGACTTCTGGCTTGTTTGACCCTCCTGTTATCCTGTGCCTGCAGTCTATTGCACCTCTAGGAAACCAGCTCCTGTGCCTGCAGTCTATTGCACCTCTAGCAAACCAGCTCCTGTGCCTGCAGTCTGTTGCACCTCTAGAAAAGCAGCTCCTGTGTCTACAGACTGTGATACCATATGGTATCCTGCTTTAAGCTTCTCAGCTTACATCGACCTCCGTGTACTCGTGCCTGCAGACCATTACACCTTCTATGTTGCAGCCATCCAGTTCCTTGCTTAACCTGGACATTTAGTCCTTGTCTGGCTGCTGATCATCTGCCTCCCAGCTATCCTGGTTACTCTGTTACCTACACTGGCTCTATCTTTTCCATCCATTCTCCTTGTTTCTGCAGTTCAAATGATCATCATCCTGCATCTATCCTGCTGACTTATACTTGCTGCCTTACCATTTATTGTATCCTAAACCAGTGTAACCTGAGTTTTAAGTAAAACCACTTTGTTTCAATTACACTCTCTCAATGGTCATCAAAGTCCTGACATCCTCACAGCAATATTACAAGAAGTGTATGGGTACTCAGAGGAAATTTAGTCAAAACAGGTGCGTAATGTGAAAGGAAATATGGAGGGAGGTGGCCTATTTTTAAATCTTTTTAAAATTCAAGAATCATTTTAAAAATGGTATATAGGTGGTAAACTCATTTTTAATCACCTGTTTGATTGGCAATCTCCCATTCTCGGCAGGGTACACATTCATAGCAGCAGGCAGCTGATCCCTCTACTGTAGATTTTCTATATCCAGGAAGACACGTTTTACTACAAAGTGTAGTGCAGTGTGTACAGAAAGAGTTCAGTCTTGGCCTGCGCCCACTGGGCTCACCAAACACTCACCAAACATTGCCATTGTACTAGAATCACAACATTTCACACACTATGCTGCTCTGTCCTACCTGTTCTTCTCACGTTCACCACCTGTGGCTGCTGGTTTCTTTAGTTGTGGCTTGTCTGGATCCTGCAATGTTTGAAGACCTATTTGGCAAAAAAAATGGCTACATTTAGAAAATTACAGCCAGCCCCGGCGTTAAATCAATAGCACCCACGATTAATAATTAGGCCTTTCTCCAGCCCCAACATTAAAATAATAATATTCACATTTAATAAATAAACCTATTTCCCTTCCTGCAAACAGCCCCAGCAATACCTATTTCCCGCAACCATCACTGCCATTAAATAATTCATAGTCACATTTAATAAATATACCTCATTCTCCCCAAACTCACCCCAACATTCAATAGCCCCCAAACCACCCCATCTTTAATTAAAAGTCCCCACTATTAAATTGCCTCACCATCACCCTACAAACAAAATAGCACCCATTAATTAACCACCACCTTCCTCACACTACATTGCAACAAGCCCCCTGTGCCATCACACGCACATTACTGTGCTCCTTCTTCATAACTACACTGTGCCCCCTTATGCTCACACTGTGCCCTCCATGCTTCCTTCCCTCCTTCTTTTTCCCTCTGTGCCTCTCCCCCCCTTCTTTTTCCCTCTGTGCCTCTCTCCCCCTTTTATTCCACTCTGTGCCTATCTCCCCCTTTTTTTCCCTCTGTGCCTCTCTCTCCCACTTTTTCCCCCTCTGTGCCTCTCTCCCCCTTTTTTTCACTCTGTGCCTCTCTCCCCCTTTTTTCACTCTGTGCCTCTCTCTCCCTTTTTTTCACTCTGTGCCTCTCTCCCCCTTTTTTTCACTCTGTGCCTCTCTCCCCCTTTTTTTATTCCTCTGTGCCCCTCTCCCCCTTTTTTTATTCCTCCGTGCCTCTCTCCCACTTTTGTTTCTCCTCTGTGCCTCTCTCCTCCTTTTTTATTCCTCTGTGCCTCTCTCTCCCTTTTTTTTATTCCTCTGTGCCTCTCTCTCACTTTTTTTTTCTCCTCTGTGCCTCTCTCCCTTTTTTTCCCCTTTGTGCCTCTCTCCCCTTTCTTTAAAGTACTGTCCCTTTCTGTTTCCTCCCTTGCCTCTCCGTTTCTTTACTTACCTTTTGTTAGCTTCTTTCTTTTCTCTTCTTCTCTTCTGTCTTCTCTTCTTTCTACATGCTTTATCCCGCCTGCGGCACTCCGCACTGACTTTCAGGCGTGACTTGATTACAAGTCAATTACGCCCAACAGTCAGTGTGAATGGAGAAGAGAGGAGAGGAGGGATGTGGCACCGCGATCACGTGAGTATGGATTTATTTATTTTTCTTCCAGCTCCCCCCACCAACGACCCCCCCCCCACCCCTGCGAAAAAAAAAAAGAAGAAAAGATCGCAAAAAAAAGAAAAAAATGAAAGAAAAAAAAAGAAAAATTTTAATTTAGCAGCGAGGGCCCAGCCTGGGCCCCCTGGCATGGCTGGGCCCGGGTAAAATGTACCCCCCCCCCTCTCGGTGGCCCTAGCTGGGCCATTCAAGCAACTTCTTTCTCTGAAACCAATTTAGTGTGTCCTTGGCTGTGTGTTTGGGATCATTGTTTGCTGAAATCTCCAATTTCGTTTCTTCAGCATCCTGGTAGATGCAGCATTTTTTTTTATCAATAATGTCTCGGTACATTTATCCATTTATCCTTCCTTCAAATGTATGTAGTGTGCCATGTGCAGAAAAACAGCCCCACAACATGATGTTTCCAGCTCCAAACTTCACTGTTGGTATGGTGTTTTTGGGGTGATGTGCAGTGCCATTTCTCCTCCAAACATGGTGCGTAATATGGCATCCAAAGAGTTCAATTTTGCTCTCATCTGACCACACTATATTCTCACAGTACAGGGTGTTTCAAAAGTTGCAGTACACCCTTTTATTTCAAAAACTCTACAGGAAATTGGGAAACCTGAATACTCCAGTAAGGTATTGGTGACGTGGTCTATCTTTTACGGTATGTACCAAACATGGGCGCCATCTTGAAATCGGCCAATCGGCCCAATTCCTGTAGAGTTTTTGAAATAAAAGGGTGTACTGCGACTTTTGAATCACCCTGTATTTCATAGGCTTGCCCAAATATTGTGCAGCAAACTTTAAACAAAATAACATACAAAAAGTGCTGTATTACCTACTTAAAATACAAATTATTGTTTGAATTTTTTAAGAGAAGGGACTGGAAAAGTAAAATAATTTAATAATAACACGTAATAAATTAAAACACTGTCCCATAAATAAAAAACAAAATGAAAATCATACCAGTTATAAATATGCAATAACCGTAGCCAATTGATCGATCATACATAGAATGTAACCAAATAAATATAATCACGTAAGTATCAATAGAGATAATATAGAAACCAGAGTTCTCTACAATCCCTCTGGAGGGTTCTCAATACCGGTAAGAGACTTCTCATTTACCCTTGGATTTATCTATACCCATTACAAGATGGCTTTTTTATATATTTACCGAATTTGAAGAAAAAAAATTTTTTTCATTTGTTTATATTCCTTTTTGTGGCATTTTAATTAAATTGGGAGCCAATACTATTGCTGGAATACTTTTCCCTAAACTGAACTTCCGTCTTTCTTCAAAGGAATTTTTAATGTCATTATTAGCATTTGCTACAATGGACTATACTTTCATGTCTATTTTTATTTTTATTTTTGTTTTTCATGAACCAATAGATCCCGGATTTCTATGTTATTTCTATTGATACATACGTGATTAGATTTTTGGTTAATGTCTATGTATGATCGATCAATTGGATACAGTTATTGCATATTTATAACTGATATGATTTTCATTTTGTTTTTTATTTATGGGACACTGTTTTACTTTATTATGTGTTATTATTAAATTATTTTACTTTTCCAGTCCCGTCTCTTTCAAACTCATACAATAAATTTGTATTTTAAGCAGGTAATACAGCGCTCTTTGTCTCTTTGTATGTTATTTGGTTTAAAATCGGACTGATTATCCGGTAAAGAGCTGCAGGTTCCTGCTTTTACCAATATTTAGTGCTTGAAATAGTATCCCTGTGTAAATCAATTTCTAAACTTTAAACGAGCTTCAACATGTTTTTTCTTCAGCAAGGAGTCTTGCATGGTAAGTGTGCATACAAGCCATGGCGGTTGCGTGCATTACTTATTGTTTTCCTTGAAACAATTGTACCTGCTAATTCCAGGTCTTTCTGAAGCTCTCCATAAGTGGTCCTTGGTTCTTGGACAACTCTTCTGATATTGTTTTTCACTCCTCTGTCAGAAATCTTGCGAGGTGCACCTGGTCGTGGCTGGTTTATGGTGAAATTATGTTTTTTTCACTTCCGGATTATGGCCCCATAGGGCTCACTGGAATATTCAGCAGTTTAGAGATCCATCTGTAACCAATGATATCAGTATGTTTTGCAACAATAAGGTAGCGAAAGTCTTGAGAGAGCTCTTTGCTTTTAACCATCATGAAATGTTTCTTGTGTGACAGCTTCGTAATGAGACACGTTTTTACAGCCATCATTTGTGGTAGATATGATAGATTTGTGTTAGATTTCAGATGGTGTCTTGGCTTCCCAAGCCTTTTTTGCACCTCCCTTTCTTTATGTGTTCAATACTTTTTCCCTGTGTCATTTCACATTATTACACAAAACTAAAATTATGGACATCCATGGTTTAATTTCTTTGCATGTGTGGATTGCAAGGGTTGTTGCTGAAACTAGGTGTAGGTTTAATTACAATTTCCACAATAAATATACGTTTACTGAGAAAAATGTTGATGTGTTCAATACTTATTTCACCCACTGTATATGTGTCTAAGCGTGTATATATATATATATATATATATATATATATATGCATGTGGATTTGGGTGCAGTGGGGGCCAAAAGGTAAGGTTGGGCTGAAAGAAAGATAGCTGTTTGAAGAGCAAGATGGGCAAAATAAAGAAACTACAGATGGAACAGAAGTGGGAGAACAAGGTTAAAGCATAAGAAAAAAGGGAACCAGGCAGCATAGTTGTCAAGTAATTGGGAAAGTGGACCTCTGGTGAGATAAATAAGAGCAACACGAAGGAGGAGACAATAGATGCATAATAAGGACTTCAAAGAAAGTGAAAGAAGGAAGGTGGAGATTGGGAGAGGATATCTCAGCTACCTGGAGTAGCTGTGAAGTATATGGCACTGGACACTAGGTCCTGAGGAATAGGCATGGTTACAGAACACCAGGATACCAGGATTAGCTGAGAACCAAATGGTGCTGGATAGCTGGACCTAAGGGATAGGTATGAATACAGGATAGCAGAAATACAGAGGAGCCAAATAATCCAGCAGACTACATGACATGAAGATCTGGAACCATATTGCTAGAACCGGTGCATTCAATAGTCTGGAAAATGAGGGGGAGTGCCAGTACTCTGCCATAGACTGAATAGGGAAAGTAATGAAGAGTGGGTCTGAGCAGACCCAATATCCAAGATGATGGCATAGGAGGGCAGAGTATTGGAGCTACAGCGGAAAGACCCAACCAAGGAGGCCAGACCAGCGCACTGGACCCCGGTAAGTTAGTTGGAGTGTCCGGCGCGTGACAAAAATTGTTAACATTTTTCTAATTCAGTTTACATCAGGAGACTGTGTCTCAACATTCCAGGACCCAGAAGTTCTAGTAAAACCAAGAGAGTGTTAGAGATAACTTTAAATGGTAGACTATTCAAGATCCAAATAGGTGAAAATATCACTGAATATATAACTGATTTGCTTTTATAGGGTTGTAGTTGAGAAGACAACCAACTTGTATGCCAATATATAGATAAGTATATTTGACGTCAAGAAATGCAAACAGAGTGTGCAAAGATTCAGACAGTGTTTGCTACAGTTTAATGGTATAATTGAAAATTCCCTAAATTTCTTCTGTGCGGATGTAACTTGTTCTATCTGTACCTGTGAATCCAAGACATGTAATTTCAAGGGATTACAGCAAATGTATTGACATAAAAAACTATCTGAAATGCCCTCATTAATCACTTTTTTTAAAAATGTCTTTCTCCTATCTTCTGAAGTACAATGGGATATTTGTAATAATTTGTAAAAAAATAAAGTACAATACAAAGCAAATTGCTCACTAAGAGCAGCCAGCATTCAATAACTGTGAACTTAAATGACGAAGCACAACACTCGGCCAATTGCAAGTGGCCCCACACTTCCTATTTAGTAGAAGCCCATCCAGGCTGTAAAGATTTTGTGCTGGTTATGAATTTTAAGGGGGACAGGTCAATCAATTGAAGTCTCAAGGTAATTGCGGCATAACAGTTTGGGAAATGTACTTGATGCAATTTGTTTACTTTTATCCCCATGGAACATTACATGTATGGCAGCGTGACATGTTAGGCTTTTCTTTTAATGATTGCTACAGATGTCACTTGGCAACCATTTTGAAAATGGAGGCTGATGGCATAAATGACAGTGGGTTTATGAATACATGAACAAGGAAAGGCAAAACATTCACAAAGTTTCTTTTCCATTTAGTGTCTGAAATCCCACCTTGTTGAAAGCAATGTTCCATCTGATAAGGTTTTCATCAATTACTAGATTAGGTGTAGAATGTTTCTGTTCAAATCTTCCAACTTTCACACCATCTAATCTCATGTTAGGATATACAATCCAGTTTAAAATATCAAGCGTTGAATTCATGTCTCCTTTTTCATCAAAATAAACCGCACTTCCGGCCTTGTTTAGGAAATGAACATACTTCAAAGTCTTATGAATCTGAGGAAATTAATGAAAATATGAATGAATGATTAACAGAACTTTGTTATTAGCTTTGAGTATCTTCTGCATATGTTTCAGAAATTCCACTAGAAATATCTTAAAATTTAGTTTTTTTTAAAATTCACTACTGATATGTCTAGCTTCACATACGATACAATACATATTTTACTTCATTTGCTGCTCTAAACAAGCAAGTGCTGAACAAATAGTCAAATGCATGAATGAATGATAAAAGCAATACTGGCAGTAGGTGAGATGTTTTGGTGATCTCCAATTAATCACAGCTGTGTCATAATAATTGTCTGACATACTTATAAATAATTAGATAAATCTATAACAATCCATCTTGTTGAAGGCAACAGATCCCATAAGCAGAATGGATTATGTTAGTAAACAGGTTTTTTTTTTGCTGTTAATTTTGTGGTGTTATACAAATAAATGATGATGATAATAATAATGAACTACATTTTTATCTTGGAGAGGAGGGGACTATATTGCCTCTATTTCTAGATTAGAGGTTACATTGATTAATGAACTGAACATGCTTTACCAGTGAGCCTCAATTTTGTCTTTGATCTATGGCCCATTTTATAAATAGAAGATGAAAAACTAAAGATTTCTGCCCACATATCTTTTTGTTTTATATCACTTTTTTACATTAAACTTTCAATTGCCATATCCTAATGATAAATGTTAATGTTAGAGTACACGCAGCCCAGAATTCCCCTATATAATTGTATACACAAAGCACATAAATAGTTTTTAGCATTTTAAGAACCTGTTTGCATTATATGCAACATTTATCATTTAGTATTGTGAACCTTAGCACACATATATATTGTTTTTCCAAACGTGAACAATTAACTTTTTGAATTAATTTTTACTAATATTTATATATATATATATATATATATATATATATATATATATATATATATATACATATATATATATATAATGTATTATTATATTGGCCATTTCCTGATATTTAACATGTTTGACCACAAAGGAAGCTATACTCTATAGGGAATCAAATATACCCTATAGGACATTTCTTATACATAGGCATGAAACACATAGAAACTTATAAGGGAATACAATGAAAATAGCGTTTATGGGGAACCAGGGACATAGTAGGCAATAGAATCCTGTCATTATTGTAAAGCAGTTCTGTAGAGAAAAGTCAGCTATGAGAAATTAGAATGTAGAAATCATTTCAATAATGTGCATTGTGCCTTTAAGATTGCTTCAAATATAATATATAAGTCTTAAGAAAAATAACGGGTATGTTCCAGGAGATGTGTGGAACATATTAAACAGTAGATAAGAGAAGCGCCGGTAAGAAATAATTTATGTTAGATAACAGTCTACATATTAGTTTTTCGAAATTTACTTTGCAAGGCTAAAATCATGACAGCTTTTTTGCCCCAATTATTTTAGACATAAGACACCAGGTGTTATATATTATTGCATGCAAGTAAAAGTTTCTGAGTGCTATATGAAAGTGTAATCTTGATAGTAATAAACAGAACAGTTTCTATGCACACAAGAGATGGTGTTGTGTTCTCTCTGTTCTCTAATTGATCAATCGATCGATCATTGCATGCATGAAATAAGAATTCCTTTTGTTGTGTATAGCTCGTCTTTAATCCACGTATAGCATACAATGGAATTGACATTTCTTTGGAGGATCCTAGAACCGAGATGGTCAGCGTTCAGTGACCCACGGAATGACTGCTGGATCAGAGAGGGACACAGATGCATAAATCCACATTGTGAGTAGTTTTTGCTCTGCCATTGTGTCTTCCTGCAGTCCTGGCTGGTCTGTGTTTTGCTGTGCCTCAAACATAGCCAATCAGAGGAAACTTTTTATTTGTTTTGTTTAAGGTATATTTTGTATATTATTTGTTGTTCTTGGAAAATGTAATGGTCAAGGTTTAATGTCACTGCATTGACACCAATAAGGTACACAATTTGATAAGAAATTTGATTCTTTGGGACCCAGGGACTGGTCCAGGTTGTATTAATTGTTTTTGATGATGATGGGTCCCT
This sequence comes from Mixophyes fleayi, assembly GCF_038048845.1. Classification (NCBI taxonomy): domain Eukaryota; kingdom Metazoa; phylum Chordata; class Amphibia; order Anura; family Limnodynastidae; genus Mixophyes; species Mixophyes fleayi. Next base: position 62,868,613 of record NC_134413.1, read on the forward strand.
GGGCGCATGGACAATGTAGTTATGTATAAAACAATTTATTGTAACATATATTGTATAGGTTATACAGTGCTGTACATAGATACATACATAAAATAGCGACAGTATATGACCTATTTGGTGGTAGATAACTACCAGCCCCTTACATGTAGCATCAATAGGTAACAGCTTGTAAAAGCAATATTAAACAGATACACATATATTGGATGTATAACAGCTGGTGGTATAAAGGGCTTTCCGTGTGTACAACAACACTGAGTAATAGCCAACTCGACAAAGACTAGTATTGGTTACAAATATTGTCCAAATGCGGATTCCATAAGTTCATTCCTCCTGAGTGAGGATATGTAACAGATAGGGTGCAGATACTGAATAATCCCCAAATAGGAATGATTTGGTTCAAAAACAAAGTCCTGGTTTGAGAGTGTTAGTAAGAGCCAGACAGTTCATTCCTCCTGAGTGAGATTATGTAACAGATATAAAGTGCAGACGCTGAAAAATCCCCAAATAGGTTTGATTTAGTTCAAAAACAAAGTCCTGGTTTGAGAGTGTTAGTAAGAGCCAGACAGGTCCATCGGATGAGCCCAGTTATGGAGGCTGGTTTAGAGACTTACCCTTAGTGAGGCAGATCGCGGATCACATAGTTGTGGATAGTCCTAACCCGAACGCGCTCCCTTGTGCTTTGGGCCCGTTGCCGTGGAGATGTTTGTCCCGTCCTGTTGCCTGGCGGAAGTGTCCGTCTCAGATAGTGAGTTATTGCGCATGCGCATGTGCCTGTGATGCCGCCGCTCGTAGCGGTGGGTTTGAATGTAGGTGTTCTCAGCAATACCTACAGAGAGCAGTGCTGTATTGTGTTCTGTGGTTTCAATCCAACGCGTTTCACCTTGGGGCTTCCTCAGGGATTGTGAAAGGGGGCCCATTAGTTAATCTCTTATAGGCACCCTTGTTCCGGGTAGGTTCCTGATAGGTCACATTTGCTGTCATGTGTCCTATTTCTGATGGACAGATGTCTTATCCAATGGGAGTAGTCGTGATGAATAAGTTTGTTTCTCCCTCATTTTTTTATATATCAGCTGTTTATTATTGTTCCTTACACCTTTTGTGTTGCTGCTTATATAGCTAAGTTAGCATTGGTGGACTGGTAGTATACCATAACTGGACATTAACACATAAAGTGTGTCCATGCCGGACTTTATCTTGCAAAGGTTATAGTCTTGTTGGTAGTGTTCTCAGATAGGTTGCAAGACCTGCATTTTCCTTCATCTGATTCCATTATATGGAGTTCAAAGTCTTTTTATAGTAGTGTAATGTCCAATGTTTAATAGACATCCCCTAAAAGCCCTGGAGGGCAATAGTCCTTGTTGCTGGTTACATAGTGGCAAAAAATGCTTACATTTGCAACAGATCCCTGTTGCCATAATATGTTGCCTATATACAAAAAATCCCTAATATGATACACACCTGGCGTCAGGAAAGACTAGCTAGGGTAGAGGGTCTTTTCTCTAGGGAGAAAGGAGAAGAGGTTGTAGAAACTCACAACAACGAAAGTACGTTTTGTGAATATTTTCTCAGATACGAACACCTCCTCACACAAGAAGTCAAACAATGGTGGGAAATCACCACTCTATCCAAATACGTAGAACATAAAATTGTTCCAAGAGGCTTAAGAATCACCAAAAAACCTACATTCAATCATAGCAATGAAAAATTCATCAGTACATGGAATGGCATTCTTGAGTCATGTTCAGTAGCACTTATGAAACACATCATCTCAGATAGGCAGACATCCCTAAAATACATAGAAGAAGAGATAGCTACTATCCAAGATAGGCTAAAACCATTACAACACCTAGAAGACTATATAAATTTAGAGACGCTCACTGTAAATAAAATTAAAGGAATAGAAGAGGACACCATTAAAATTAAGGAAAAGAAATTTATGAGGGACATTAAGGACTATGAAAACACACCTTACCCCTACCTGCCAACAAAGAAAACCCAAGGGTTCAAACATAAAAACCAGGACAAACCTTCCAATCCATCAAACCCATCACACTCGCATCGATATTCTAAAACCAAATTGAGACCCCCAAGATCACCATTGATTAAGCACATTCCAAATTCAGCCACGCAAAGGTGAACATACAAACCCCTTAACCCTAACAATTTGGAATACCCCAACAGGCCACCATCTCGCACAATATCCCAGAACGGGAAAGTACTAGACAGCTTTAGGAAAGGTAGAGATTCCTATCACAAAGAAGTCCAAAGCTCCCAATCTATTCTTCTTGACAAACTCAACCAACTTCCCCCCATTACACATTCACATACAGAGATTGAGGTTGAAACAAACCTCAACCTTTTTTTAGAACTAGCGCAAGCCCTCCCATCGCAAGGGGTTCGGAACATATCGGATCCCACATTACCATGCACAACAACCAGCTCCAATCTAAACGAACTAACACAATCCACCACCAAAAGCAGGAAAAGATCAAAACCATCAGAGGAAGACGAGGAGGCAGAACAACTAGGGGCAAGACCAAAAATAAGAAAATAACAGAAACTGGCAAAGGAATTTTTAATCTCAGCAGAATACCTCTGACTGATGCCCAAACCAAATTATTGGATAAAGGCCTAAAATTCGCTCCTGATAGAACCCTCAATAAATTTAATACATACATAAACCTGCATAAGTTTATTCGAAAACTTACCCTCAAAAAATTCTTTATAGGAACTGAGAGAACCACAAGCTCAGAACCCGTTCCTACCACTGATTTGGAATTTGTTCACACCCAGCTCAAAGCACCATCTACTTTGTACCCACATCATCTTAAAGGACCGTTTATCACAGCATTTCAAAAATTGGTTGAAACAGATTTAGACAAACTTCAGAATACTCAGAAGGAACATAATAGGGACTCCAACCTCACCAAAAAAGAGAAACAAGCAATTTATGATTTTCAGAATAATCCGGACCTAATCATCAAACCAGCAGACAAAGGGGGGGGGGATCACCATCCAAGATAAAGAAAAATACCTGGAGGAACTAAATAGACAGCTAAGGGACACCACTACATACGAACCCCTTAAGATGGACCCCACTGTACAATACCAGAACGAACTGCTGGAACTTCTTAAACCAGCTCTTCAAATAGGCATTTTAAACAGAAAAGAATTTGACTTCCTTCATGTAAAATTTCCAAGGACCCCAGTCATTTACCAAATACCGAAAATACACAAAAACTTGCAGAACCCACCGGGTAGACCAATCGTTTCGGGGATTGGATCACTAACCTCCAATCTATCAAGCTACATAGATTCTTTCCTCCAACCCCTAGTGTCCCAACAAAAAAGCTATTTGAGGGACACAGGACATGTTTTAGAAATTCTCAATAAAACGGTTTGGAAGGAAGGGTATATATTGGCCACATGTGACGTCACTTCACTATACACTGTCATTGAGCACGCATCAGGCTGTGCACATGTTTTAGATATTCTCACGCATCAATCAAACATCCCAGTACAACAAGTGAAATTTCTAGTCGAGGCCATATCTTTCACACTTAACCACAATTATTTTTGGTCCGAGGGGCAGTTTTACAAACAGGTTCGCGGGACAGCAATGGGTGCGAAATTTGCGCCTAGTTACGCGAAACTGTTTGTGGCTGTCTGGGAAAACAACAACATATGGACCCACAATCCGTTTCTCCAATTTCTACATCTGTGGTATAGATACATAGATGATGTCCTTTTCATCTGGACAGGACCTAAAGATCAACTTACACTTTTCCTCAACCACATCAATTCTAACGACCTGAACCTACACTTTACTGTAGATACTAGTACAGAGGCTATCAATTTTCTGGATTTACAAATTTATATCCAACAGAATCGAATTGAAACAAAAACATTTTTCAAAGAGGTAGACTCCAACTCATTTATTCCATCAACAAGTAGTCACCACAAGAATTGGATGCATAACATACCTAAAGGCCAATTCACAAGAATTAGGCGCAACTGTTCCAAAATAGAAGATTTCGATAACCAAGCTGAACTACTTAAGAATAGGTTTCTTGAGAGAAACTATAATCAGGAAATAGTTGAACAGGCCCTAACAACTGTTAGGGAAACAGATAGGACCAGCATCCTTTGTAAAAGCAATGCCCCAACCACTGAGTACAGTGTCCCGTTCATAAATCAATACAGCAGTGACTCAAAAAAAGTCGAGCACATTATCCAAAAAACACTGGAAAGTTCTTCTGGGAGATGAAAAGCTCAAAGAAATTCTTCCAAAAAAGCCAAGATTTATCTACACAAAAGCAAATTGCCTTAGAACCCAACTTGTGCATAGTACTATAGCACCAAACAAACCAAATACTGGGGAGACTTGGCTTAAAGAAAGCACAAAAGGTTTTTTTCACTGCACCAGATGTGCAGCGTGCAAAGTCAGCACCAGTAGACACACTAAACCTTCTACCCTGTATACCTCCACAACCACGGGAGAAACACACCCCATAAGGGAGAAAATTACATGTGACACCACAGGGGTTATTTACCTTCTACAATGCCCCTGTGGGTTACAGTACATTGGGAGAACCATTAGAAAACTCCACGTCAGGATCTCCGAGCATCATAGAAACATCAGAAAGGGCTTTGACAAACATAGTGTCTCTGACCACTTTGCAAAACACCATTCCAAAGACCCATCAAAATTGCAATTTATGGGTATTAAGAAAGTCATCAAACCTTGGAGAGGGGGTGACTATGTCAAATCCATATCGAGAGAAGAGTCCAAACACATCTACTTTATGAAAACCCTTGCACCGGAAGGACTTAATATTGACTTCGAACTAGGTCAATTCCTTTGAGATCCCTCTGTATAATCTGCAAAAACCCTGTTTTCATGTAACCACCCGCCAAACAATGTCACTACTACATATGGTAATTATACACTACCTAATCCTGCAAAACCACATATGGGAAACAATTATTACCCAATCCTGCGCAATTATCATCATAACCCCTAAGCGGTGGTTAGTGTGGGATATCCAAATATCTAACACAACCCTCTTGTTTAAATCCATTGTTCAAATATATTGGCAATACCCACTATGAATAGGGGCCACCACATTGCTGCACAACCAGCTCAACCATCACTACCAGTTGTGAATGTAGGGGTGACCCCTATGACCATATATATATACCTGTGACTAATGTAATATTATGGCAACAGGGATCTGTTGCAAATGTAAGCATTTTTTGCCACTATGTAACCAGCAACAAGGACTATTGCCCTCCAGGGCTTTTAGGGGATGTCTATTAAACATTGGACATTACACTACTATAAAAAGACTTTGAACTCCATATAATGGAATCAGATGAAGGAAAATGCAGGTCTTGCAACCTATCTGAGAACACTACCAACAAGACTATAACCTTTGCAAGATAAAGTCCGGCATGGACACACTTTATGTGTTAATGTCCAGTTATGGTATACTACCAGTCCACCAATGCTAACTTAGCTATATAAGCAGCAACACAAAAGGTGTAAGGAACAATAATAAACAGCTGATATATAAAAAAATGAGGGAGAAACAAACTTATTCATCACGACTACTCCCATTGAATAAGACATCTGTCCATCAGAAATAGGACACATGACAGCAAATGTGACCTATCAGGAACCTACCCGGAACAAGGGTGCCTATAAGAGATTAACTAATGGGCCCCCTTTCACAATCCCTGAGGAAGCCCCAAGGTGAAACGCGTTGGATTGAAACCACAGAACACAATACAGCACTGCTCTCTGTAGGTATTGCTGAGAACACCTACATTCAAACCCACCGCTACGAGCGGCGGCATCACAGGCACATGCGCATGCGCAATAACTCACTATCTGAGACGGACACTTCCGCCAGGCAACAGGACGGGACAAACATCTCCACGGCAACGGGCCCAAAGCACAAGGGAGCGCGTTCGGGTTAGGACTATCCACAACTATGTGATCCGCGATCTGCCTCACTAAGGGTAAGTCTCTAAACCAGCCTCCATAACTGGGCTCATCCGATGGACCTGTCTGGCTCTTACTAACACTCTCAAACCAGGACTTTGTTTTTGAACTAAATCAAACCTATTTGGGGATTTTTCAGCGTCTGCACTTTATATCTGTTACATAATCTCACTCAGGAGGAATGAACTGTCTGGCTCTTACTAACACTCTCAAACCAGGACTTTGTTTTTGAACCAAATCATTCCTATTTGGGGATTATTCAGTATCTGCACCCTATCTGTTACATATCCTCACTCAGGAGGAATGAACTTATGGAATCCGCATTTGGACAATATTTGTAACCAATACTAGTCTTTGTCGATTTGGCTATTACTCAGTGTTGTTGTACACACGGAAAGCCCTTTATACCACCAGCTGTTATACATCCAATATATGTGTATCTGTTTAATATTGCTTTTACAAGCTGTTACCTATTGATGCTACATGTAAGGGGCTGGTAGTTATCTACCACCAAATAGGTCATATACTGTCGCTATTTTATGTATGTATCTATGTACAGCACTGTATAACCTATACAATATATGTTACAATAAATTGTTTTATACATAACTACATTGTCCATGCGCCCAGGGACCCATCATCATCAAAAATACTGTGTCTAAGGGCTGAGCTACCCTTCATCCTTCCCCCTCCCTTCTCCATTTCCCCCTCCGGTCCCGTATGGCTGCAGTTTACACAGATCTATTTGCATAGGGAGCGCTGAATCAACATCCTTTCTGTATTAATTGTTGTTTCAAGTTATAAGGTATTTTGACTAGGTCATAAGGTATTTTGACCATGGGTAGTAGCAATAGTACATAATCTGATGTTCCAGGAATGCATATGAACATAATGGAATATATCCATGGCAAGGATATTTGTGTAGGAATGGGTAAATTGTTTAAGAAGTTTGGTTTGACCAAAGATGGTAGTTTTTATCCAATTATGAAACAACACATGATAAAGCGTATGTTAAGATATATTGATAAACATAACTTAAGAAAACAATGTGAAACGTGGCTGGAAACCAAGGAGAGATTGATTAATGAACCTGAATGTGCAGAGATGGCAAATGTAAGGGAACAAATTGACATGTGTGGATGGAGGAACAAGAGAGTTGCAAGTGTTAATGTGACAAGAATAAAAAAGATATTGAGACCAAACCCCAAGAGATTGCTTGAGGGTGCACAGGGAAGTTAAGAGATTTGGAAAGTCAAAACATATGTGGAGATGTAAATGTGAAGCAGGACTGAATAATTGGAGAGTAAAGAATTGTGTAAAATGTGGAATGCTGCAGGGAAAAGTGTGTCAAGAGCTTTAGAAACATTAAGGACCCAGACAGAAGGTTTAAATATTGTGACTAGCATTATTTGTGTTGTGAATCTTTCATTAAAATGAGTTAAAATGAGCTTTACTGAAGGGTTAGTTGCTAGTCACATGTATAGGAATAATAGTTAAATTGTTTTTTAAGTATCATTTGCTTAAGGCAGACTTCTAACAAATTAACCTTTCCTGTAACAGGTACTTTTGATTTTGAAATTTAAAATCATATAATCTGTGGATGCATGTATATGGAAGAAATTATTATACAGTGTAAGTGTGATGCTGCGCAGCTGAGAGCATGGAATGTTTCCCCCTATCTTATTCTGTGTAAAATACTTTAGTGTGTGAAAAAATGAAGTGGGCTATGAGCAGAGTGGCGAGAATGAAGTTCAAGATTCTCTTCCTCTGTACTGATGTTGTCAAAGAAATCTTGGAGAAGGACTGTTTTGGTTATCTGACAATGTATGCAAAATTGATAAAAAGGTTCTTCAAGTATACTTCAATAATTCAAGAGTAACTAAAATGTCTCTGGAGTGGTAACAACAAATTGAAGCTGATTAGTATTTAGGTTAATGCTGGGACTTGTAGTTTCAGTTAATTTTTCCTCCTCTATAAGTGAGGGAGTGAGTATATTTTAGTTTTTTGTTTTAAGGTTGAAAAAGTTGTATATTTGTAAATATAATGCCTGCATTGGTTAATTGTAAGCTTTTGAAAAGATGCAAAAAGTTATAAACTCTGTGGCCCGTCACTGCATGAATCAGCGGACCGGAGTAGACTAAATAAGGGACAGCTGGCTGGGGTTTTTGAAGTCGCGGTTTAACTCACTTATCAAAGACTGCTATGGCTCACTTGACTATGGCCTATTGGTATGCTCCGAGATTCTTTACACTGGTTACAAACTTCTGCTAGCTGTTTAACATGTTTACAGACAAATCTTGGATGCACTGTTCTCACAGAACCAACAAACCTCTCAGCTACAGAGAGAGACCCTTCAGGTAATCCAGATTGATTTTATCCAACTGTCAATGAGTAGAAGATTGCAATATGTTTTGGGTTGTGTGAGACCCCAGCCACAACAAACATAAGTAAATGGTAGAAAAATGTACATGATATAGACTCCGCTGAGTATGACTATTGTGTTTTAGAAAAATTCCTTAAGACTTTATGAGCTATTATCCGTGCTCCTGCATTCACACTTCTGGATGATAACAAGCCATTTACACTCTCCCCTGAGCAGGATCAAATGTTTAACCGATTGAAAGCTGATGTATCCTCATCGCCCGCACTGGCTTTGCCAGATTATAAGAAGTTGTTTAATCTGTTTTGTCATGAAACACAGAGACATGTCCAGGGAGGGCTCACACAAGCACATGGAGGGAAAGCAAGACCCTTAGCATATTACTCTATGCAGATAAACCCTGTATACATGGTGGCACCAACATGTGTTAAATCAGTAGTGACAGCTGCACTACTGATGAAGAAAAAAACAGCCCACATGGTGTTAGGACATGAACTTGTTATACAGGTACCACATTCAGTGACAGAAATTCTCATCCAGGCACAGACAAAACACTTTTTCCCAGCCAGGTTCACTAAATATGAGGTGGCTTTGCTTACCCCCTCCAATGTCAAAATAAAGAGGTGTACAACTTTAAATCCAACATAATTATTCAACAGAGAGGAAAGAATGGGTGCATATTGACACAGGAGCAGCGATTGATCAGACACATGGTGAAAGTGACAGACAGTCACAGCAGCAGCAAGACACAGAAAGTACATAACCTTTTTCTTTTCTTCGTACATGATTGCATTGAAAGAATGCGATTAGAAAGTGCTGCTATACCTGACATAGCTGAAATCCGTATACCAAATGCTGATTTAGAATTGTTTATAGATAGTTCCCGATCTTATGTTGATGACACACCATACACAGGGTTTATAGAACTCAAGGTCACTGTTTGCTGTTCTCCAACTGCCTAAGCAACTAGCGGTGATAAAGGTAAAAATACACACTCAAGAGCAGACCTCAGAAGCCAAAGGTAATGCCCTAGCAGATGCCGCTGCAAAGCAAGCTGCTGTAATGCCACTGAACCCTGTAAACAAAAATGTTGTGGCCCTACCCCCAGTCCCAAACTTAGAGACACTCATAAAGCTTCAATAACAAGCCCCAAATGTTGAAAAAACAGACTTGAAAAAGGCTGGGGGCAGAGGAACAAGGGAATTAATGCTATTGTTTGCCAAAAGCACTGCACCCAGTGATGGCACAAGCCCTACTTGGAAAGGTCCATGTGTGCAGGGGCACCATGGCAAAGGGCAGGGTAAGAAACTGCGTGGCTCCTGGATTTGCATAAGTTGCACAAGCATATGTATCTGGATGTGTGATATGTGCTTTACACAATCCTGGTAAAACAATAAAAGTTCCACCCAAAAATACCCCACAGACTCTGTACCCTTTCCAAAGGCTGCATATTGACTTCATGCAGTTGCCAAAAGTAGCTGACTATGAGTATGGCTTAATGTGCATTGACCTATTTTGTCACTGAGTGGAGGTGTGGCCTTGTAGAACAGCAACCACCAATGGAATGACAAAGAAAGAAATGTCAGAAGTAATATGTCGATATGGGTTTCCAGAAGTGATTAAGAGTGACAGAGGTACCAATTTTATGAGCAAGGAGCTACAGCAGGTTCTAGAAGAAGTAAGTATCACGTCAGCACTATACTCCCCCAGAGCAGTGGGCAGGTAGAAAGGCTAAATAGAACATTCAAATTGAAAATGCAGAAGCTAATGTCAGAAACAGGAAACAATTGACTATCATCCACCACAAGTTGTTCTCTTCCATTACAGACCCAAACCAGGATCCCAACACTCATTGGATGGAATCAGGAAATTAGGTTGTTATAAAGAAACACATGAGATAATCTCTTGAACCCAGGTTCAAAGGACCATACCAGATCTTATTGATGACTCCCATGGCATTGAAGGTGCAAGAAAGAGACAACTGGATACACGCTTCACACTACAAGATCTTCAGACAAGGGGAGTCTGAGTAAAATGTATAAGTACAAGATGCTTAAAGGTCTAAGGGACACCAGAGAGTGGTGTTCAATGATATTAGTGGGAGTTATATTGATTGCAAGTTATTTTCTTTTGTTGTGGGCTATAGGTGCTTATCAGTCTACAAAAGAAAGCCAGGTCTGGTAGAACCAGACTCATACCAATAGTAGTGTAGAGATCATTATACATAATGAGAAAAATTCCAATATGAACATTCAACTCAAACATACAGGCCCGGAGCTCCCATTAGGCAAGGTTAGGCACTTGCCTAGGGCGCCGGGCTCTGGAGGGCGCCACAGATTAGAAATTTCTTTAGAACTGTGCGGCGACCGCTGACCATACCTTTCACGGCCGCCGCACAGCTTCAGATACATCCACAGGGAAGGGGGAGGGACTATTGATCATCACCGCCGCCTCTCTGCTCCATCTCCTCCCCTCCACTCACTGACTGTCGGGCTGTGACATCATCATCACGGCCCGACAGTGTCAGTGAGTGGAGGGGAGCAGACCGAGCAGAGAGGAGGCAAGTTAAGGTAAGAAAAGACGGGGGGGGGGGGCGATTTCGAAAGCGGGGAGGGGGGGCGCCGATTTTGAAAATGTGCCTAGGGCGCCAAGGACCCTAGCATCGGCCCTGCAAACATATACTATAAATAAAAGAGGAACCCATAAATTTAGGGATTTAACCCCAATACAGAAATGTATTTGTAAGTATTGTGACACCCTCCTGAAGAAAGGTGTATCAGATGGTGCCAGAGCTCCACTGACAAAGAGCACAACACATTATTACAATTACAAAAGACAATAGGTTAATATTGGACTACCTGACAGCTCTGGAGGATACTGCTTGACCCTAAACACTCAATTTGGAGCCCAGTGTTGCAGCTTTTTCATCAATGACACAGATGTCCCAGAGAAAATAATATATGAACACTTACAAGACATAAGAGACATGAAATATAAATTTTCAAAGCAGCACAGTGGAGATGCTTATTTATCTATAAATACACAATAAAACTGATGATGTGACTCATCAACAAGTGTATTAAAGCTAAGTGTTTCTTCAGCTATCACACCTGTCTTAAACGCTGTACGGTACACCCCATCTCATGAATGTGACTTTGTGGAAATCTCAGTATTACTGCCATCTGTGATCAGAACACAAATCAAGAGCCTTTTCCTTGGAGTCCACATGCTTGTTACTGAAGCTTTTGCTTATGCAGATATACAGCACAATGGACAATCCCTCCTATTGTGAAATAAATGACATATAACACTTGACAAGTGCACTGTGTCGCTTCTACCTCCCTTTCCTCTTTCCTTCCCCAAGAAATCCATAGTTAGGGTGACATTCTATTTGGTACGGCCACTAGGCTTGAATGAATCTATAAGATGCCATTATATAAAACCTCTAGGGAATTATATTATAAATTAGAATCTAAAGAGGATCCAAATAGGACTACAGGCACGGTATAGTTTAGAGGTACTAGATTAAATTTTAATCAAAAGAGGGGACTGAGAAGTTAGAATATAGTATTCCATTAATAGTGTGTCGTGTGCCTTTATGATTACTTCAAATATAATATAGAAATCATTTAATAATGTGTTTTGTGCCTTTAAGATTGCTTAAAATATAATGTATAAGACTTAAGAAAAATAAGTATGTGGCAATGCTCCACAAGATGTGTAAAACTTATTAAATAGTAGATAAGAGAAGTGCTGGTAATAAATAGTTTGTTTTAGATAACACTTTAATTGGTATTATATTGAAATTTACTTTGCAAGGCTAAAATCATGACAGATTGCTTGTCCCAATTATTTTAGACATATGATGCCAGGGTGTAAATGTATCAAGTTGAGAGTTTTTCGGCGGGTTTAAAAACTGGAGATGTTGCCTATAGCAATCAATCAGATTCTAGCTGTTATTTTGTAGAATGTACTAAATAAATGATAGCTAGATCTGATTGGTTTTTCCAACCCGCCGGAAAACTCTCACCTTGATACATTTACCCACAGGTCTTTTTTCATGCTAGAAAATGTTCTGAGACAGTTTTTATACACACAAGAGATGGTGCTGTGTTCTCTCTGTTCTCTAATTGATCAATTGATCGATCAATGCATGCATGAAATAAGAATTCCTATTATTGTGTATAGCTCAGCTTCAATATACGGATAACATACATTGGAATTTACATTTCTTTGGAGGATCCTAAAACCGATATGGTCAGCGTCCAGTGACCCACAGAATGACAGCTGCATCAGTACAATAGTTTGCTGATCAATTGCTTTTAATTTCAATTTTAAATATAATTTACATGGACTAGTGGCTACTGGTTTTTGCTAAAGCATTGCATATATATAATAGCACTAGACAGTATAGGAAGACTGAGATAAAAAGATTTCATTCTGAAGTAACTAGTATATTTATTTCTTGGAGAAAAACAGTGTGCTTATGCAATCTGACTGTTAGCAGCAGAATACCCATGGCAACCAGGTCATGCTGACACCTGGAGAACCACAAGTGCTAATATGGCCTGACACCCATCATCATTGTCATCATCATCATTTATTTATATAGCACCAGAAGATTGCATAGCGCTTTACAATTGGGAACAAACAGTAATAAAACAATACTGGGTAATACATACATACAGATGTTATGGCTAACGACTACTATCATCAGCTTGTAGAACAGGATGTAGAGGTCCTCACCTATAGCAGCCGCCTATCCCGTAGAGCTTGTTGCGCTCACAGGTATTCAGATGCCCCCAGGTCTTACACTCAACATATTACAAGCTTATGAATGTAGCGCAGTGCGAGATAGCAGGTGATGACAAGCGAAATGTGGTCAGGAACAGGCCATGGTCTAGGGTACGAAGCAGGTAACATGGTGAGGTACAGATAAAAGGTCAGGGCTGATAGCATTTAAAGGGAATCCAGATAACCAAGCAGAAGTCAGGGCATTAAGCAAACAATCCAGAATCCAAGAGATCAAACAAAGGGTTATCCACAGAGAATCAATCCAAAGATATCGGGAAACAGACAGGAACAGGAAATTGATCCCTGTAACTGGCAGGGAGGCTGTAATTATTAATTAAACATGTTGCGCACGCACCCGCCTGCCCCTGATGCCAGGGCGTGGTGTCTACACACAAAAGCATCCCAACCGTTGCCTTGGCAATGGCTGGGCCGAGAACCAAAGGCGACGTCCAGGTCGTCATGGAGATGGCCGATGTGCATCAGCCAGGAACAGTGAGTCGCGGCTGCTTGAGGCACTGCAGTGGTTCATAACAACAGAGAGGTAAAAGGGCCCTTCTCGCAAGCTTACAATCTATGGGACAATAGTTTGATACACAAGGGAAGTGCTATATCAAATTGCATATTTGTTCAGCTAGAATGCAAAGGTTACAAAGTATTGAGTGGGCTGTATGCCCAGTCACACAACAATGATCAGAGAGTTGTTGTCTTGTGTTTGCTGTGTAGAGGGTGGTAATAGGGTAACCTAGGGAGATTAAGAGGCTGGTAGAGGAATATTATAAGATTGTCTGAAGAGGTGGGTGTTCAGAGAACGCTTTGTTACAACTCACCTGTCCTCGCTCCAGCGCCGCGATTCGCTCTCTCTTACGGGTCTCGGCAGCGCTGTCACATGACAGCACAGGGTGGGGAATTCAAAACTGCAGACTACGAAAAACCTTCTCTGATGCCTGGGCAGCGTCAGAGCAACTTCCTCTGTTCCCTGACTTTGTGTTTTCTGTGTGGATTCTCTGTGTACCAGTTCTGCTTTGCTGACTTCCCAGGCTTCTCTCTCCAAGTGTACCAGACCCAGGCTTGCTGACCAGATATCAATCTCCGCTCCAAGTGTACCAGACCCAGGCTTGCTGACCACGTATTAATCTCTGCTCCAAGTGTACCAGACCCAGGCTTGCTGACTATGTATATATCTCCACTCCAGTGTACCAGACCCAGGCTTATTGTACCATGCATTATCTGTATCCAGTGTACCAGACCTCGGCTATCCTGACCATGGAGTGGTTCATACTTACCTTCCAGTTCCAGTGTGATCGTGAGCTACCTCCTACATCCTTACCTCTAGAGGCAGACCAGTAGACCTCGACCTGCGATCCTCCGCAGCGAAGCTCATCCCGCCTTGCGGTGGTTCTTCTTGAACACCAGGAGGCTCGTTAGACTCCGCACCACCGGCCAGCCAGTGCTGATCTAGAGTAAGGCAAGTATTCCATATTTTATTGCCTACATTACTGCATTGTTGTACACGTTACAACACTGTTACACGCTTGAAGGTTTGAAGACTAGAGGAAAGTGATGTGGTGCGAGGGAGTGAATTCCATAAAGTGGGTGCATCCCGAAAAAAGTCCTGTAACTGACAATGGGAGGAAGTGATGAGAGGGGCAGAGAAATGCCGATATTGTGCAGAAGTTTTGAGACAGTGAGGAGATGTATGTCGGTGCATGGCCTTTTATGTTAGTAGAAGAATTTTATATTGGATTCTTTGAAAAACAGGCAACAAATGTAGAGACTGACAAAGTGATCAGCAGACGAAAAGTGAGTTGCAAGGAAAATCAATCTAGGCGCTACGTGCAAAATAGATTGTAGAGGGTCAAGCCTGATTTTGGGATGACCAGTAAGGAGGGAATTACAATAGTCGATGCGGAAGATGATGAGTGCATGAATTAAAGTTTTTGCAGTGTCTTGTGTTAGATATGTACGTATTCTGGAAATGTTTTTTAGTTGTATGCAGCCTGATGTAAATATAGAGTTGATGCGGGGAACAAAGGATAGTTGCGAATCAAGGATTCCACCTAGAAGTGGTCTAGATAGAGAACAGCAGAGGGTACAGGCCTGAGCCTTGTGGTACTCAAACTGATAAAGGAAGCGGAGCAGAGGTTCTTACAGAGAAATTAACACTGAAAGAGTGATTACATATGTAGGATGAGAACCAGGATAGGACAGTACCTTGTAGACATAGAGATTATAGCGTCTGTATGAGGAGAGAGTGGTCAAAAGTGGAGAGATCCAGGAGAATTAAAAGTGAGTAATCACCTTTAGTTTTAGCTGTGATCAGATCATTGAAAACCTTTGTCAGTGCAGTCCCTGCAGAGTGTTGAGAGCGAAAGCCTAATTGAAGGGATCAAATAGGTTGTTTGCAGAAAGGAAACGTGTGAGGTAAGTGTAGTCAATTCTCTCAAGAAGTTTGGAGGGACATGGGAGCTTGAGATATGGGGTGGTAATTTGAGAGAGAGTTTGGGTTAGAATTTTGTTTTTTTGGAATAGGAGTGATCACTGCCTGCTTGAATAGGGATGGAAATATACCAGTAGAGAGAGAAAGATTACAGATGTTAGTTAGAGGTAAAATGAGCACATGAGACAAGGACCTACCAATTTGTGAGGGTATAGGATCAAGAGTAAAGGAGGTAGAGTAGGAAGATAAGAAGAGAGTAGACATGTCCTCTTCATTTGTGGGATTAAATGAAGAGAGGATGTCAGAGGATGCTGGGGGGCAATTGAGCTGGTTGCTTGTCGAGGAAGATGATACAATTTCAAGTCAGATCTTATCAATCTTGTCCTTGAAATAGGAAGCAAGATCCTGGGCAATGATGGTAGTCGGAGGGTTTGGGGAGGGAGGATTAAGAAGTTATTTAAATTTGTTAAAAAGGCTTTTGGGGTTAGAAGCCTGAGCATAGATGAAAGATTGGAAGTATGTTTGTTTACAGTGTCTAAAACATTTCAATAGGAGTGGTAGATAGCAGCGTATGAGATGAAATCATTAAAGGTACAAGATTTACGCCAGTGACTTTTAGCTTTACGTGATAGTTTTTGTAGATTTTGTGTTACTTAAGTGTGCCACGGTTGGCAACAAAGTCTATGCAGTCTATGAAGAGTCTCTGGAGCTACTTGATCGTTGCTACGGTAACCGGGGCGTCACTTCCGATTTCTGTGTCCCGGTTGCCTGGGCAACAACCGGGACGCTTTGGCCTCCCTGATGCCGTGACCGGCCAGCTGTCAAACAGACGGGCGCATGCGCATCGGACTACGTAGGACCAGCCCTGCAAAACTGTGTATAATCAGCTAATCAAGGCTGATTAGAGCTTTAGTTTACTGCTGGCACTCTGTATATGCATGTTAATTATTCTGATGCTGGGAACACATTCTGGATTGCATTCTGATTGGCCATCTGTATTATTTAAGGCAGTGAGGACTGAGCCTCACTGCCGGTTATAGTGTCCTGTTTCAGTACTGCCTCCTCCTACCTTGTTCCTATGTTTGGTTTTTAACCTGCGATTGATTACCCGTGTATGACCATTGCCTGTTCCTGGACTCTGAACCTGTGCTTCTGACCCTGATCTTACGCCTGTCCCTGGATTCTGAACCTGTGCCTGTGACCCCTGATCTTGGTTTGTTCTCCGGCTACGTTGTTTGCTGCCGGCACCGATTCTGGCCTGGACCCCACGCTGCTGTCTATCATAACACTATATTCCTGGGTTCTCCTTAGCCGGTACACATCTCTCAACCCTCTGTTTGTCTGCAGCTAAGTCTGTCCCCACCACTAAGGGCAACAGTGAACACTAGACTTCAGAGCAGACTCTGGGTTTTGCTGTACTGACTGAAGGAGTTCCTAAAATTATAACTGGCCAGTGAAGATTGGAGAGATATTGCCATGGACAACAGCGACTCCAATCTTACTCCAGCCCAGATCCTGGCTAACCAGATCCAGGCGATTCCTCAAGTAGTACAGGGCCTATCCCAGCGTTTGGCAGCTCAAGAAGAGGCTTCCAGAAACCTGCAGCCTCAGCAAGCCTCCGCTGGCGTTCTGCCAGAACCAAAATTGAATTTGCCCGACCGGTTCTCAGGAAGCAGGTCTGCTTTTCCCAACTTTAAAGAGAGTTGCAGGTTATATTTCCGCCTGAGACCACGCTCCTCTGGTTCCGAACAGCAAAAGGTAGGAATTGTTATCTCCCTACTCCAGGGTGATCCTCAGTCTTGGGCCTTCTCCCTTCCACCAACAAGTCCAGCCTTACAAACCGTGGATGCCTTCTTCCAGGCCTTGGGGTTGCTATACGACGACCCTGACAAAGATGCCTAAGCTGAGTCTCATCTCCGAGCATTAAGGCAGAGACGTCGTTCGGCTGAGGAATATTGTGCGGAATCTTGGCGTTGGTCAACGGATAGTGCCTGGAATGATCCGGCACTGCGGAGTCAATTCCGGTTAGGCCTTACTGAGCAAATTAAGGACTCCTTAGTTCAGTATCCGGTACCCGCCTCGCTTGAAGATTTGATGCAGCTTGTCATTAAAATTGACCGTCGAATTAGAGAGAGAAAAGCTGAAAGGGAGTCATCAATACCTCCTGGCTCACCACCCAGTTCTAGTGCTATTTTGTCGGATACCCCTGAACCCGTGCAGCTGGGTGCTTATCGCCTGCCTCTGGAGGAAAGCTCCAGAAGACGCTCACTAGGTCTTTGTTTATATTGTGGCCAACCAGCCACCTGGTTCGTTCCTATCCTAACAAGGCGGGAAACGCCAAAGCCTAAGCGCTAGCGAAGAGGTGCGTTTAGGCCTTCAAATTGTCTCTTCGGAAAACTCTTTGTTGGTCCCTGGACGTCTAGCCTTCTGTGACAAATCCACGGATGTGACAGCTTTCCTTGATAGCGCGTGCAGCAGGTAACTTCCTGGATATCCACTTGGCTCAGACGCTTGAGATTCCGGATATCAACTTGGGATCAAGCATTACCACCTGCGGTTTGGATGGAAACCCCTTGCCTGGGGGTAGAATACTCGCAAAGACTCCAATGGTTCTGTTGTCTGTAGGAGCCCTCCATGCGGAGAAGCTCTCATTCTTACTAATTACCTGTCCCTCTGCTCCTTTGATTCTGGGGTATCCTTGGCTTTGCAGCCATAATCCTCTTATTGATTGAAAAAGAGGGGAGATCATCCATTGGAGCTCAGAATGTTTCGCTTCTTGCCTGACTCTACTCCTTAGAGCTCTCCAGCCTAGTCCAGATTTGCTGCCTGCACCCTATCGGGACTTTAGTGACGTATTCTGCAAAAGGAAAGCTGACTCACTTCTACCACATCGAGAATATGACTGCGATTGATCTTGTACCAGGTTCCAAGTTGCCCAAAGGGCGTCTATATTCCTTTTCCATCCCTGAGACTCAGGCCATGGAGCAGTATGTGGAGGAAAACCTGAAGAAAGGATTCATTCGCCCCTCTAAGTCTCCTGTAGGAGCAGTATGCTTTTTTATATCTATAAAAGATGGCAGCCTTAGGCCTTGCATCGATTTCCGTGGTCTGAATAACATCACTGTTAAGAACACGTATCCTTTGCCGTTGATTTCTGTTCTGTTCGACCAGCTTAAAGCAGCCACTATATTCTCAAAGATTGACCTCTGGGGTGCCTACAATTTTATCAGAATCAAAAAAGGGGATGAGTGGAAAACTGCCTTAAACGCTCAGTCGGGACATTATGAGTATCTTGTAATGCCATTCGATTTATGCAACGTTCCGGCAGTCTTCCAGGACCTAATCAACAATGTATTATGGGAGTTCCTTGGAAAAACAGTAGTTGTCTATCTGGATGACATACTAATCTATTCCAAGTCTTTATCTCAGCATCGTCAGCATGTCCTCCAGGTTCTATTGAAATTATGGGAACATCACAAGTATGCAAAACAGGAGAAATGTGAATTCGAGGTGTTCACAGTGGCCTTCCTGGGGTACATCATCTCCTCATCAGGATTCGCAATGGATCCCGCTAAAGTTCAGGCAATTTAAGATTCGGTCCTGCCTACTAACCTGAAGGCGATTCAAAGATTCCTTGGATTCGCCTATTATTATTGAAGGTTTATTGGCTCATTTTCTTCTTTGGTGGCTCCTATTACCGCTCTCACCCGAAAAGGAGCTAACCCAGCTGAGTGGCCCCCAGAAGCATTGCCAAGTTTTTCAGCTCTCAAAGCTGCATTCATCTCTGCACCAGTTCTTAGACAAACTGACCCAGAACTTTCGTTCATTGTGGAGGTGGATGCCTTGGATGTTGGTGGAGGTGCCATTCTCTCGCAGAAAGACCCGCAGAGTAAAAAATTACATCCTTGTGCTTTTCTCTCTAGAAAATTTCCGCCTGCTGAAATTAATTACGATGTTGGAAACCGTGAATTGCTGGCCATTAAGTGGGCATTGAGGGAATGGCGACACTGGTTAGAGGGAGCTGCACATACCATTACCATCTTCACTGACCATAAAAACCTCTAAATATATCCAGACCGCAAAAACTCTCAATCCCAGGCAGGCCTGCAGGGCCTTGTTCTTCACCAGATTTAGGTTCCTTATCACATTCCGTCCTGGATCAAAAAATACTAAAGCGGATTCTTTGTCCCGAAGTTTTATGGCACGTCATCCTCAGTCTCCTGACCTGCTGCCTTTTGTCCCCTCGACCTCTATTCATCTTGGACTAACTCGGGATCTGGGTGCCACACTTCGACAGTTCCAGAAAATTGCTCCATTTCAGACATCTGCTAACAAATTATTTGTTCCGGTACACCTAAGAAAATCCGTCCTCATGGAGAGTGACGACAACCGCTCCTGGAATTCGTAAGACCATTGAAATTCTTTCCCGCTGGCTTTGGTTGCCCACTTTATCTGCTGATGTGGAGGCTTACGTCCGTGCTTGCCCTGAATGTGCCAGAAACAAATCTGCTAGAAACTGTCCTCCTGGTCTACTGTTACCCTTGCCTACTCCAAGCAGGCCTTGGACCCATCTTTCGATGGATTTTATTGTTGACCTTCCAGAATCCGCGACTACCCATTTGGGTAGTCGTGGACTGATTCAGTAAGATGGCGCATTTCATTTCCTTACCCAAACAACTTGATGGCAGGACCTTGGCCACCTTGTTTCTTACACACATCTTCCGTCTCCACGGTCTTCCAGAAGACATCATCTCGGATCGAGGGTCCCAGTTTATTGCACAATTTTGGAGATCCTTTGGTAATTCCATTGGAATTAGTATCAGTCTGTCCTCTGCTTATCACCTTCAGTCGAATGGTCAGATGGAAAGAACCAACCAGTCCTTGGAACAGTTTCTACGTATTTATGTTTCCAAGTTCCACGATAATTGGTCCCCTCTTTTGCCCTGGGCGGAATTCGCTTATAACAATTCCTGCCATTCCGCAACACACACATCTCAATTCTTCTGTAACCTCAGGTTTCAACCAAAATCTAATTATTTTTCTTCTACTGTTCCCAGTGGTGATTCCGGAACACCTGTCTTTACTTCCAGGTTGAGTTCTGTTTGGAAAAATGAGCTCTCTGCACTAGGTCAAGCCTCCCAAAAATCCAAAGCCTTTGCTGACCGCCATCGTGCTCCATGTTCATTGAAGGTGGGGATCGAGTCTGGTTGTCCACACAGAACATCAAGTTGAGGCAACCTTGCAGGAAGCTGGGGCCTGGATACATTGGGCCATTTTCAATTGAGAAAAAGATAAATCCAGTGGCATTAAGGCTAAAACTACCACCTTCTTTAAAAATACTTTAGAAAGCCGATGCTCACAGCAAATTCAGTCAGCCTTCCTCTAACAGGCCCCGACCTCTTATTGTCAGGGCCGCCAAGAGGGGGGGGGGAGCGGGTACTACTTACCCGGGCCCGGGCATGCCAGGGGGCCCGGCCCGACAATTTTTTTTGTAATTTTTTTTTTTTCAAAACTATTTTTATTTGTTGTTGGGTTTTTTTTGCATCGGGGGGTGGGAGGGGGGTCGGTCGTTGGTGGTGGTAGCAGGGTAGTTAAAAAAAAAATAAACATACTCACGTGATCGCGGCGCCGGCGTTCCTACTCTCTGCTCCTCTCTGCTCCATTCAGACTGAATGCCGGGTGTCACGTCATCATGTGACGCCCAGCATTCAGACAATCTGAATGTAGCAGAGAGGAGTAGAGAATACCAAGAAAGAAGAGAGAAGAAAAGGAAAAGGTAAGTAAAGGGAGGAAAATGAGGGGGGGTCATGGCACAGAGGGGTTAAAAAATGGGGGGGGGCAGCGTGACACAGAAGGGTTAAAAAATGGTGGGGGGCATGGCACAAAGGGGGTTAAAAAATGAGGAGAGGCATGGCACACAGGGGTTAAAAAACAAGGAGGGCATGACACAGATGGGTTAAAAAATGAAGGGGGGGCAGCATGACACAGAGGGGTTAAAAAATAGGGGGGCATGGCTCAGAGGGGTTAAAAGAGCGGTTAAAAAACGAGGGGGCATGGCACAGAGGGGTTAAAAAACAGGGCAGCATGGCACAGTGGGGTTAAAAAACAGGGGGGCAGCATGGCACTGTGGGGTTACAAAATGGGGCAGCATGGCACAGAGTGGTTAAAAAATGGGGGGGGGCATGGCACAGTAAGGTTAAAAAACAGAGGGGAGCATGTCGCAGTGGGGTTAAACAGGGGGCAGCATGTCACAGTGGGGTTAAAAAACAGGGGGGCAGCATGGCACAGAGGGCTTAAAAAACAGGGGGCATGGCACAGTGGGGTTAAAAAACAGAGGGGCAGCATGGCACAGTGGGATTGAAAAAGGGGGGGAAGCATAGTATAGTGTGATGAAGGTGAGCCAGGTGAAGGGGGCAAAAGCAGCATGGAGGGCGCAGTGTGATCATAAGGCATGGCGATGATGAAGGGGCACATTATTGTAATGTTGGAGCTGGTGGAAGGCCTAAATATTAATCGTGGGTGGTATTAATTTAACGCCAGGGTTGTTTGGAATTATCTAAATGTAGCCATTTTTTCCAAATAGGGCCCCCAGCATTCCAGGATCCAGACAAGCTGCAACTAAAGAAACCTGCAGCCACAGGTGGTGAAAGTGAGAAGAACAGGTAGGAGAGAGCAGAACAGTATGTGAAATGTTGTGATTCTAGTAGGGACAATGCCAATTTTTGGTGAGTGTTCTGCCAAATGTAAGGTGCAGGCCAAGACTGAACTCTTTGTGTACACACTGCATTCTTTGTATACTACGCTGGGGTGCTAGATGTCCTGAAAGTCAGGAGTGCTTGGACATATGTGATGCTCCGGGGAATTGAGAGCCTAATGATTTTGATGTGTTAACCACGCCCCAATGGCGCATTTGCCACGCCCCCGAATGCATGACCATACCTTCAATTTTGTTTTTAGCATACTCGACTAGAAGGGGGGACCCTTGAATTTGTTGTACTGGGGCCCTGAATTCCTCTTGGCAGGCCTGCTGTTTGTGAATGGAGACCATGAATACATCATCGAAAGAATCATTGACTCAAGGAAGGATCAAGGCCAAGTTCAATTCCTTGTACATTGGAAGAGTTATGGCCCTGAGGAGCGATGTTGGATACCACAGAGGCGTCTTCAAGCTGGGAGACTCATTAATGAATTTTTCAAGAAGTTTCCCACAAAGCCTGGATATCGGGGTTCTTTGACCCCTCCTCAAGGGGGAGGTACTGTTAGTGGTTGCGGCGGCCGTGGGCACCATTAGGACTCTCCTGAGTTTGCTGGTGACGTCCCGGCCGTTGCTATGGTAACCGGGGCGTCACTTCCGGTTTCTGTGTTCTCAACAACAACCGGGACGCTTTGGTCTGGCTGACGCCGTGCCCGTCCAGCTGTCAAACAGCCGGGTGCGTGCACATAGGACTAGGTAGGGCCAGCCCTGCATAACTGTGTAGGATCAGCCAATCAAGGCTGATTAGAGCTTTAGTTTACTGCTGGCACTCTGTATATACGATTGGCTGCAGGCTCTGCATGTTAATTATTCTGATGCTGGGAACACATTCTGGACTGCATTCTGATTGGCCATCTGTATTATTTAAGGCAGTGAGGACTGAGCCTCACTGCCCGGTTATAGTGTCCTGTTTCAGTACTGCCTCCTCCTACCTTGTTCCTATGTTTGGTTTTTAACCTGAGATTGATTACCCGTGTATGACCCTTGCCTGTTCCTGGACTCTGAACCTGTGCTTCTGACCCTGATCTTACGCCTGTCCCTGGATTCTGAACCTTTGCTAGTGACCCTGATCTTACGCCTGTCCCTGGATTCTGAACCTGTGCCTGTGACCCCTGACCTTGGTTTGTTCTCCGGCTACGTTGTTTGCTGCCGGCACCGATTCTGGCCTGGACCCCACGCTGCTGTCTATCATAACACTATATTCCTGGGTTCTCCTTAGCCGGTACACATCTCTCGACCCTCTGTTTGTCTGCAGCCAAGTCTGTCCTCACCACTAGGGGCAACAGTGAACACCAGACTTCAGAGCAGACTCCGGGTTTTGCTGTACTAGCTGAAGGAGTTCCTAACAAAAAGAGTGTTATTAAAAATAGAAACTGAGCATAATCTAGAGAAAACAAGATCAAGACAGCGGCCATCCTGATAATTATGGCAATAGAATGAAAGAAAACAATAAAACCGAAAAAGAATCATTCAAACAAGGTGAACTAGATGCCAGAAAAGAGATGAATAATACATCTCGGACCTTGATGCAAAATATTACCAATAAAGCACCAATGATAAATAAAAAAAGAGCATTATCTGAAGATTCAGAGGATTTTTTACATCTTCTTTTCGGGACAGAAGAGTTACCAACCACGTCTACCACAAATACACCATCACGCATCAAAAGAATCAAAAGTTCAACCAGAACAGATATATAAGAAGAGGAAAAAGAGGTGGTACTAAGAAAAAGAAAACTCCAGAAAAAAATACTGAAATGGGAGGAATCTTTAATTTAAGTAACAAAATTTTAACAGCAGATCAGAACAATGTTCTGAAAAAGGGATTGAAATTTTCACCCCAATCCTATTCAAACAAATTCGATGTCTATATTGATCTTCATCGATTTGTTCGTAAAATATGCCTCAAAAAATTCTTCCAAAGAAATCCTATAGAGAGGACAGTCACCAGCTCAGATCAATTTATTCATACTAATTTTAAGAAACCTAGCAATTTTTATCCTAGTTTTGTGAAGGGATCATCTGTTGAAACATTCCAAAGACTGGTAGAAAAAGATCTAGAAAATCTTCCAGAAAAATTAAAGATAAAACAAAATCTATCTATGAAAGAACGTCTAGCTTTAAAAGAATTAAAAGAAGACTCAAATATAATCATCAAACCCGCTGATAAAGGCGGTGGAATTGTGATCCTAGAAAGAACCAAATATATAGAAGAATTAGAAAGAATACTGGCAGATCAAGATACTTATCAAGAATTAACAAGAGATCCCACAGAACAATATCAAAAAGAACTAACAGACTTGTTGGAAGAAGGTTTAAATATCGGAATTTTATCTAAAAAAGAATTTGATTATTTATACAATAAAAATCCTAATATTCTGGTCTTTTATCATTTACCGAAGGTACATAAGAGCATTACAAATCCTCCAGGTCGCCCTATTGTATCTGGTATCAATTCAATCACAGCAAACCTTTCAGGTTATGTTGACTTCTTTTTGCAAGAATTAGTGACAAAACAAAGAAGCCATTTGAAAGACAGCACCTCCATTCTTCAAATTTTGAATAAATTAGAATGGAAAGATACATATATCCTAGGCACCTGTGATGTAAAATCCTTATACACATGCATCAAACATGCAGATGGATGTGCACACTCATATCAGCTCTTATGTAATGAAACTAATTTAGAAAATGAGCAAATTAATTTCATTATGAGCAGTATGGAATTCATTTTACAGCATAACTACTTCTGGTATAATGGTAAATTTTATAAACAAATATCTGGAACTGCGATGGGGACGCGTTTCGCACCAAGTTATGCTAATTTGTTTGTGGCAAAATGGGAGAACGATTGCATATGGACTAACAATCCCTTTAAGACCAATATCGTCCATTGGTATCGATATATAGATGACGTAATCTTCGTTTGGGAAGGAACTAACGAATACCTTTTACAATTCATCTCATATATAAATAAGAACACCGTTAATATGGAATTTACAGCTGAAACCAGTCCCCACGCAGTTAATTTTTTAGATCTCACTATATACATAGAGAATAATGAAGTGAAATCAAAAAATTATATCAAAGAAATTAGTACGAACAACTTTCTTCTCGCCTCAAGCAACCACCATCGACATTGGGTCCGGAATATACCGTTAGGTCAGTTTAGACGTCTAAAAAGAAACTGTACTGACCCAAATATATTTGAAAAACAAAGTGAAGATCTTAGACAGAAATTTTTGGAAAGAAGATATGATGCTCAAACAGTGAATTTAGCTTTGGATAGTGTGAAAAAAACGGAGAGAACTGAGATGTTATCATATAAACATGAAAAAGTTAAAAAAGTTCCAGAAATCCCATTTATCACTCAATATAACAGCAACTCCATAGACATTGAGAAGATTATCCAGAAACACTGGCCAATTTTAAAATTAGATCAAGAAATAAAAGATTTAATACCCAACAAACCAAACATTGTTTATAGAAAAGCTGAAAATCTGAAACAGATACTGACCAACAGCTACATTCTACTACAAAAGGAAAAATCATCAACTAATGACTCTAATGGCTTTTATCACTGTCTTAATTGTAAGGCGTGTAGAGATTTAAATATGTCTCAAACAAAAGCCACCACTACTTTTAAATCAACTTCAAATGGGAAATTATTCAACATAAAACAGCATATTACCTGCAATACGCAGGGAGTTGTTTATATGTTGGAATGTGAATGTGGTGTTCAATACATAGGAAGGACTCAACGCACTCTAAAAATAAGAATTGCGGAGCATCTATACAATATTAAAAGAAAATTGAATACTCACAGCGTTCCCAACCATTTTTCCAACAACTCCACATGTAACCCTAACAAACTTAAATTTTTAGGAATACAGAAAGTAAACCAATATTGGAGAGGTGGAGATTATATATCAAACATCTCACGCCAAGAAACCAAGTGGATCTATATGGTTAAAACTTTGATACCATATGGTTTAAATTGTGACTTCGATTTGGGGTCATTTTTAAAGATCTAATTTTAATCATTTATATTTATAATTATCTCTTATTTTAACATTAATAACATTTTGGTATAATATGTTATTATTTTAATCAATAAAATTCTTAGGAAAATTAAATGTTTAAAATAGTGCCCAACCAATTGGGACTTAGCAGGTTCTTTATAAGACCTTCTCCATCCACCCCACAACATCCTTGAAAAAGTCCAATACCGGATGAAACGCGTTGGATTAACTTAGACTCAACTCAGCCACCGTAGTCTGTATTACATCATCCTGCCTGCTGTGTGCGGCGGGACGTTTTGGCTATCAGAACGCTGAAAAATCAAAAATAGGATTTTACCATAACAACTTGTCCGGATTTCGTCTGGAGTAACTTCAAATCTCACAACAAGTTCATCCACTGCTGACTGAGAGTCAAGGAAGAAAATAAATCGGATCGAGTCCCGGGACCAGTGATCAAGGTCATATAGGGTAAGATCGTTTTTTCTCCTTTATGCTGATAGTTATTTTGGAATTTCCTATCCGATTTGACAAACATTTAATTATCTGGAAAGAGCTATAAACTTAATCAAACATAACATCATTAGTTTGTGTCAATCATTTTTGCGCCCTCCTTCGTTATTTTATCTAAAGCATAGAGTCTAACTGCTGCAAATTTAAATAATTTCTATGAGTGAAAGGAGATCCCTGCTAGTTGTAGACTATATGCAGACACACATCCTCCCATCTGTCTGCCCACGCAACATTCTTTTCCCTAGCAATGTCTCATATTGTCATTAATGAAACAGCAAAGGGATTAAAAACACTTCTGCTTGATGCATTTAAAACATAGGTATTCCTGTGAAAGTGCAGTTTAGACAAGAATACATACTGATATGTTAAGGTTTGAGAAAATATTGCACTTTCACACTAATACTGTGTGTACAATATTTTGAAAGATTCTAGTGAGGATGGGTTCTCAAGTTTACTCACTTTTCACACAGATGATAATAAATAAAGATTGTTTAAAATACAATTTAACTACTCACACCAAACAAGATATGTTGAAGTCATCAGGCATTTTTTTAAAACCTCTAAAACCTATTTCATCCAACCCCGTTTGGAAAGTTAGAACTCCTCCAATAATCAGGTCACCTTCTTGATAATAGCTCTCTGTATGAGGAAATTCCAAAAAGCATTGAGAAGTTTCAAGTTGGCCAATTGTAATTGAAAGCATTAGAATTAATAGCACAACACAAAAAACCCTGTACATTCTGAATACCATATGCAAGTTTATATTTCACTACTTAATCTCAGCCAAACAAGCAGTGGGATGATCTCTGTATTCAGATGAATTGCTTTATGTGCAGTGATGGAAGTAGTCGAGGGAAAAAATGCCATGTGGATAATGTGCTCTTTGCTGAGCAGTATTTGTATACTGTGTTAACATTATGCAAAAAGCAAAGGGTGCAATTTCGTGCCTTATAATTACTGGTTAATTATATGATAGAAATATGTATTTGCACTACCTATAATTTTACATTATGTCCCTGTACTCACTCAATGAAGAGAAATATGTGACATAAAGATATTAAAGAAATATACAGTATGAATTTGATTAAGAAAAGGGCTACATTCTATGAACTGAACCTTTACCTCCCTAAATTCTCATTTCATATAGTGACATCAAATAATGATGTATGAGGGTACGCTGAGATTTGCAATTATAATACATATTTTAAATAAGTTTTTTTAAATAATCAAAATCTGCAATAATCTTATATCTGTAGCCAAGGGCAGATCTAGACTTCTCTTTCAGGGAGGAAGTTTAGTGATTAATCCTGACAACTCTCCTCTGTAGTCGTGAACACTCTAGGCTTCCTTTCGTGCAAACAGCACCTATTTTAAATTAATGCTAATTAATAAATATAATATAAAATGAATAATTCATATTTAATAAATAGTCCTATATCCCCCTATCAGTGCCAACATTAAATTATT
Organism: Mixophyes fleayi; assembly: GCF_038048845.1. Lineage (NCBI taxonomy): Eukaryota > Metazoa > Chordata > Amphibia > Anura > Limnodynastidae > Mixophyes > Mixophyes fleayi. The sequence continues at coordinate 62,896,983 of NC_134413.1, forward strand.
AGTATTCCCATTTCATGAACATACCTATTTCCACTGTACCTGTCTGGCATTAAATTAGTATCAACATTTAAGAATTAAACCTATTCCCCCACAAACAGACTCAAATCTAAGAAATTAGTATTTACATTTAATTAATGGCCCTTTTCCTCAAATTCAGCCCCATGTTCAATTAAAAGTCCCCAAACCACCCTATCATTAAATGTTTATCCCCCATCCTCTCCTTAAATTAATAGCCAAACAATCAACAACTAAAAGGATATATCCACCTTACAATAAAAAGAATTTTAGTTACAATAAGAATTTGTGACTTTCTTTGGGAATATGTATTCTGCAGCTGTCTGAAGAAAGGACCCATGTTAATCCCATGTTAATTAGACCTTTTGATGTGTGAGGGTTCAGCACCTGAAGGCACAGGAAGGTTTAAATGTACGTGCTACTAGATTTCCTGCATATAAAAACAAGATGCAGTAAATCACAGCAAATTTTAGAATATCACAGATAAGTGTAAATATTGTTAGCTCTGCATTGCATGTAAATCCATGTTTGGGTAAGCAAATTGCATCCTGATTCTAAAAATAGCTCAGACCTCCATGGGGCTGGCTTACCCTGTGAGGCGTTGTTCAAATCTCTATAAAAAGCACATCTTGTATTGAAAGCTGTTCTTCTTGTTCCATCTGACCTGATCACTGATATATTCAATCAGTGTGACTGCAAATAAACATCACTTGCTTCAAAGACCTGCCTGAAAACGTCTTACATGCTGAAAATCCTGTGACCTACAGATTAGACTCAAAATCTAATCCTGTTTCCGGCTGTCTGAGGTTTTGACCCAGCTTCCCAGCACCACCGCTTTGCCTGCTACCCAGCAACTCTGGCCAGTGTGATAGGCCAGGGGGGAATCATCCACAGTAACCTTGATCCATAGGAAGAGGTCAGGAGTACCAGCCCAAGTACACCAGTAACAGGGTACACTCGCAGCGTCAGTTACCCAGAAGAAACCCGGTACTAAATGCCGGTAAGGAGTTCAGTGGTGGCAGCAATTGTAAGACCCTCGTACTGCAGTTAGAGGGCACATTCGGGATAACGAAAGGGAACGGTGATAAAGTAAGCCCAGCCAGTTTCCAGCAACAGTAGACAGGGTGGGATAGGAGGTCCATCCTGTCACAGATTTCTGCTGGCAAGTGGTGGGATAACTGCAGGAGGCTTTTTGTGCACCAATCAGGAGAGCCAAGTTATTCAGGAGAAGAATAACTGCAGCCAGGACAATGCACAGGTTGTCTGATTACACTAACGTGTCCAGGGCGACCTTGAGGCTCTGTGCAGGGCCAAGGGCATTGACATCAGCCATTTACTAAACAGGGCGGAGATGAGAGAGGCACTGAGGGAATGGCACCAATGGCATGGCACCCAGGTGCTGGAAACTGATGGCCGCAGTGGTCAAGACAGTGGCCCAGTTGACCACCGGGAACAAGGTGAACCAGACCAGCAGACAGCGGCAACCTCTACACATCAGACTATACCCGCACAACCAGTCCCTCTGTCCTATGATGAGCGCAGGGCAGCCAGGCTAAAGATCCAGCTGGTGGCCTTAGGGGACAAGGCGATTGCAGCTGAGCGGGCACAGGTCATCGAGGCATGGCACCAAGAGGGAAGGGCACCAGCCATGCAGCCTAGGGGGGAGGTGCCCGCTAGGGGTTAAGGACTCTCGTCTCTACCTTGCCCTAAATTTGAGGACTGTGTTGGGAATATTGCTGAGCAGCTGCAGGTATTTGAAAGGAATAAGATAAGCATCTGGTGCCCACACTGCAAGGATGTGCAGTGGAGGCCTACCCTGGGGTGCCCTCAGAGGACTGTGCAGACTATGGTATAGTGAAAATGGCACTCCTTAAACGGTACCCTATTGCCCCAGAGACCGATCATCTGAAGTTTTGGGAACTTACAAAGAACCTCCATGTCACCCATGAGGAGTTTGCCAACCTACTGCAGGAGTCTGTCAGGAAGTGGGTGCGCGGAGCCGGTGCCCAGACCGTGGAGGAGGCAATAGACTTAATGTGCCAAGAACAGTTTCACCGCCGGTGCGCACTGGAGGTGACAGAATGGGTGCTGGACTGGAAGCCAGGCACCCTGGAAGCGGCCGCCCAGCTGGCGGATCAGTATGTGGCAGTGAGGTCACACTGCCAGGTTAACAGTCAACAGCAAAGGACTGTACAATCAGGGGGACACCCCTCTTCTACTCCCCCAAAAACAAGCACCTAACCTTTCGGGTACCATTCGTCAGCCACCGCCCCGTCCTGTCCCTGGGAGTTATCAGAGACCACCGGAGCCAAGGCTGGGGAAGAAGTGCTACAACTGCAGGAAAACCAGTCATTTAAGGATGGACTGTCCTAAAGCCCCGGCACCCCAGAATCATGCCCCTAATCCAAGTCCGGGGTCCCGGCCAACTAGCTTATCTGGCAAAGGTGAGACAGTAGAGAATGTTTCCACCACTGCCAGCTCTTACAGGGTGTGGTTTGTCAAAAGTTGATTCAGCGGAGAGAGTCACTTGTTTGTCCAAAAGTCCCCCCAAAAATATGTGGAGGAACCTGCAGCCGGTTCAAGTGGGACTCCTGCAGGGTGAAGGACTTAGAGACTCAGGGGCCTCAATTACTGTTGTGAGTACCCATCTTATTGATCCTGCTGCGGTATTGCAGGGTTGCACTGCCAAAGTTACTGTGGCAGATGGACTGGAGAAGAAAGTGCCTGTCGCAAGGGTGTATCTAGGCAGGGGAGATGGCCAGGAGTCGCAAGATGCTGCCGTTATGGTTGGCCTCAGAATTGACATGATCTTAGACTATGATGTTAGGGGAGGAATTGTGACTGCATTTCTCCTCTCTATTACCATGAGCCAAGCTGTATACAGTGATCAGGATCTAATCCTGCACAACCCAGCCCATAGGAAAAGACTACTGCTGGTAGACAACAGCTGTCACAGGTAACCACAGCTTCAGCCAGCCCAGAGGTAAAAAACACATCTGCTATTTCTTCAGGAAACAGTCAGCTCTTTGCCTCTGTAAAGATTACGTCTCCTAGCAATGCAGAGGATGTTGTCTCTTGCCAGCCTGATATTGTGGGGGTGCCCGGTGATGCTCCTGTCCCTAGCAGTATGCCAGCTCTGGCGGTGAGTATAGCTAACCACAGTGACCTCTCTTTGACTGACCCTGGTCACCCCAACATAGACCCCCCCTGTAGCGTATCCTGACCTAGACGATAGTGAGAGCAGCAGGGAAGAGTTCAGGGCATCACAGCTCTCTGATCCCTCACTGGAAGGCATGCGGTGCCAGGCTGGCGGCAGCTTTCCGGCAATAGAGGTGGGCAGTATTACTTGGCGTTAAGGGTTGTTGTAAAGTGTAGCTAAGAAGGTAGATGGGGATAGACCTGTCTGGGAACAAGTTCAACAGGTGGTACCACGGGGCTTTCGCGCGCTACTAATGTCAGTCGCCCATAAAATCCTAAGGCGGGACACCAGGAAAAAGACCGAATACTGAAGCGCCTGACACAGAACTTTTTCTGGCTTGGAATGTCGGATTACGTCCAGGCCTACTGTAAGTCCTGTGATGTGTGTCAGCATCTCAGGTGCCCCAGTTCTCGTGCTCCCCTCAGGTCCTTGGCAATAATTGGGGAACTTTTTCAAAGAGTGGCTGTGGACATACTAGGATCCATGTCTGTGCCCAGTAGATTAGGGAAGAGGTACATCCTCACCGTGGTAGACTACGCTACCTGGTATCCAGAGACTGTAGCTCTGTCATCCATAACTGCGGTAAAGGTAGCAGAAGCGCAAGCGAAACATTAGACCTTGGGGCAGGACACGCATGCCAGAGTGTTTGAGGTAGGGCAGAAGGTCCTTGTTCTGATGCCCACACGCCAGAACAAGCTCCAGGCTGCCTGGGCTGGACCATACAAGGTCTCAAAATGCCTGAGTGACATCATTTACGTGGTGTAATTTGTTAGCGACGGTAGGCGGCAGAGGTCCTACCACGTAAATATGTTGAAGGCATGCCACGAGTGTGTGGAATCGGTGGCAGCAATTTTCTGCTTACTAACTGAGGAACCAGGAAATAACCCACTACCTGACCTCCTCTCCTCGCGGATGCCAGAGGTGAAGGTGGTGTAGAGGAAGTGGGCTGGGATGAGCAGCTGAGTGCTGCAAGAGGGAGCAGCTAGAGCCAGAAAGTCCATTTGGGCTTCCTTGGTGATGCACAATGAGGACACTGCTGAGCGTAGGCAAGTTAGGCAACCCGTGTATCACGTCTCACCAGCGGCAAAGGAGAGTCTTTACAGGGAGCTGTGGATGCTGCTTGAGCTAGGTGTGATCCAGCCTTTGCAATGTCCATCTGCTTCCTCCATTGTATTGGTTTCCAAGAAAGACAAGACTACTGCCAGTTGAATAATGTACCCATGTCTGACACCTACCCATTGCCCTGCATTAATGCTTTTGTAGATGAGTTGGACAGAGTTCAGGGTTACCTAGAAGACATTTACATTTTCAGTAAGATTTGGGAAGATAATCTGAAGCAAATAGGGCTGGTGTTAGGGAAGATTGGGAGGGAATGTCTGACTGTTAGGGCAGAGAAGTGCCAGATGGGGATGTCAGAGGTGCTGTACCTGGGTCGTCGTATGGGGGGAGAAAGGGGTAGGTCAGAACCAGCTAAGGAAGAGACAATCCGAGTCTGGCCCTTGTCCATGACCCAGTTACATGTACTGGCATTCTTAACAACTGCAAGGGACTACAGACTTTCTGTCCCAGACTTTAGTATTGTAGCAGAGCCCCTGACAGATCTCACTATGAAGAAACTCCCCAAAGTAGTTGATTGGACACCCGCTTGTGAGCTGGCATTTCATTCCTCAAAGTAAGCCCTGCTTCGTGCTCCAGTGCTGTTGGCGCTCAATTATGACAAGGACTTTATTGCGCAAACTGATGCTTCGCAGTATGGACTGGGACCAGTACTTAGCCAGTTTGGGCCAGATGGGCAGGAGCACCCTGTGGCCTATTTGAGCAGAAAACTGCTAAACAGGGATTTAGGGTATGCCACAATTGAGAAGGAATGTTTGCCCATTGTTTGAGCAGTGGAAAAATTTCAACCTTATTTGTATGGGCGACATTTTACTCTGGTGACTAAATGGCAGATTGTTGCGCTGGAGCCTTGCCCTTCAAATTTATGACTTTCACATAATTTACAAGCAAGGAAAGGCTCACAGCAATGCGGATGGACTGTCTCAGCAGGAAGAGCCATATACTCCAGGTCACCTCCAGGAACCCTAAGAGACTGCAGACCAGGTACCAAATTGTGGGGACATGGCACACTGGTTGCCCACATGGACAAGGGGGTAGGAGTGTTTTACTGGATCACTTATAAATAACTTATGGTATAAATTGATTTAAAGGACATAGCGCAGGGCTCTTATTCATATAATTGCAAATGTACTTAATTTTGATATTGTGTGTATGTTGGTAAAGGAGATATCTTTATTTCTGAGACCAGGGGAAGAAATTTGTTTGATTTAACTTTGATAGAGGAAATGCATTATATATCTGATACAATAAGCCTTTAATTAGTAAGTCTTTTGCGTATCTTGGAGTAGGAAAATGATTTGTTTTGGGTGTTGCGACTTTCTTTGGGAATGTGTTTTCTGCAGCTGTCTGAAGAAAGGACCCATGTTAATCTCATGTTAATTTGACCTTTTGATGTGTGAGGGTCCAGCACTTTAAGGCACAGGAAACTTTAATTAAGACTTACTGCGTCTAAAAACAAGATGCAGGAAATCACAGCAAGTTTTAGGATATCATAAAGAAGTGTAAATATTGCTAACTTTGCATTACATGTAAATCCATGTATAGGGAAACAAATTGCATCCTGATTCTAAAAATAGCTCAGGGGACTGTTTTACCATCTGAGGTTGTGTCCAAATCTGTATAAAAAGCAATGTCTTGTATTGAGAATTGTTCTTCTTGTTCATACCACTTGCTCCCCGGTACCTTCAGCCAGGGTGAGCAAATAAATATCACTTGCTTCAAAGACCTGCTTTGAAACTTCTCTTTCCCTGTGACCTACAGATTAGACCCAGAATCTAATCGGTTCCTGGCAGTTTCTGAGGTTTGGACCCAGCATCCATTACCGCCTCTCTGCCCGCTACCGAGCAGCTATGGTCAGTGTGCTAGGCCAGGGGGGATCCATCCACGGCAACCCTGATCCATAGGAAGAGGTCAGGAGTACACCAGTAATGGGGTACACTCGCAGCATCAGTTACCCAGAAGAAACCCGGTACTGGATGCCGGTAAGGAGTTCAGTGGTGGCAGTAATTGTAAGACCCTCCTACTGCAGTTAGAGGGCACATTCGGCATAATGAAAAGAAAGGGTGGTAAAGTAAGCCCAGCCAGTTTCCATCAACAACAGACAGGGTGGCATAGGCAGTCCATCTTGTCATGACATACAAGAAAACCCGACCACTATAATAATTTCTGAGGTGTATATATGATACAATATGCCTTTGTGGAGGAAGTCTTTTGTGTATCGTGATGTGGGAAAATATCTTGTTTGGGGTTTTGTGATTATGATATAATAATATAAAAAATAAAAAAGCAGACGTCCTATCCCGGGCATTCGTGACGTCCTCAGACGTTGAAGATGGTCCTAACCATTCTATATTAGCTCCCAAATGTGTTTCTCTGGCCGCTTCATCCACCAAGGTGCTACCATTTGGGAGAACTCTCGTGCCTCCATCTCTTAGGAAGAGAATTTTGTCTTGGTTTCATTCTTCACGTTTTTCTGGACATTCTGGTGAACGCAAGACTTTCAAAATCCTTTCTCGAAGCTACTGGTGGCCCTCTATGAGGAGAGATGTCAAAGACTTCGTGGCTGCCTGTGAGTTATGTTCCCAGTTGAAAACTCCCCGCAGAACTCCAGCGGGTTTACTTCAACCACTACTCATTCCTTCCAAGCCTTGGACCCATATTAGTATGGACTTTGTTACAGATCTTCCTCCTAGTAAAAAGTGTAATACCATGTGGGTAGTGGTGGATAGATTTTTCGAAAATGGCACATTTCGTTCCTTTGACCGGTTTACCTTCTTCATCTACTCTGGCTGATCATTTCATCAAAGAGATTTTCCGAATTCATGGATGTCCTTCTGAGATTGTTTCAGATAGAGAAGTGCAATTCGTCTCCAGATTCTGGCGAGCCCTTTGTAAGACCTTGGGTATTCGATTATCACTCTCATCTTCCTACCATCCTCAATCAAACGGACAGACTGAGAGAGTCAATCAAGATCTCAAGACTTTCATAAGGATGTTCTCCTCAGCCAACCAAGACAACTGGGTAGATTTGCTCCCATGGGCTGATTTCGCCCATAACAACATGTATCATGAGTCATCATAAAGAAGTCCATTCTTTGTGGTTTACGGTCACCATCCGTCTTTCCCGGAATTTCCTGCCCTCCCTCCCACCCAAGTTCCTGCGGTAGAGACTGTTTGTCAGACCTTCAAAAATATTTGGTCTCAGGTTAAAACCTGTTTAAAGAAGACATCTGCCAGATATAAGTCCTTTGCAGATAAAAAGAGACAGGCTATTCCACCACTTAAAATTGGAGATCGTGTATGGCTATCAACCAAAAATATTCGTTTGAAGGTTCCATCTATGAAGTTCGCTCCTCGTTTTATTGGTCCATATAGGATCACTCAAGTGATAAATCCAGTTTGTTTCAAACTTCTACTACCTAAGAACCTTCGTATTTCCAACGCCTTCCATGTGTCATACTCAAGCCTCTTATCATCAACCGTTTCTCTGTTCCTCCTTCAGCACCTCGGCCAGTTCAAGTTCATCAAGAGGAGGAGTTTGAGATCACTCATATTTTAGATGCAAAAATTTCGCGAGGAGTTCTTCGTTTCCTCGTTCATTGGAAGGGCTTTGGTCCCGAAGAACGTTCGTGGATTCGGGCCGAAGATCTCAACGCCCCAGCTCTTCTAAGAAAATGTTATTCTAAGTATCTGGGCAAACCCGGCTCCATGTGTTCTGTGCCCACCTTTAAAAGGGGGGGTACTGTCACTCACTGGAACGTGAGTGCCTCTTCACTGGTGCGTGGCTCTCCAGTATTCCTGCCAGCACCTATCCTGAACTGTGGCCGCCCGCCATCCTGATGGTCTGCGCATGCGCAGTTCCTAAGAACTCTTCTGACCTTTGCTTTTAGTTAATTGGTTGATCAGGCAACGCTCCCTATTTAAAGCACCTGTGTTCATTACCTCGTTGCCTGATCTTGGAGTCTCATTCCCTGTGAGTCTCTGAAGGTGTTCCTGTGTACTTCTCCGTGTCTTCAGCTTCCTGCTGATTCCTGCTCAACTCATGGCCGGTTTCCAGACCGCTTCAAGTCTCCTGTGTTCTACTATGTCTTCAGTTCCCTGCTGATTCCTGCCGGTTTCCAGACCGCTTCAAGTCTCCTGTGTTCTACTATGTCTTCAGTTCCCTGCTGATTCCTGCCGGTTTCCAGACCGCTACAAATCTCCCGTGTTCTACTATGTCTTCAGTTCCCTGCTGATTCCTGCTCTAATCATCTGCGGCTTCCAGTCCACTATTACCTCCAGTGTTCTACTCGTGTTCGCTATCTCCAGTGATTCCTGCATTGCTCATCGTTGTTTTACCCGTGTCAAGTTCTCTGCCTGTGTGCTGACCCGGACCCTGATTACTGCTACCACTCACCTGTGGTTTCTTTACTCGTGCTGGCGTGCAGCCGCTCAGCTGTTCCTGTATCCTCTCGTGGACAGCCTGCTCAACTGAACCGCGGTATGCTTACTTTCTATTGACTGTATTCGTTTACTGCATATCCGCTTGGACTGTTCTCGACTTACCCACGGAATCCTCTATCTCCCTGAGACTGTGTTATTACTCCGCATATCTGCTGGGAAGTTTACCTCTTTGTTCAGTCGTGAGATACATATGCTATTTGACCTTCTGCTATCAGCCTGGATTCCAGTGGTGAATTTGTTTCTGTCAAGCAGCGCCTTCCACACCAACATAGACTTGTGCATATTGTTTGGGATCAAGTTCCTTGTGCTCTCAGTGTAGACATTCTATGTTTTCACTCATCGACACCTGTACCTATCCCCACCTATAGCAGTGGTACAGCCTGCTGTACACAGACCACTGACTTCCAGATACCTACCTGCACCAGTAACAAGTCCTCTCACTACAAGCAGTGGTACAACTTGCTATACGCCGACCACTGACTTCCCCGCTACCTACCTGCACCCGGACAAGTCCTCTCACCATAAGCCGTGGTACAACTTGCTATATGCAGACCACTGACTTCCCCGCTACCTACCTGCACCTGGACAAGTCTCTTCACCATAAGCAGTGGTACAACTTGCTGTACGCAGACCACTGACTTCCCTGTTACCTTCCTGCACTTCTTCACGTCCATCAAGATCCTCGTGTTCATATCTACCTAATCATTAACCAGATTGCTGCTAGTCATTGACTTTTCTATTTGCATCCTCTCACCATCTGCTGAGTCATATGTTCCGCTAGTTACCCTGCTACCAGAGGACCACTGTGTAACCCACACTACTCTGGTAAGATCATCATCTGGTGATATCCTGGGCAAAGACTCCTAGTGCCCGTGACAGTGCAGTTCTAATTAGGCATAATGCAAGGAGATTAACTCCTTCAGGCACGAAGAAGAGTTCAGGAACAGAACAGCAGCACCTCTGGTGGTATGAGGCACTGCTGCTAGGTACAAACAACAGACAGAGTTGTAACAGTATTAATGGCACTATCATGGAAACGACTGAGGAGGAAAGGGATCTAGGCATCACTATTTCAGGTGACTTAAAGGCAGGTAAGCAATGTAGCAAAGCAATGAGAAAGGCAAATAAGAAGCTTGGTTGCATAGGGAGAGGAATCAGAAAGCAGATAGAAATAAGCAATAATGCAACTGCAGGTCACTGGTACAGCCACATCTAGAATACTGTGTTCAATTCTGGAGGCTATATCTCCAGAAGGATATAAATACATTAGAGACAACTTAAATGTTGCATGGCCTACAGCACAAAACTTACCTTAAAAAACTAAAATATCTTAATATGTATAGTTTGGAGCAGAGAAAGGAAAGGGGAACATGATAGAAACTTTAAAATATAGCAAGGGTTTTAACAAGGTACAGGAGGGAAACATTCTTCAAAGGAAGATAATTATTAAAACACAAAGAAATGCACTGAAACTAGAGTGAAATAGGTTCAGAGGAAGTTTGAGGAAGAACCTCTTCAAAGAAAAGGTACGGGAAAAATGGACTAGCCTCTCATCAGTGGTGGTTGAGGCTAATACAGTTGAGCAATTTAAAGATGCTTGGTATAGACATAAGGATTTCCTTACAAAGAATAAAGGATCAAACATGGTTTGAGGTTATCATAGGTTAAAAATTGGGCAGACTAGATAGACCAAATAGTTCTCATCTGCCGTCAAATTCTGTTTCCATGTATTCTATGATCTCTTGCAATGGTCTTTGTCTCTCACCCATTGCAATGGTCACTGTCATGACCTCGTGTTCTTCTTTGTTTGCAAACTCTCCAACTTTGCCAACTCAGTTTTCCACCTCTCTGACCAAAACCTTCTTTTCTTTGTTATTGCTCTACCCCCTGCCCCTCTACCTACAGTCAAAGTCATATAAACACCACGGCAACAAACAATCTCATCCCTCTCCTTTTCTTGACCTCTCTGCAACTCCTCTTCACTCTCATTTTTTCCCTGTCCTGCCTCAATGCTGCCTTGTCCCTCTATAACACTATACTTTTTTATGACCTTGATGATGCCACCCATGCCAGCCCATTTCATCTGCACTAACTCCAAACCTCTACCCAACCACTCCCCTCTGACTCACCACAACCACAAATACACTCAATCAATGATGAAAATCCCTAAAACATCCACTTTAAATGAATCCTTTCCTGTTACAACACTGCCCTCTATCTTGCCAAACAATGTACTACAAATCACTCATCTCCAACCTACCTGTCCAACAACCTTCTGTCCACCTGTTTGCAACTGTACATTTGCTTCTCTGTCTTCTCTCTCATATCACGCCCCTCCCTTAATACATTGCTCACGAGACACAGCTACAATTTCCATGACAAAATCTCCTCTCATCCAGAACCACCTCTAAACCTCGTCCACAATCTCTGCCAATCACCCTGACTACCTCAGCTTATTCCTGCCTTCAACTGAGTACAAGATCTTTACTCTCCTCTTCTCCTCTTCATCTAGGATATTGCATATGTTCTCTGTAAGACATGTGAGTATAATTTTATAGCTGGATGACTGAATATGATACTCTACAAACCGTATTTCAGATATTAATGGTTCACCTTGATTTTATAACGGAATTGCATGGGTCACAACTCATCCTTATTCTGACCCTTCCCTAAATGTGTTATCCACGTACAAACCAAATATGTTTGTTCATAAAATACAATTTTAATATACAGTATCAATCCAAATTCAGTAAAATGAGGTAAAACATACCATAAAAAATGCAAATTCCCTAAAAATGCTCTATCGTTAATATGCTAAACCATTGTTGAACCTAAACCATAGGTCAAAATTTGGATAAAAACTAGGGATGAGCGGACTCAGATTCTCGCAATCTGAGCCCACCTGAACAGTGCGGATCCGAGGCCGATCCGAGCACTGTTTGGGAACTTCCGGGCGGCAAACGGAGCCAAACCGAGGCTATGATATCCAAGTCTCGCGTTGAATCTCGCGAGACTCGGATGTCATAAATACTCACCTTGCGGGTGCCATCTTCATTTTGGCTGTGATCACTCGTGAGGAAGGTTGTAGTTAGGGAGCTCCTGATCAGTTTAGTTGTTCTTTGTGCTTTGTCCAGTGCTCTGTCCTTCTGAGTCCAGTGGTGCTTTTGTCCTGTGCTCTGTCCTGCTGAATCCAGTGGTGCTGTGTCCTGTGCTCTGTCCTGCTGAGTCCAGTGGTGCTTTTGTCCTGTGCTCTGTCCTGCTGAATCCAGTGGTGCTGTGTCCTGTGCTCTGTCCTGCTGAGTCCAGTGGTGCTGCCTGTGTCCTGTGCTCTGTTCTGCTAAGGGCATAGTTATTTCAAATTTATTCAAAAGTTATAAAAAATGTAAAAAATAATTATAAAAAACTTATACAAAAAAAAAAATATAAGATTTTTTTAAAAAAATTATACAAAAATAATTGAAAAAAAACATAAAAAAATTAGTTTAAAAATACTAGGTACTGATATTTCAAAGTCAAACTACGTTCACTGTTGCTGCTGTACCATAAAATAATAGGTACTGCTATTTAAAAGTCAAACTACGTTCTCTGTTGCTGCTGTACCCAAAAATAATAGGTACTGCTATTTAAAAGTCAAACTACGTTCTCTGTTGCTGCTGTACCCAAAAATAATAGGTACTGCTATTTAAAAGTCAAACAACGTTCACTGTTGCTCCTGTACCAAAAAATACTAGGTACTGCTATTTCAATGTCAAACTACGTTCTCTGTTGCTGCTGTACCAAAAAATAATAGGTACTGCTATTTAAAAGTCAAACTACGTTCACTGTTGCTGCTGTACCAAAAAAAACTAGGCACTGCTATTTAAAAGTCAAACTACGTTCACTGTTGCTGCTGTGCCCAAAAATGACTGCGGCCTTAACAGCTATGTTGGTGTTAGACGTGCATCCGATGTCCGCCATCTGTGCAGTGGAATTCAGAACAGTTGGAGGATGTAGGAGCAGCCATCTGTGCAGTGGAATTCAGACCAGTTGGAGGAGGTAGGAGCAGACATCTGTGCAGTGGAATTCAGACCAGTTGGAGGAGGTATTGTGGCCCCGGTACCATAATTGGGTATCGGGGCCACTCCACTATGCAGTCCAGATAGATGCGTATCAGATATTAAACTACATTCAGTGTTGGGGCCAAATCCAAAAATAATTAAAATGCACTGTCATGATCAAAAACAAGAGGTATTGACGCGCTAGAACTACACCCTCTATATGCTGCAGAGGATGTAGGAGCAGCCATATGTGCAGTGGAATTGAGACCAGTTGGAGGAGGTATTGTGGCCCCGGTACCAAATTGGGTACCGGGGCCACTCAACTACGCAGTCCAGAAAGCTACCTCGGTGCAACGTTTTGGACTAAAAACAATATTGTGAGGTGTGAGGTGTTCAGAATAGGCTGGAAATTAGTGGAAATGATTGTTATTGAATGTTAGTGAGGTTAATAATAGCGTAGGAGTGTAAAAAAACCAAAAAACTGGATTTTAGTGCTTTTTATGCTTTTTTAAAAATAAATCAGAACCCAAAACCCTAAATCAGAACCAAAACCTTTCGTCAGGTGTTTTGGCAAAACAAATCAGAACTCAAAGCCTCAAGCTAATCAGAACCCAAAACCCAAAACACTAAAAGTGCCCGATGCACACCCCTAATAAAAACGTGTCAGATTCTAATACTGATTAAATATGAAATAAATAAATAATAAAACAATCACTTAATCATGCTAAAACCAAAGAGAACACTATATGAACATCAAACCAGCATAAGAATTATAAAGGATATAAAATTTAATTGACAACAAGCATTAACCACTGAGAGATGTAATAAGTCTATTGTGACCAGATAGTGGAAAAACTTGCAACAGCCAATAATCATAAATTACTAGGTGATAACCTGTAACCTCTAAAGTCCAAAAGTTACTAAAGTTTCTCCTACTACCAATCTGAGTTTTGTTTGTTTATCTTGTGGCTGAGAGTAAGGATTTATTAAATGTATAAACATACACAAAATCCATGATCAATATCAGGTGTTTGTCAATACACGGGGAGTTCAGAAGAAGAATGGTCAGCAACAATCCGGGTAATTCACAGGAGAACAAGGAAGACACAGGAACGCTAGAGCTAGGTGGGACCTAATACTCTGGCACTCTCCTAGTGCCAGAGTGATCCTTAAATAGTCCACGCTAATCAGCGGCGGTGGTGACGCTGAACACCACCGCCGGAACTACTGAGAAGCGTTCTGTTGCCTAGCAACGGAACCCGTTACCGCCGACCCGGAAGTGTGCTCGGTTGCCTAGCAAACGAGCGCTCAGTGGCAGAAGCAGGCGTCCGTCCCTGTGTGACGGACACAGCACGGGGAAGGCGCCTGACAGTGTTACTTTTAAAGGTATAAATAACTTTATTGGAAATTAGCTCAAAAACATAAATCATTTGGAGGCATAACTCCAAATGGATTTTTGACTGTAAGAGAGGAAATCTTAGTGGTTTTTATAGATGATCAATTTATCTAGTGGCATAATGTACCCACATTATTGACCAATAAACTATATAAAATGGCATATACTGACAAGAGACCTTAATACATCATAAGCTGTTTTGTGAATATTTTTTAGTACATGTATTATACAGTGACAATGAAGAGACCCAAATACTTGGCTATAAGTGATAACCTTTCTCATTGTTCTTTCATCCTCATAATTATAGTTCATGTCTAGAGGTCTTTGATCTTATCCCATATTAAACCTGTAGTAATAAAAATGTAGAGCATTGTATCTACAATAATATGTGTTCTCAGGTTGTTTCCCATCCTGCTATTTACCTGACTCCACCCTGCTTGGATTTCAAGATTGAACATTATTGGACATTTCCAGAGTGGTATGCATTCCCATATTCATGCCCTAAAAGGAGGCTAGTATGGATAGGGAATCTTACTGTCCCCAGAGAGTGTTGGTGAGGCGGATGGTTACAGTTGTGCCCCAAGGATTTTGAGGTATTAGGATGTAAAGTGATAGGTCAAATTCTACATTTAAACCTTGTGGTACTAAAGTCTTCATGGTATATACCATTTCAGCATCTTCTCTATTTATTCTTTGAGTCAAGTCTCCACATCTCCAGCTAGTTGTTACTTTGTCACAAGAAACACTTTGGACCTTTGCCTATCCTCTCTCTCATGAACCTCTCTCACAGCAATCTCCAATCCCATCTATTCATACTTACTTTCCCTACACTCTCCTGGTCCTCCATTTTCACTATGTCGATTAAGTTCCTTTTGTTTACCATTGGTTCCTACTTCTCCTCTCTGTATAATATTGTATAATATTGTTAACTCTCACAGGCAGGGTACTTTCTTCTTATGTGTCATGTTTGTCCATCTTCCCATACATCAGTTGTCAGGTACTTTGCTGAGATGTGCTTTGCTGTTTGTTCATGCTCACACAATTTCTTGACTATATTTGTAATTATCTGTGTACCACCCATTCCTTATTTACACCCGCTATCTTGCATAACTGTCTTCATGTATTTGTTGGTATAATTAACTGTACTTCTGCTTCTGTTCATTCGTACTGTACTCATGTATTTCACTTCTGTATGCTGATTGTCTGGTACTATAGAATCTATGTCACCCTATATATAAACAATGATGATAATAATGATAATGATGATGACTATGGGTGACCAGGTGAAATTGGAACAAGCAAAAAGAAAACTAGAAGTAGCCAAAAGTGGCAAGGGACAAATAATATAGCTCAAATAGATCAGCCATCTCCCAAGAAAGAAAAGACCTAGGGCAAAAAATATCAAGCTGCAATTTGCCTTTTTCAGCGATTTTCTTGGGCGAGTTTAAACCCACCCATATATCAAATGTGAGTTGATAGTAAATGGCCAGTAGACAGATGTTACCAAAATCGCCATGATACAAAATGCCGTCCTGACTTTTGGACATTCTAACAATACAAGTCGCCATATATATATATGAAGCTGTGATTTTGCAAATCTACAAAATTTCGCTGCGAAAAGCTGTGAACATCACCAGAATCAACACGTTGCTTTGGATAGGTGACATTATAAACCACATCAGCCATTGGTCTATGAAGCATGATGATGCCTATAAAAAGGACCTCAAAACTTTATTAGTTTGAGGGTGGTTGAAAATGGAGTTGCTGAAAAATTAATTGTTAGGTCTTTTGGAGGAAAATTATATTTTGAAGACTGAACAAAGAAGGAGAGAGGAACATCACCAGCACCAGGGTCCGCTTAGGCTGCACAGGCCACGTGATTTTAGAACACATTTCACCCTGGATCCCTTTCCGAGCAAGAGGTTATTAAAACATTTAGGCTAAGCAAACCTTCTGCTGTTGTATGAGCATTTGTTAGATGATTTGGAGCCAAGAACATGTCGCTACAACGCTTTGTCTAGGATGGAAAATATATTGTCTTCTCTTTTTTTTCTACAACTGGCTCATTTCAGTCTGTCTGCTCACAGGATGTAGGGCCCACACAGCCATCATTCTCCAGGCACTTAACATTAGTGATAAGTGCATTTAAATACTGATGCCTGCACATATCTGCTTCCCAAACCAGTATTCTGAATGTCATGATTTGAAGGTAGCTTTCTATATGCTCTCAGAATTACCTAATGTCTTGGGGGCCATAGATTGCACACACATTGGGCTGAAATCTATACCAATAGACACCATTCATACTCTATGAATGTGCAGGTGCACTGTGATGCAAACATGAAAATTATTGTTATTGTAGTGTTGTTGCAGGCTATTCTGGCTCTTGCCATGATGCCTATATCCTGCGCCAGTCTTTCCTCTTACACAAATTTCAGAGTGGTGAAGTGCCAGAGGGATGGCTATTGGGAATATGATATAAAATTTGCGCAGTTTCAGGTATTATATATATATGTTTTGGACAGTTTGTTGTTTTGTTGTATGAAATTGTTTGCATTTATGTGTCATTCTATGTGACTAAGGATATGGGTGTCAATCTTGTTTAATGACACTGCTGTTGAATCCACAGACTCCCGAGCACACAGCCACTAGGGGACTGATAGAACATACCTTTGGCCGATTGAAGACCAAATTCAGGTGCCTTAATAAATCTGATGGTGGTCTTCTCTATGTCTCAGCTAAGATGGCTGATATTGTGTTGTCATGTTGTCTGCTGCATAATTTGGCACTTAACCAAAATATACTTCTACAACCGGCAGTAGACAGTGATGAAGCAAGGGAGATTTCTTTTTCTATGAGTATGACTTTTATTCATCCACTGTAATTGTTTATTATTAACCAATACACTGTTTTATTTTTGTTTTATATATACTTGTAGATTCTTCATCAGCACAGGACTGCGTGCCTTAAATTTCTTCCACCAATTGAAAAGTATGTGTATGTGTTTTGAAATAAACCTCATTGCATGATGAAAATACAAATATTTTTTTAAACAATTATTCTATAATTACCCAAATAAGCACCTTAACGTCAATCACAGCTGCTAATACCAGTTTTCATAAACGTTTTATTTTAAAGAAAATGTATGAGAGCAGTAGGAAATCAATGTTTAGATGTGCATATTGGCACTTGTATTTTTGGAAAATAATTTACAAAAATTGGCACTAAGGCTCTCTGTAACATCAATAATGAATATGTATTAATTTGCTTTTTTTGGTCTGGGCTCCGGCTCATTGAAATGGCTCATGGATAGTCATCTTCCGCCTCTAATCCAAGCACTAGTGCGTTGCAGAGTTGGTGGCATTGATGTATTAGGTGTGGTACTCTGGATGCAGTCACCTGATGATGAGGGCACAGGTCATTAGGATGATTACATTTCCCCTCATGCAGATATGAGATTTATTAATAGTTGTAATCATTTGGATCAAGCTTGAATTAATTCTTTCAAAACACGTACACATCAAAACTTTGGTCTGATGTATGCAATGCAATTTTTTTATGCCTTTTGTTGACTGACGTTCTATTCCCCTTATCGAATGTATCGAAATTGCAGTAAATTTTGCTGCACTTCCTGAAAATGCTCTGTAGAAGCAGCCAAATTAGGAGCAGCTGATGTTTCTGCTTGGTTTGGTGGAGCTGTCAGAGGAAGACTCTGCGGTGCAGCCTCCACAGACACCAAAACTTGGCTAAATTTATCCACACATTCAAGAATTATGTATACAGCTCCTAGGTCTGGTGCTGCTATTTGTGACGATTCAATATCGCACTCTGCTGATAGATAGGCTTGGGATGTTCTTTGGTAAATTAAACAAAGCAAAAAATGTATACACATTTCATGTACCAAACCATTTACAGGTGTTTATGTCTACAGGAAAATTTGTAGTGACAGTGACATTAATCATGTTTCGTCTTTTTTTCTACCTAGGTGGATTTACCCTCCAAGGAGTCCTCATCATCCATGCAAGTGATTGCCGACATTGTCTGCATTGGAGATGAAGCTCTGTATTTAAAATTTGGAGATGTCTGATAGTAATATATTTTGTTCCCCAAAATGTTGAAGCTGTGAATTAAAAAGATGACATCCACAAGTCATTAGTATATTATCTAATATGTGTCGGGTATCTGCATTCAATGTGCAAAAATATATAACATCTACATGATGCAGGATTATTTATTTTGCATAAAGGGTTAAAATATTTAATACGCAACTCAATGGACCTGCTTGTAATCAAATCTTTCCCTGCAAGCTGTACGCCAAGTATGTCAGGAAAGTCTCGAGTCTCAACCTCTGAGACTGACATGGCCATAAGATTCAGCCAGCAAACACACTTCTTACCCAACCAATGAATCTCAGCAGGGTGTGGAAAGGATGACCACTCATAGGCCATGTAGTGCCTTGGCGCCCAGAATACAAATGGCCAACCACTCATATCAGTGCCATCACGGTGAGCACACCTGTTAATGAAACACCTTAGAGACATAGAATTTGACGGCAGATAATAATCGCTTGGCCCATCTAGTCTGCCCAAATTCAAACCTTATTTGATCCTTTATTCTTAGTAAGGATATCTTTATGTTTATCCCAAGCATGTTTAAATTGCTCTACTATATTAGTTTCAACCACCTCTAATGGGAGGCTATTCCATTTATCCATTTCTGTGAAGTAGATTTTCCTTAAATGTCCTCTGAACCTACTTCCCTTCAGTTTCAGTGCATGTGCTCATGTTCTAATACTTCTCTTCCTTTGAAGAATATTTCCCTTCTGTAAATTAATAAAACCCTTGACATATTTGAAAGTTTCTATCAGGTCTCCCCTTTCCCTTCTCTGCTCCAAACTATGCATATTACGATCTTTTATTCTTTCCTGGTAAGTTTTGTGCTGTAGGCCATGAACCATTTTAGTTGCTCTTCTTTGTACAGTCTCTAATGTATTTATATCCTTCTGGAGATATGACCTCCAGAACTAAACACGTTATTCTACCTAATGCTGTACCAATAACCTATACAGTGGCATATTTATTTCTTTCTTTCTGCTACTGATTCCTCTCCAAATGCAACCAAGCATCTGACTTGTCTTTCTCATTGCTTTGTTATTTGCTTACCTGATTTTAAGTTACCTGAAATAGTGACTGACAAATCCCTTTCCTCCTCAGGAATTTCCAATATTCTGCCATTAATACTGGCACTATACGCTTTTGGGTTTTTGAGAACCAAATGCGTGATTTTGCATTTTTTGGCATTAAACTGTAGTTGCCACTCTCTTGACCATTCCCCTAGTCTACCTAGATCATCAATCATTTGTTTTACCCCTCCTGATGTGTCTACCCTGCTGCATATCTTTGTGCCATCCGCAAAGGGGTATACTTTCAATACCATTTGCAATGTCAAAAATAAAGATATTAAAATGCACTGGTCCAAGTACAGATCTCGGAGGCACTCCACTGGTAACTGTTCAATCCTATGGATGCACTTCGTTTACTATAACTCTCTATCCTGCAACCAAGATGTTGAGTTTATTTAGCAGTCTGCAATGTGGGACAGTGTCAAAAGTCTTACTCAAATCTAGATATGCTATATCTACGGCCCCCTCTTGATCTATTACTTTAATAACCCATTCAAAAAAGTCAATAAGATTTGATTGACATTATCTCCTCAGAGTAAATCCTTGCTGTTTGGGATCCTAAGTTACCGAATTTGAGATATTCTACAACTCTTTCTTTCAAGTGTGTTTCCATCAATTTCCTACTACTGATGTAAGTCTCTCTGGTTGATAGTTGCTTGCCTCTTCCTTGCTTTTAGTTTTGTACAGAGGGACTACAATTGCTCTTTTCCAGTCCTCTGAAATGTTCCTGTGGTGAAATAACCAAGGTAAGTATATAGGAACTAACATGTTTGTAAATTGCATTCTGGACACTGGACAAAAAAACATAACCTTTTACAACTACAGAATGGTTAACAATGTTTACCTTCCTGATTAGTTGTCCTATACAACCTGCTTAAGTCATCTGTTTTTGGAATAAAATCTCATTTAGCCTATGTGTTAGAGTGATGGGATATAAATGCAAATTATTTTTAATGCAAACTTTGATGGTGCTGGTAGCAAAATGTAGCAAGACAGTGATTTGGGGTAAGCTATTACTATTTTAGTTCTCCCTCTGTGTAGTACATGAAGCTGTTTTTGCAAACCGTATATAAAGCAACCAATATAACATTTACACCAACATTTTGATTACAAAAATACGAACAATATTTTTTCTCCCCCAAACAGGCTACACGCACCTGCTTGTTCTTCAGATGCAGAATCCCTGACAGAAGGTGGAAGAGTAAACTTTGGACTCGGAGTGGAGTTTCTTACAGGCGATTCTGGATGTTAGAAAAAGCAGACACTGTATTAGCAGTGACAATTTAAACATGTATACAGTGTACTTTGATAATGTGCTTTTCAAACACATTTTAAAATGTTAATAAATGAATGTGTACTTGCCAAACAGTCATAGTAAAACAAACAACTCACCAGCTGGTTGTCCAAAAGAAGGTGCATCCGTGTCCTGGACATTAACCCCCTCTACAATTTCCAGGTGCAGTATCTGCCACAGCTCCTCCTCATACGTGGTATATTCTACACAAAGTGCTGGTCCACCACCTGTTCTTCTTGCTGCCTTCCTTTCCTCAGCTGTTTTTTCTTTGAGTCTCCGCTTTATGTCGGAAAAGCATTTACGGCAGTGAGCCACTGACCACTTTAATGGTCCCACTGCATTAACGGCATGGCATATGTTCGCCAACAATTTGTGGTGCCGCCTTAGTGTGAAAATTTGACATTCCTCCCTGACTTTGTCTTCCCATCCTGTCCTGTCTCCTCTAACCCTTCCTCACCTTCCTCTGTCCCCTCCAGCTCCATCTCCCTCTCCTCACCCTCTGCCCCCCCTCCTATCTCTGGCCATAATGTCCAGTAAGACACAAAAAACAAGTAACACTGAAGTACTGACAAACACAAAAGACAAACTAGACTAACTACTGAAACACTCACAACACACTCAGACACAAGTAACAGAGACAAAGGACTAGACAATTACCAAAAAAACAAGACAGAAATTATATCAGAAAATAAAGCCACCAGACTGTATAATAATACAGGACTACTCACACTCCAATCAGATATCGCAGCACAACAACCCTCCAAAACACCTCACTCACAATACTAATACCTCCAAGCTCCTTTCTCTATACTCCTCAAAACCCAATCAAAGAAAATGTGTAAACCCTGTGATTTATATAGTGCTTGTGATGTCAAATCTCCTGACACAGAAAGTAGCCAATAGTAACACTGTATGATAATGATGAATTTTTCAAAAAACCCGCCATAACACAAAACCGCCGTGTTTTAAAGCAAAAGTGCCATGTTTATTTCAAAGCTGCCAGAGGCTTGCAGGCTTACATACCGTCGTTACATCGCCAGTTCCCAAGGTGGGATTAAGAGGTGGTTAAAGAGGGTACACTGGGAGCTGGACATGTATGTGACAGACTTTGGCCAAGAGGTGATGCTCTGCCAGAGATGTGCTGTGGAACCTATCTCACTGGATTTATTTGATTTGAATTCCTCACTTGTTGGACCGGCTATTGTTAAGGGGACCTTGCTGTATTTAATCCTCTTCTGCAGAATAAATCATCCTTTCATTTTTCCTCTAATACTGTGTCTGAGTGATCTGGAAAACACGTATCTTCACACCTTAAAAGCATTTTCTTTCAAAGTTGAGATGGAGCTGGCAGCAGTTCTTTCCCTAATTATTTCCCAACAGTCCTCCTCAGGAAGAGGACCTCTCCCACTCTCTCTCGTGCCTGCTTTGGGACTCCAGAACCTTCTCTAGAGAGATTCCAGTATGGAGATCGTACTTTTTCTCAAGGGGGAGGAGAGGCATAATTTTTCAAATTTGGTTGTATTCCACAGAACTTCATCTGGAGGAATAGAACCAAGAAAATATCATAATTGGACATAGTTAAAAATCTATAAGAGAGGATGTGTGTTTATCTCAAATTGCATCAAACATGAGCAAAGCAAAAACTTGCCTTTATCTACAGCTAGGAGCACTGGTTGGCAAGACCTGGTAGGAAGTCATGATTATTCTATAATGAGAGGTTGGGTAGAAGGGCCGAGAGTGAAGTGAGGCAGAATTTACACATGTCCCAGATTGTAACAGAAAGGTGTAAGGAAGGAAGCATTTTGGATTGGAAGAATGGATCTACTCTGTTTGGGAGTACCCAGATGCCAGAGGTAGTATTAAGTTTTAAATATCTAACATCTGTTAGGGCTAGTGGTCTTATCATAAACCTGTAGAACCAGATAAAGAGGTCTTCACCTATAGCAGCCGTCTTTCCCGTAGAGCTCTCTATGCTCACAGGTACTCGGATACTCCCAGGTCTTATACCCAGAGTAGTACAGGTGTGTGAGGCTACCGTAGCACAGAGTAGCGGGGTGCAGAGTCTAGCATGGTCAGGAAACAGGCCGAGGTCTTAAGTCCGAAGCAGGTACCATGGTCAGATTTAGGCAAGATATCAGGGCTGGCAGCAAACAAGGAGAATCCAGAAACAAGCAAACGTCAGGGCAACAGGCAAAGAATCAAGTCCAATAAACAAGGCCAAGGGTCTCCAATCCAACAGCAAACAGGTTCAAGCACAGGAGCAGGATAGCAAACAGCAACTGAGTACTATAACCGGCAGGGAGGCTAAGCCCTTCCTGCCTTATATACAGACACTGGCCATTGGGAGCAAAGGAGACCAACATGAGATAATCAGCCTCGGGGGGCGATTCATTAATGAAAAACCAATTAATTGCGCACGCAGCTACAGCATTCCTACCATTGCCAAGGCAACAGCCGGTTGTCATGGAGGCGGCCGGGACACGTCCTGCAGGCACAGTGAGTCGCGGCGCCTCAGCTTCTTAGTCTAACCAGGACAGGGTGGAAGGAGAAGCAAAATAGACTTTGATTTGACTAAGATGTGCTGCTCGATAATAGAGTTTGACATCTGGGAAACCCCTAGGCCCCTAGAAGTGTAAGCTTCTCAAGGGTAGATAGACAAACTCAGTGCAGTTTTTTATTTCAAATGACCTTGGAAAAGCATTATTGATTCGTTGAAACTTCTGAAAAGGGTATCTTAATTGGGAGGGTCTGGAAGAGGTAAAGGAGTTTAGGGATAATATTCATATTTATAGCAATGACCTTAACAAGTCACAAAATGATCATAGACATCCAGGAATGGAGATCAGATTTAATCTTTGAGAAAATGTTAGGACGTTTTCAGAGTATAATAATTGATAAGAGCATGTAACATAATTTTTAGCTATATAATCATGTTCTTTTGCCATTGAAGTTGGAGGTGAGAGTTTGGCGTTTGCATAGAGGAACATTTAGAAGCATTGCCTTCTTCTTTGAGAAATGTATTTTATAACTGGATAAATACTGTATGTGTTCATAACTTTAAAGAGATTGGGGAGGGAAATACAAGGCTCCTGGAGCGTGAGAAGTACAATATCTATGAATAATAATATTTTCGTTTCCAGATCCTCAACCTCCACCCCTAGGATATCCATGGAGACTTTGATAGTAGCTGCCAAAGGTTCAATATTTAGGGTAAAAATTATATGGGAGGGCAGGCAGCCCTTTCTAATGCCATTGTTGATGAAGACACGAACAGAGCGGTCTTTGCTTCTTTGTGGATAACTAGAAATTCAGAGCTGAAAAGGGTGTGGAGATGAGGGACAAGAATGTTAGCAATTATTTTATAATAGGAGGCTGAGATGCCATTGGGTCCTGGGGCCTTGCTTGATTTCTATGATGTTATATTCTAGGCAATTTCTTCAGGAGAAATCTCTTAATTTATGTGTAATGTAGCTTGAGCTGAAGAAGTCATTACAGTATTTTTGAAACTCTGATCGAATCTTCTGAGCGTTGTTACTTAGGAAGCCTCCCAAGTCTTTAACTGCTAAGAGGTTGCAAGATGAAATTTTGACATAAAGTTTAGAGGCTAGAACTTATCTGCCTTATTTCCTTTACCATAAAAAGTTTGCCAAAGCCATATAAGCTTATAAGCTACTTGGTAGGAGAGAACGAGACTCTGACCCTCCAAGAGCTGGATCAGTGATGCAATTTTAAAAACTCCTTGGCAACAGTTATCTGTCTTCCCTCTCTCTATTTATCTCCAACGTTTCCAGGGTGATATTCTTCTGACTACTATCATGCACATGGAAAGTGTTTTGGAATATTTTGGAATATATCATTGTGGAGATTTTGGGCCAATTGTTTTTCCTGATGACACCAGGTTGCCCTTTATGTGACATAGAGTAGTGAAGTTAAGTGTGTTTTTTGGGGGGAGTTAAGCTCCTTAACATTATAAGAGACTACACATAGGGTCATCAGAGCAAGGTGGAGAGGTGGAAAATAGGAAAGTATCAAGAATGCAGGACTGGAGATCACTCTAGAAAATGTAGCACGGCGGCTTAGGTATTAAGGGAAAATAGGGTAGCAACTAGAGATGCTCAATGACCCCTGTGTTTTGGTTTTGGTTTTGGTTTTGGATCTGGATTACCGTCCTGCTTTGGTTTTGGTTTTGCCAAACCGCCATTGTGTGTTTTGGTTATGGTTTTGGTTTTGTTTGGTTTTGTTTTGCTATTTTGTTCAAAAATCAATGTTTTTGTGCCTAAAATAACCAAATTTAGTGCTCCACCTGTTTCTTGGATAAGTAATGTAATTGTAAAGCTAATAAACTATCCAAAAAACAGTTTAATTCCTGGTAGGCCTTCATTAATTCTACACACAAACCATATTGTCTTCCTCTCCATCTATGCATATTGGCAATGCAGCCATCGTCTTTGGGTGTATATTACACCCTACACTTATAGTTAAATAT
Source organism: Mixophyes fleayi (assembly GCF_038048845.1). NCBI lineage: Eukaryota > Metazoa > Chordata > Amphibia > Anura > Limnodynastidae > Mixophyes > Mixophyes fleayi. Next base: position 62,922,151 of record NC_134413.1, read on the forward strand.
CTAAAGAAATGGACAAAGGCAGTTTGGTTTCTGTCTCTATAGCCCCCCCCCCCCCCCTCCACTTGTAGTTGAATAGAAAAAAAGCAGCCTGGATAGACTGAACAATATAAAAAATAAATGTACCAAGGTAGTTTGGTGACTGTCTTTGACCCCCCCCCCCCCCGCCCTCCAGTTGAAGTAGAATAGAAAAAAGCAGCCTGGATAGACTGAACAATATAAAAAATAAATGGACCAAGGTAGTTTGGTATCTGTCAGCATCAGATCCCCTCTCCACTAGGAGTAAAATAGAAAACTATTAAGCCGTTATATAATCTAGAATATAAATAGAAATTGAGAAAAGCAATTTGGTATCTGTCTGCATCATAATCATCAACAACCTCATTAGCGCCCTTGTCGCCTACACAAATCTTCCCCTCATCCTCTTCTAATTCCAAAGTGGCATCCTCAATTTGTGTATCACCGGCTACACTCAGGCTGTTCAGGCACACATCAGCAGAACTGCTGAAAGGGCCCTTCTTTATGGGTACATTATTAGAATGCTCACGATTAGACATCCCACTGGTGGATGGACTCTCCACAGGGATTGGTGTCATTTCTGATTCAGAGCAAACATTATCCTCTAATGCCTTACTGTTTTCTTGCAGCCCGGCTTTCCCGCGTAACAGTAGTTGTGCACCAATTTAGACTGCAAATTACCTGGTCTTGCTTGCTCACGAGTGACCTTACAAGAAGAAGCCTCAGCAATATTTTTAGATCTGGCAGTAATAGAGAAAGGCGAAAGACTCATTCTTTCTTTGCCACTGCGTGTGTAGAATGGCATGTTGGCAATTTTTTTTTATCGGCAGTTAACTTTTCCTCAGTTACACTTCTTTTTTGCTTTAACATGGTACATTTTTGTTGGGTGTGTGTTTTTTTCCCTGATTTAAAAATACTATGTACTTTTACATCGCCTTTCCCAGATGACGTACTGGGAACACTACCATCAGGACTGGTGACAGAACCTGGTTGCTGATTCTGCTCATATGTGGACTGCTTTGAATCCTTTTTAATGAGCCCAAATCACTTGTAGTGAAAAATATTGTATTAGATAGATATTGCTGACAAAGATGACTTTTTTTGAAAGCCAGATAAATTAGTGTAAAACACTGGGGAATATTGCACACCCCAAATCACTTGTAGTGAAAAATATTGTATTAGATAGATATTGCTGACAAAGATGACTTTTTTTGACAGCCAGAAAAAATAGTATAAAACACTGGAGAATATGAGACACCCCAAAAGCACTTGGAGTGCCTAAAAAAGAAAAAAAACTCCTCTATCCTCCTCTATTACTGCTCTAATAATTGCAAATGGTATTAATATTATAATTGTAGAGATTAGTATAGAAACAGTTATGTGTACACTAATTGCTCTGTCCATGCGCTAATATAGCCTGTGACCTAACCCTGCTCTCTCCCTCTGTCAAATGGCAATGGATTGCTGTGGAGGCTGGTATTTATGCTTTTCGAATCTCACAAGAACCGAGCTCAGAATTACGAATACGTCACAATGACGTTTTTCCTCGATTACGATTCCGAATGGGCGGGAGAGTACCGAGCCTGCTCGGCTCGGTACTCGGATAGGCTAAATTCGGATGGATTCGGATCGAAATATGAGGTATTATGAGGAGCCAGCAATGAGCCAAAGGCTCTGGAGGGATTTGTGGCAGAAACTTTTTAGGTGCGCAAGCATGAAATATCTTGAGGGGAGCTAATTTTACCTTCTTAAGTGAGCCATATAGCATAATCAAAAAAAATACATAAACATTCAAAAAGGTAACAATAAAATTAGTGTAAAAATATTCCGTCTGGCGGCTTGATTGGGGATCAAGCTGCCAGATGGAAGATTTTTTGCTAATATATTTTGTCTCCCCGATTTTCCTCCAACCAGCACTAGGCTGGCAGCACTAGAGTTAATATGACTGGGGAGAGGGGGTGACACTTTTCTTTTTTTAACATGTATTTATTTTATTTTTTCACAGTTCACTGCTGCAGGACCAGCTCACATTGCTGTTTTAATTCCATTAGTGTGACTGTCGGCTTTTTCACTGTCATCAATCACACTGTTGGTATTTTATCCGTCTAGGATTTTTCTGCATTTCAGTATTTACACTGTAGGTGTTTTCTCCGTGTCAGTATTTACACTGTAGTTTTTTTCTCTTTGTTAGTATTTATAGTGTCAGTAATTAGACTGTCAGTATTTTCTCCATATAGGTATTTTTTCCATGTCAGTATTTATACTGTAGGTATTTTCTCTTAGTCTGTATTTAGACTGTGGGGATTTACGTGTCAGAATTTTTTTCCATCTGAAATTCATATACAGTGCACCTTACTGTGCAGCCAGTGCAGGTGTGATAGAGGTCAGCGGCAGCCAGTCAGACCCCAAGGGAGATGCAGTCAACTCTTTCTGATATGGAAGGAACAGTGGGTCCAGAATCAGATAGGAGGCAAAAATAGGTCTCTCCCAGACTGGACCAAGACAAAGGGGTAGGGGCTGTGACTGAGACAGGGAGCATGTGTGCTTCAGTGTGGCACCACTATCTTTCATAGCAAGTGACAGTCAATCAGTTATCAGCAGTGCAAGCACCGGAGCTGTATTGTGCGAGGACAGCCTGAGTACCTTTTTGTGCCTTTTAAAGTATGCATCTTGCAATTAGGAGGACAGCCAGTATTTCACCTGAAATTAGTATAGGCCACTCACCCAAACTGTCGGCTTTGCGGGAGCAATGTCCATGCAGGAGTCTATTATAGAGCCAGACTCTGGGGTAAAAAGGAGTCCTCCATTAGCACAGATTTGTGCTTATGTACACTCCTCAGCTTCTCACACTTCTATTGTAAGTAGTTCTTAGTGGAGTGAACCACCATGAAGGGGTAGGTGGTAAGGGAATAAATAGCTTAGCACAAAGTGGGTTAAAATGCAGCCATTCAGCAATGTGATTTAATACAATCAGAGAAGCTGAAAATTCAAGTGGCAAGGGCTCGGCATCAGCACAACAGAAAATTCCCAAAGTGCTCTAACATTATTGAGGGGCCAGCTCAACATGATCCTGGCCAAAGAGCCCGCCAAGACCCTTAAGTGGCTGAATGAAAAGTTCTATGAAAAGAGTGCCAAGGCAAACAGCCTATTTGCTAGGAGGTTCAGACACCGCAGTTCACAAAATGCAACAAGTAAGATCAAATATACAAAAGACAAGTTAATTAATGATCCCAAGCAAATCATAGCAGAATTCTGCTCCTTCTACAGTCAACCCCCTAAGACTACAATTTCCCCTAAGGATTTGGAAGCTAGAATTCATGAATATCTGACAATTTGCGCATTCCCTAAACTAACCCCTGAGGTGATTAAATTGCACAATGCTCCAATTTCTGAGGTGGAAGCTGCATTCACCATAAAACCTAAGTCAGCCTAGGCCCCCAGCCCGGATGGGTTCCCAGTCCTTTTAACAAAAATCATCAGGTATCTCCTTTCTCCTAGACTCACAGAACTATTTAAATAAATGTGTAAAGGCTCCTCTTTTAGTTCAACCACTACTACCACCACAATCTCAGTAATTCACATAGAGGGTAAAACTCCATTGATGTGTGGAAGGTATAGACTGATCTCTCTCATGGATGTAGACATAAAGATTTTTGATAAACTATTAACTGATAGGTTTAGCGTGTGGCTCTGCAAGTTATTCTATCCAGATCAGATTGGATTTTTTCTGGTAGGCAAGCACCAGGATAGTCATAGATCTTGTCCATCATATCAACTCCCCCAAGATCCTTTCCCTAGTTATGGCCTTTGATGCTGAAAAAGTGTTCAATTATGTGGCCTGACCTTTCATGATGAGAAAGCGCCACCAGGGCTGCACCCTCCCCCTGCCCTCATCGTTGAACCCTTGACCACCAGGATTAGATTAAATCCTGATGTATCAGGAATTACAGTAGGTCATCAAAAGCATAACTGGCCATATGCTGATGACATTCTTCCCCAAACTATTGATCTCGCACCCAAATGTTTTTAAAGAATTGCCTCTTTCTAATTTTTTTTTTTTAAAACTTTTTATTTATAACAGCAGATGTGTACAAAGCACAGCAGTACAGGTCATACATATTGTCCAAGTACCAAGATTACTGAATGTAAAGACTTCATATAAAAAAAATAAGAAACGCGTAACAATAACAAAAAAATATATATACAATTTTCTCATCCAAGTACATTCCAAGAGGGAGTTAAAGATCTGCAAAGTGAACAATTGAGATAGAAAAATGTTCCCAATACCAAAGGTGCATCTTGTACCATTGTACATATCTAGCGAATAGAACACATTGCTATGATTTGTTATTTTTTAGGGAGGTACGAGGGGAAAAAAGGAAGGGGGAGGGACAGAGGGGAAGAGGTGGATAGATGGAACACAAAGTGAATAGGAGAAATAAAGTTATAGAAATTGAAGAAAGAAAAGGAGGGAAAAGCAACTTAGGCTTATGAGTGGCCAGGCATAGTTCTGTTGTTAAAGCTATACCAAGGATCCCATACTTTGTGGAACGTGGAAACTTTGTCATGGAGGAGACTAGTCACATATTCCATGGATGCCGTGTGCCAAGTTCTTTTCATAACACCCTCTCTAGAAGGTTGTGAGGCCTTCTTCCATTCGCTAGCTATTTGTAACTTAGCTGCATTATAAATGTGTCGGATCAGCTTATCTGATGTTTTAGTAATGCCCTTCATAGGAGCACCGAGAGTGGATTCTTAGGCACATTAATTGAGGTAACCTGTCTAACCAGTGATATAACTTCGTCTCAGAATTTAGCCACCAAAGGGCAATCCCACCAAATATGAAGAAAAGAGCCCAACGCCCCACAATCACGCCAACATAGATTTGAAGTTTGGGGAAAGATAGAATGGAGTTTCTCAGAGAACATATACCATCTGGTGTAGACCTTGTATGAGTTTTCACGGATAGCTGTATTAATAGATGACCTTGAGATTCTTTCACGATTGAGCGACCATCCCTCCTCGTCTAGGGTCACCCCAAGATCCTGTTCCCAAGCCTGTTCAAATGGTTCCTTAGGAGGAGATGAGGAGGACACGAGGGAACTATACAGGATCGATATATAGCCGCGGCGACCCGGACTATAAATACAGTGTCTCTCGAAGGATGTTGGCAACCGCAACCTAGATGAATGAGTCTGGGTTTGAATAAAGCTTTTAATTTGTACATAGTGTAAATAAAGGTTGCTTGGAAGTGTGTGTGTCTCACTCAGGTCTGTGAAAGACCGTGGAGCATGCTCTCCCATCAAATGAAAAAAACGGTCTAACCCTGCTTTCCTCCAAGGGTAAGCAAAAGCATTGATGCACCCCTGTGGAAAACGATGGTGTCTCCACAGCTGGGTGAGAGGCGAAGGGTATGGGGCCAGTGTATATTTTTTGTTCAATTTGTCCCAAACCTCCAGTGTAAAACGGATGGAGGGCATAACAAGGGCTGAGGCTGGTCTGACACCCCTAGGAATCCAAGGTAAAAAGCGAACTCTTATATCTGGAGACAACAAATCTTCAATATCCACCCACCTCTAGATTCCCAGTGACGAGAGCCAAGAAATGAGATGAGTCAATTGTGTAGCTTGGTAATATTTGTCAAACAAGGGGAAGGCCAGACCACCATTATATTTAGATTTAGCTAAACAAAGTTTGCTGCGTCTGGGCCTCTTACCCTGCCACACAAATACACCGCATATAGATTGAATAGAGCTCAAGAAAGAGTCAGGGACTTTAACCGGAAGGGTCTGAAATAAATATAAAAGTCTGGGTAAGACATTCATTTTGATGGCATTGATCCTTCCGAACCACGAGATGTAAAGAGAACCCCAGGTCAATAGGTCATGTTTTATAGTAGACAACAAAAAGGGGTAATTAGCCTGAAACAAAGTTTCGTAGGAGCTTGTTATATAGACTCCCAGATATCGGATTGCTTTGGGCCGCCACTGAAACTCGAAATTAAGCTCTAAGACTTTCTTTATATGAGGTGAAAGATGTAGCGCAAGCGCTTCTGATTTGGAGTTGTTTACTTTATATCCGGAAAAAAAAGCCAAAATTTTGCAGTTCCGAAAAAATAAATTAGGAAGAGAGGTTTGAGGTGATGATAATGTGAGAAGGACATCATCTGCAAACAGCGATATCTTATATTGTCTACTCCTGACCTGGATTCCCCTCACATCTGGGTTCAGTCAAATCCGAGCAGCAAGTGGTTCGATACATAATGCATAGATAAGAGGGGAGAAAGGGCAACCTTGTCTCGTCCCATTCTCGATGCCAAACACGGAAGAGCTCAAACCATTCGCCGACACCGATGAGGATGGGCTATGGTATAAGGCTTGAATACCTTGAAGAAAATTGCCAAAGAATCCAAAGGATTGGAGGGTTTGAAACATAAATGGCCAGGAAAGCCTATCAAAGGCTTTCTCTGCGTCTAGTGCCAGAACCACAGAAGGAAGTTTGGTTTGGTTTATGTAAGAAATCAAGTCTATAGTTCTCCTAGTATTGTCTAGAGCTTGTCTGTTTGGGAAAAATCCAACTTGATCTGAGTCTATAAGGTGCGACAGATGGTTGTTCAACCTATTCGCCAGAATTTTGGCAAATAGCTTAATATCCGCGTTTAGCAACGAGATGGGCCAATAGTTAGCACAGACCGTGGGATCTTTATTAGGCTTGAGTATTACTATAATATTGGAACGTGTGGTGTCTCTGTGAAATTGCTCCCCCCTTAGGATAGAGTTGAAAATAGTAAGTGCGGAGACAAAATATGCTTAAAAGTTTTATAGTACCATCCCCCGCCCCCCCTGCCTCCCCCCCCCACACTTCTCTTCTACCTCTTGCTTTCTTTTTCTTTTCTTCTTTTGGCGGCCTGCCACACCGCCTCCTAATCTATCTTGCCCACTTTTCTCTGACTATCCTTTCTTTTCTGTCTCTTCTTGCTTCTATTCTTATAGTTAAAACTTGGTCAATATCAAAACTCTTTTTATTATGATATACAATGATTGTATTAGTCCCTGAACATGCATAACCTGATTGTAACAGATTTTGTCTTGGACTGATGCTCATTATTGACCTTCTCAAAAATAAAACTTTAAAAAAAAAAAAGTTTTATAGTAAGAGGTGGTGAATCCATCAGGACCAGTAGCCTTGGAAGTCTTTTGAGATTTAAGAGCTGCCTTAAGCTCCTCCCCACTGATGTCTTCGTTCAGTTTAGAAGCTATGTTCTTGTCTAGCTTTGGAAGGTTACATGTCTTTAGGAATTGTTGGATAATAGACGGTGAGTGGGGTACCGGGGTGTCCTCTTTATTCAGATTATATAGAGATTTGTAGTAACTATAAAAAGAGTCATTGATAACTTTCGGGTTGTAACTCAACATACCCTTCTTGTCTCTTACTGTCATTATTGCCTGAGCAGCACGTTTTGCCTTCAATTTGTTTGCTAGCATAGTGTCAGACTTATTACTTTTCTCATAAAATTTTTGATTGAGCCAGCGGAGGGCTCTCTCAGTCTTTTCCGCTAACAAAGATTGGATTTCACCTCTAATGGAGAGGATTTGCTTATATACTAGTTTTGAATGAGTTTGTTTGTGAATACCCTCGAGCTGTTGCAACTGGGCAGTAAGAGAGTTTAGTTTCAAGGTTTGTTGCTTTTTACGAAAGTAGGCAAACTTAATAATGGCCCCTCTGGTGACTGATTTATGCGCCTCCCAAATCGTGGGAAGAGGGGTGTCAGGCATTAGATTAAGATCAAAGTATTCTTGGAGGTGAGACTCAATCTGCTCTTTAAACACGGGTTGCTTGAGTAAAGATTTGTTTAATCTCCAGGATGAGTTACTTTTAGATTTATCCAACAGATCAAATGAAGCCGTGATTATTGAGTGATCCGACCACGGGTTGGTGATTATGTGAGTACAAGTGAGAAGTTGTATAACTTTACTACAGCCCATGATCATATCAATTCTGGAGTAAGAATTGTGTGGATGTGAGTTAAAAGTATAGTCACGAGAAGAGGGGTTATGGGCCCTCCAGGAGTCGAACAGACCAGCCCCAGCCATGTGTTTGATCAACGCTTTTGTTTGATTAGTAGGTGGGGGGACATGACGCGTTTCTGACCTGTCCAGGTCCTCCGACAGTATGGTATTAAAGTCCCCGCCTATCAGGAGAAGACCTCTCTGTATTTTACCTAACTCAAGAAAAAATTTGTTAAAAAAGCTAGATTGCCCTGTATTAGGGGCATACAAGTTCGCCAAAGTAATAGTTTGATGTCCTACCTGACCCACCAATATAATGAAGCGGCCCTCATGGTCTAGACTAGAAGCTGTAAGCTGAAAGGGCACAGAGTTCCTAATCATGATGGCAACTCCACCTCTCTTGACTGGCAGGGAGGCATACTCCACAGTGGGAAATCTCCAGGAGGACAAAGAGGGATGGTCGCCCTGTTTAAAATGAGTCTCCTGTAAAAATACAAAATCAGATTTCAAATCTTTTACAATTCTGTGTAGTAGTGACCTCTATTGAGGTGTGTGAGCCCCTTAACATTAATAGAAGCAAAAGTAAAAGACATGATGTTCTGCGAAAGTACTAAGGGACGTACCAAGTTAATCAAGGAGAACGAGAGAGAGCAAGTAAAGCTTGGGTGATAAGGAAAGAGGAGAAAAGAAAGAGAAGGGGAAGGGAAATGTAGAAGGGAAGTATTGGTGAAGGGATAAGGGTAGCTAGTGGTCGACCACCTCACCCAACAAAGTGTGGGGTAAGAGGTGATCACTGAGGTTGAGCCCACGGAAAAGTGGGAATCCGAACCGTCTGAAGTAGAACGGGTCGGATGGGCTCAGGAGTTGGGTTTCAAGTTACTAAGATTAGGATATTGTGATCAGGGAGATTATGAAGACTAACCTGTCCACACACTCCTATGACCCAAGATATATGGGGTGCGAGGCCGGGCTGAGGAACCTAGCCCAACCCACTCAGAAACACGTATTACAAATAGAAATAGAAATCCTTATAAAGAGTTACAATAAAACAATAACGTAAATGTAGGAACATTTTTAGTATTCTTAAAAAAAACAAAAAAAACTTTAAATTATAAAACAAAATTCCCAGGGGATCCTAAGTTTCCATCTAATCTCCGACACCAGGAGGCGGCCATGTCACACAAGCAATCCAAATGAGTCCATGGGTACCGACTGTGATCCAAACTGTAGTGCCAACCAGGCCCCATCACTCACAATGTGTAGGACAGCAAGGATGCCCAAGAGACACGGCCGTCCCTCAACTGCAGGAAGTTATCCTATAAAACAATTTGAGAAACAAAATGTAAACAGAACATGAACAAATTTAAACGTGCAATAATAAACATAACACGTGAATATATGAACAGCACATCATATATGTCATATTTATATATCAAACTATCTAATATAAATTTTGTAGTTCAGATTTTACTAAACATCTGCACATAGTTCCTTCCAATTGAAAGTAACAAGACCAGTGGTACCTGTCCAGGATGACAAATTTCAGTTTATGAAGCCATCATGTTTACCAGAGAGCCATAAGAGCCCAGGCTCTGATCCAAAAGGCTGACGGTTAGAATGAATACCTGTTATTGAAAGAAGTAAAGAGCTTCTGTCACTGACTGGAAATCGGATCCGGAACCGGGCGGCCCAAGTCGAGTTTACGTAGTAGGTCCTTGTCTTCAATCGGATCCCTTATGGTGATTTGGCGACCACTTACTTCTACAATCAAGCGGAAGGGAAAACCCCACTTATATTTATATCCATGCTCTCGTAAAGTTCTTGTGACGTCCTTTAATTCCCTACGCTTCAAGATTGTGGATGGAGCAAGATCTAGGAAGATTTGAATCTTGGAATCTTCAAATAGAATGTAAGGAGAATTCCTGCTTTCCATTGTTATGCTCTCTTTGGTTTTAAAGGACAGGAACTTAAGGACCACATCCCTGGGAGGTTCTGTATCTTTAGGTTTTGGGCGCAGGGCCCTATGTGCTCATTCAATGCATATTGTTTGTTCTGAGAGCTCCGCGACCAATTTTTGGAATAGTCAAACTAAATAAGGTTCCAGCTGTTGGTGGTCCACCGATTCCAGAATATTACGAATCCGAAGATTATTCCGGCGTTCTCTGTTTTCAGATCTTCAGTCATTTCCCCTGGATCGGAGACATGACTTTGGCTAAAATTAATATCCTACCAAGAATTTTATATTTGCTACAGGTGCTACCAATTAATGTCCCCCTCGGAATTTTTGTGACTCTCCAGATCGGGTTACCTCCTTTGTTTATTTAGACAAAAAACTGAAGGGGAGAATGCAAACACTTCAGTGATCAGGTGAAGCTGGTGGCCTGGGAGCCTCTAACCTTAAAATGTACTTTCATACAGTCCAATTACTGCAATACATCTATTGGTACTACCCTCCTAGGTCTCGAGTCTGGATAGATATTGAATCTGTCTTCATAAATATGTCATTCATGTCTGCAATCCTATGGTCTCCTCGTTCCAAATGGCCCTCTGAAGCTTGCTCCCATACAATAAATAATTTGTCCCTCACATTTTGGACCTATTGCAACAAGCGCTATAGTTTAGCTTCATCTCCTCTCATTCCACTTTGGCACAAGCCAGACTCCCAAGGACTAAACCCTCAAGCTGTAACATAGTTGCTGAGATCAAATGTTTAATTTCTCAGTGATTCCACAAAAATAGGAATATTTCCCTCTTTCTCCATTCTTTGGAATCTCATAACTTTCTACTCCCACTTTCTATCAATGCTTCAAGTCAGACAATTTAATCAGTCCTTCACTTCCAGGATATCTGCTAGGCTGTTAGCTTCCTTTGAATATCTTTGTCTGGGCAATCACTCATCTAGGGGCCTAATTTACCCTTTCATCATCGAAGTCCTCCCATGAAAGAAATTGAGAGAGGGATCTGGGGGAGGAACTAGACAAGAGGACAGTTATATGTTTGGGAGACGCCAAATCTTCTATCAATGTATATATTAAAGAAAACATATATAAGCTGTCGTATTTGTGGTATCTCATCACAACCAAACTGCACAGGATGTAACCAAGCTCTTGCCCTCTTTGCTGGAAGTGCTGCCATGAATGTGGTTCTTTCCTAAATATATTGTTGACCTGCCCAGCCCTTCAGAGATTCTGGTCACATGTCCATTCTCTTATGAACCTTTTATATGACAGTGACAACTCTTTCTGCCCTAAATACTTCTCACTGACCCTTCCACTCCCAGATGCGCCAAAGCATCTTAATAAGCCCGTCAGACATGTTATAAGTGCTGCTACCTGTCTAATTGCTAGCTCTTGGAAAGGCCCAATATTTTCTAACCTTGCTACCCTCAGGAGGGTATATCTGATACATTCCCCATTGTACTTTGATTCCACATTTGGGATCTCTGTTCCTAGATCCTTCCCCATTGCTTGAGAGTTTCCATCTTCTCCCCCTCCTCTTCCCTATTTGCTTTTCCCAGGCATCTGATACTTATCTTTTCCAAGTTTGCTGTGTAAGTATAATATTCTATATTAGATTAACTATCTTAGATAATAGTTTGTATTTTTCTTTTTTTCTATTCTACTCTGTTCATAGCATCGTCTTCACAGGGTTTGCACTTCTTAATACTTCACTCTTTTTAATATGTTTACATTTTCAGATGCTCATAATAAAATTTTATTTAAAAAAAAAATATTCTCTGGTTTCTCCATCATACACGAGCATCTCCCTACAACATAGGTAATATGTAACTCTGATTTTGTTTATGCCATTTGGTCAATAAATCTACCTGATCTATTGGAGGTTTTATACTGCATTGATAGTAGTTTCTGACTGTACAAACTGACCATGAATGATATCTGGTCATAGAAATCATGACAATGACATTGAAAATACACAAGGACAATGAGTGTGTGTGTGTCTGTGTGTGTGTTTATATTTGCATTCCTAAACTTGTGGGGATGTTGACCTGAGGTCCCCACAAAGCTTACCAAGGCTAGTCAATGTAGGCGATCTTGTTAATATACTCGACATATAAATCTGGCATGTCCCTGTGAGTCAGTTTTGTTGGACCAAAAGTGTGTGTGTCTGACATGGAGGGGAGAGTGTCTGCACGCCACCCATAGAGGTAAGTGGAACATACATACGTATGTCCCACTATGAGCAGGAAGAGGAGGAGATTGCAGATTTCCTTGCCTTTTTACACCGAATGGTCGCATCCATCTGCAGCTGAAAGTAAAATGTGGACAGTGGAGCAAGTCACTGCACATTGGTGGCTCTAACTATAGCACAATTAGATGAGTATGCCCTGGCCCTTCAGAGGAGAGTCTTTCAGATACCAGCGGTGATGTCCTATTGCTCAGAGGTGGAACAAAGTGCAGGTACCCAGAGATGTGTTCTATGCATGACCATTTTCAACCTGATGGCAAATTATTACCAGTCAGCTAGTTGAATCTTCATGAGCTCGGATGGTAATAGAACGACCCTTTGCAAGAGATCTGTGAATCAGTAACCGTCATCTGTCTATTAAATAGAAAGTAGAGACTGCGCCATTAGCTCACTGACTGCTGATGGCAGCTAAATAAAATGCAATTCTAAACAACAGAACTTCATAGGTGGGACAGGATGGACAGCCTATGCCACCCTGTCTGTTGTTGCAGGGAACAGGCTGGGCTTACTTTGCAACCATTCCCTTTCACTAGCCCAAATGTGCCCTCTAACCACAGTAGGAGGGGCTTACAAATGCTACCACCACTGGACTCTTTTGCGGCATCCAGAACCACGTTCCTTCTGGGTAACTGTCACTGCTAGGGTACCCCCTTGTTGCTGTACCTGGGCTGATACCCCTGTCCTCTTCCTATAGATCAGGGTTGCTGTGGAAGGTCTATCACACTGGCCAGAGCTTCTGGGCAGCGGGCAGAGCGCTGGTACAGGAAAGCTGAGTCCAAACCTCAACACAGCTAGGAAAGTATTAGAGATGGGTCTAAGCTATAGGCCACAGGAATTTCAGCGTACAAGAAGCTGTAAGGCAGGTGATGTTTATTTGCTTTTCACACTGGTTTAAGGTACCAGTGATCAAGAGGTCAGAAGAAACAAGAATGATAAGTTTCAGTACAAACTAGTGCTTTTTTATACAGTTTTGGACACAGCCTCGCTGGGGGTAAGCCAGGCCCCTAAAGTCTGAGTTATTTTTAGTATCAGGATGCACTGTGTTTCCCCAAACATGGATTTAAATTTATACTAAGCAAAATTTACACTTATCTGTGACATCCTAAAACTTGCTGTGATTTCCTGCATACTGTATTAGAGACAGAGGAAATCTAATAGCAAGTCTAATTAAACCTTCCTGTGCCTTCAGGTGTGTTGGACACTCACACATCAAAAGGTCTAATTAACATGAGATTAACATGGGGTCCTTTCTTCAGACAGTTGCAGAATACACATTTCTTCCCCTGGCATATGCCTAAGAAATAAATACATTTCCTTCACTCTACTGCTAACGTGGGAATTCCCAAACAAAGGTTACAACCGAAAACAAGACATATCCATACAAAACACATCCCAATGTAACACGATAAATGCATTTGCAATTATATACATTGGTGCCTACACCACTAATTGAAATACATTTCTACAATAAATTATTTCTACATGATCCAGCCACAAATAAGTTATTCATAAGTGATCCAGTCACAGTACGCATTGGCAGCGTAAAATGCTAACTTCAACCGGCCTTCTAATATCTTCACCCACCGGTTACTCACTCTCCCCCTCCCCCTCTCCCTAAGGACTTTGGAGATCAGAAAACTTTTAGAAAGGTAATCCATCCTGTCTAGTCTGGCCATGAAAGAGATGCCCATCAGAGTGGCAGACATGGATGCTTTGGATGTGCCCTCTTGGTATCTGGACCGATTAAAGCATGTCTTCCATTTTGTGGTGTCCCAGTAACCACAAAATGGACCCACTGTTGTCAAGCTGTGGAATAAGGTGAAAGGAGCCAAAGATATCTCTGCAAGGTCTTAAATCCCGGCTTGATAATCTGCCAAACATGAGAAGGACAAGGTGTGTCAATGAGTTTCAATTCAGTTCTAAAACATTCGTTAACTCATTATCTATGCCCTGCATGTGTTTTGCTCTTATACTGATGTCATTTTCCAGGCAGCGCAAGACTAGGTGTCTCAGGAGATTAATGGCCAGCAAAGACAAAGCGATCTGCCTATTGATTGCACCACTTCCAAGTTGTCGCACCAAATAACTTTGTTGCGCCCTCGCAATCAAGACTATCACAGTTCAACGGCCACTATGATGGGGAAAAGTTTTAAGGCCAGCAAATTAGACAGAATGCCACATTGGCACCATGTATCCGGAAACGGAGCAGTGCAACATTCCCCTTTAAGGTACGCACCAAAACCCTTGGACCCTGCTGCATCCATATATAATTCTAACTACCAGCTGGTAATCGGAGGGCTAGGTCAAATGCACACCGATTTAAATTCTCAAGGAAACTCAACCATACCTGCAGGACCTCTCTGATTTCCCAGGGCAATGAGGCCACGCAAAGCATGCTGCAGTTAGATGCAGCTTACAACAGAAACCTTTACTATAGGGATGATGCGACAAGAGAAGTTAAAGTAACCCAAAAGGGACTGGACCCAACGCAGAGGAACCGTAGAGCTCCCTGCATACTTAAAATTAAAGATTCCATCTTAGACACCTTATCTTGAGTCAAACAACAACCAGCTAGAGTGTCGATTTTTATAACCAAGAATGACAACCAAGTGAAGGGGCCATCTGTTTTGTTGTGCATTATGTGGACACAGAGGATTGAGAACAAGGCCTGAGCTGAAAACAGCATGTCTGCACCTTTAAAAGAATCTGCCAGACCCTTTATTAAAAAAATCATCTAGGTAATAAGTTATGCCCAGGGAACCTGTTCCCGCCTGGAGGAAGGAGCTAAACTTTTCGAAGTACACGTATGAAACGGAACACCCCATATGGGGGACCTATCGATGTAGATGTCATTTGCAACGGAAATCCATGTAGTGAAATTATTCCAGATGTAAAGGGAACAAGTGAAAGGTGGACTCAATGTCCAGCATAGCCAAGAGCGCACCTTTACCAAACTCTAAAACGAAACCAAAAGTAGAGCGGACTCAAACGACTGGTAAATGACAGAGCTATGTTGGGGATCTATCCAGTCATCAACAGAACCACCAGCCAGGTTGACAGATGTTAGATTAGTCGATAATTACCCTGCGGCCTTCTATGGGATTATACTACCTGGGGATACTACTAAGTCATGAAAAGGGGGGTAAGGAAAAGGACCAATCATGCAACCTAAATGCACCCTCCTTGTCAACTGTTTTTACCAAAATGCCAAGTTAATATAGGCTGAACGTAAATTTTGAGCAACAGCTAAATATATAATGCCTTAAACAGGGAGGCGGAAACCACACACAAAACCTTGTTCTAAAAAGGATTCATGGGCAACATCAGGGAAACACACAGCCATCTCCCAAGTGCCGGAACATTGATTGGAAAATGTGCCTTAGTTGAAAGGAGCCCATCCAGCTCCCCGCCCTATACCGGCACCCGCAGAACTCCTAGAACAATCCTTAGCTGGGTGGGGACCGCGACAGTGGGCACAGGCTTGTCTATACTTAGAAGCCGCTCCCTTAGTGTATTCCGCGTTGTTAATTGTGAAGCACTTGTTCCTGGTTTGTAGGGGAGTACTGTGAAACCACTTAGAACTGCTAATAGATGGGGTGACACTGGTTGGACGCATAAGCGCCATCCAGATTTCCACGCCATTAAACCCAAGGTGCAGGCTCGCCTGACCACTTAGTTTGCACCTGAAACGCTCGTCATATATCCATCAAATCAATACTTCACCATTGATAAACATGTAATTTATCATGTCAAGTTAACGCCATATATCTGTGCATTCGGCAGGCCTGGTTTCATATACAGGGCCGCGAACATTCAAAAACCAGTCAGCCAAATGTGGAGTGATTTTTAACCTTCCTCACCAATAACGCCCCCCATTCCCATGCCGTCATGAGGTCTTGTCTATCCATATGAATATGTCAAACATATCCACATAAATGCCCTTCCTAATATTGTCTTTTGTGCTAAATCTAATGCCCTACATAAGCACCGTTTTAGCGCACTTCTTCATGTCTCCTCCCCGCTCACATAGCTGGGCTTCTGTGTGCCTAGTTAACCAAGGAACATTTTCGCCTAGAAAATGTGTGTGCAGCAGTTTCATGAGCTTGCGCGTGTTCTACTTCCCATCCAAAAAGTCCTCACTAGTGCTAGCTATAAGATGGTTATTGTAATGTGTTGTGGATGTGCCATATTCATCATGCTCACCAGATGTGTGCACTACTAATCTCCCATCAAGAAGGTCAACCATTTCATGCAGAGCAGGAGGTGTGTCACTGCATCCAGATTACCATGCAGGATGACCCGCAAGCACTTGAAAAGTTGCCATCCGGTACATTTTCTTGTAGTCATGGTACCCGTGGTGCTAGACAAGGGGACCTGTTAACATCAGGTGTATGCCGCACTAACAGTCAGGGCAATCTTAACAATATTATGGACCCCCGGGCAAAGCAGTGCACCGGGGCCCCTACATATATATGTATATATATAGTTATAGATGTATAGAGATACAGATATATATATATATATATATATATATATATATATATATATATATATAGAGAGAGAGAGAGATAGATAGATGTACTTGCTCAGTGACCCTTGAAGGTTTTTTTAGCAGGTTTTTTCTTTTGCAGGATTATTTATTCTAATTAAGAGCCCTGCCTATGGGGCCCCCTTGCCCGTGTGGCCCCCAAGCACCTGCCCATTGTGCCCAATGGAAAAGATGACCCTGCTAACAGTAGCAGCTGAATGGATCGTTGGGGTGTATTAGACTGCATGGGAGATGAGGTTCCTAACACAAAACCCGGGCCCGGATGTCACCTTGACTCCTAGCATTCCAAGGTGCACAGACAGGAGTCAAAAGTAGAGGGATCATGCAGACACGAGTCCCAAGCCAGAGCAGAGGGAGCTGGAGGAGTCAGAAGGGGATAGTAGGGGTGGAGGGATGGTATGGGGCTAACCACTTTGTAGAGGTGGTGAGGGGAAGGGGTGCATATAGTAACTAAAAGCAAATACATTTTTAAAATTGTGTCAAATTGTATTGACTTTGACTAATGGTACCTATTAGCTTAGATCACTCAGTTTGAAAATATTCATCCCTCCTGATGTTTTGATTTGGTTTGTTGTATATGGATGGGTGATGGGAGGGAACGGTGGATTATGTCTCCTTCCCCTGTATTTGCCTCCCCTTTCTGTCTCCTCTCCATTTCTTTGAGCAGGTTCCTCTCTTTCTCTTTTTCTTCTTCCTTGTCCTTTGTTTCATTGTATTTAATCTTCAAAAATTACTTTATTAATGAATTTATATATTTATTCATGAATTTATACTACTTGATTTGTGTTATTTTAATTGTAAATTATCTAGATGAATATAAAGACCAAGAGGGAGAGATACGGGTAATCAAATTTATTTATTTTAATATATATTATTTGTATATGTAGTTATGGGATTGTCATTAAGTTCTTTTATTGTGATACAATCAAGTTCAAATAAATCATCATCAGTGAGGAATACATTTCATTCTATTTGATCTTCAAAACTGACTTTACTAATGAAGTTATTTATTCATAAATTTATAGTACTTGATTTATTTTATTTTCATTGTAAACGATTTAGGTAAATTATAAGACCAGGGGGTAAATGTATCAAGCTGAGAGTTTTCCGGTGGGTTTGAAAAACCAATCAGATTCTAGCTGTCATTTATTTAGTGCATTCTACAAAATGACAGCTAGAATCTGATTGGTTGCTATAGGCAACATCTCCACTTTTCAAACCTGCCGGCAAACTCTCAGCTTGATACATTTACCCCCAGGAGGGAGAGATGCAGTTAATCAAATTTGTTTGTGATTTTTAATATATTTTCTTAGCTCAAGTAGATATGGAATTGTCATTAAGTTTTTTTTATTGTGATACATATAATATGAATGACAATTAAGTTAATATTAATCATCAGTGAGGAATTTAGTGATCACATATTGTTTATCTTCATTGCATTGAGTATATAAGGTGTTTGTGTACCCCCAATGCTTACATTGAAGCTTGGGCTGAACTAATACATCCCCTTTTATCTCAAACTTTAGAGATCTCCAATTAATCAAATTTCCATTGTAATCATCAGACATGACCTTTTGTATGTCTTCTGGTTTCAAAATATAATCCCACATGTTGACATCACTTATTTCGCCAGAAAACGACTGATTAATATCAAAACCACCCCCAAATGAGTCTTGCTCCTGTCCTAGAATGATACGTGTTCCAGGACCAATAGAAAATCCTTTGCTTGAATATCTTCTGGGGTGGAGCTTTCCGTTGATCCATAGTTGGACCACTCCAGTATCCGAGTCCCAAGATACACAGGTGTGTTTCCAGTCTAGAACCTCGGGATCTGTCTTGATATTGTTTTCATCCTGATTTATATACACATAACAGGAGGCTGGTGGGTTTGGATAGATAAGAAAAGTGTTGTCCTTTCCTGAGCCAGACATTGCCAAGGAAAAAAGACTATAGGTACGTGAAAGGTCAGTGTATGATTGGAGGCAAACAGTAACCTTCTGTAATGGCTTTTCTATTTCAGGTTTCAAGATCACATGAGCTATTGCAGTTGGTTTTGGAAAGAGGAAAACCTTGTTGCCCAAATCTAGAAAAAAATAAAATACATGCAAAAGGTTATATTACCGTTACACACCAATGCTTTCATATACACCATGATACATCTGGCCACCATTTTATCTATATACATTAAACTCTAACATAATAAAACTTGTTTAAAATAACTAAAAACATTAATGGAATAGTTAAATGCTTGAAACATGACTATTTTGTTTTTCATTTAGACTGCACTGTGCAAAACTCCATATTTGTACTAAAAACACCAATAGGTTGTATATAAATAAGCTTAAAATGCTAATATTTTGTGACTTGTGTTCATTATAAGGAATCACTGATCTGAGATGGAACGATGGTGGGATATAAAGATTTCTGTCCTTTCTCTTTCTCATGTGAGTTAACAACCATGCAGGCAGCGTTACTATCCGGAAGTAATGACGCCATGTAACGTGTTTCTCCACCCCTAGGTGGCTTTTTCGTCAGAGATAGAATTTGTTAGTGTAGCTTGAGTACCTTATATCGGAACTCCAGATGGTATATCGTCAATCAAAATAAGGGCATTGTTATGCATTGGACAATTGACTGGGATGAGATAAGGCTGCCATGAACTTTGTGTGTTTTAACATCATCCACTCACTAGGGACAAATATCTTGAGTATAATCACATAAGGTGGATTCTATCTCATTTCTGTGGCATCTATACTAGAAATAGCCTGCCAATTTTTCTTGGTCCAATAGGATTTTTTGGTGTCCTCTATACATATCTAATACTGTGTACATCACATATTTGCCAACTCTCCCGGAATGTCCGGGAGACTCCCGAATTCTGGGTGGGTCTCACGGCCTCCCGGGAGAGTATGACAGTCTCCCGCATCTGCCCAATTCCTAGTGAAGTGGGCAGAATAAAATCCAAAAGGCTGCGATTCACAGAGAATCGCTGCAATCGGCGCCCCCGCCCCCGGACCGAGCAATAATGCAGCTGAGGACTTTGAAGGGCCCCCTGGATGCCCGAGGCCCCTGGGCTGTAGCCCAGTTAGACCTCGGGTTAATCTGGCCCTGTCTGAGGGGCATATTGAGAATTAAGGCATTTTTTTTCTCTGCTTTATCCACCAAAGGAATTAAGAATCTGGATACTTGCATGAGCTCATGTGATTAGAAGCATAATACCTGCAGGCAATGTTTCTATACCGGTATAGCTAGTTTATACAGTGTACAAGTCTTGGACAATACTATGTGTTTTTAAGTATATTTATAAGTATTTTTTTTTCTCTTTGCATGTTGATTTTAATTGGATTTATTAGATATACATATACTATACAAGTGCTTCCATCTACATATATTTTTCTCTTGATGATTTAAAGAGTAATGCCTATTGGAAGCAGCAGTTATAGTTAGGCATATTATAATATATGTCAAAGCTTTGTACTACTTGATATCATATAGCACCTTATTTAGTTCCTTCATGATGGACAATATAACATATGATCATTCATTTACATTGAAACTGTCATGAGGTAGTTCCTTGATCTGGGACTTAAAGAATTGAACCATTGCTATTTAAATAATATACACACTGTCTTTGTAGCACAAAAAATATTCTGACGTGTTATTTCTTTTTTTCTTTTTTTATTAAACCCATCATCTTGTGTATCAAGCTGCTTTTTTTTTCAGTAATTTAAAATTGCCGCAAATTGCGAGGGATAACCAGTGATTTTAAGTGCAAAATAGCCATATGTATTGACCAGTGATTTTGTCTTTCCAAAATGCAATCTCTGGAGATATGTGTCGATTTTAAAACACTTATCTCTCCCATGTTATAGTCAAACTCGTCGGAGATTAAACACAAACTCGCCGGAGTTTCAACAGAAATTGAAACCCGTCCGAGACTGAACAGGAATAAAAGCTATCTGGTCAATGTTAATATAACAGGAGGCACAATGGAAGTTTAAAGAAAGCATGTTATTTGTTGTAGAGGGGCAAAAATTATTATTAATTTTCTTACAGGGGAGAAAATATTTTCTGAATAATTTAGTGGGCCATATTTAAATAATGATTACATGTAAGGATTTTTTTTAATTATATTACATTAGCTTAATATTTCATCACCAGTGAGGCAATATTTATATTTTCATGATGTAATGACACTTAATATTTCCTGATAGGGACACCATTAAAAGTACATACTTGTGGCACTACAAGTGTCAGCATGCGCATGAGCACTTGTCGTGTCACAAGTATGTAGTTTAAATGGTGTCCCCATCAGGAAATATTAACATCATGAGAAAAAAAATATTGCCCCTCTGGTAATTAGAAGGTAAGCCATTATAGTAAAATAAAAATAAAAATACATATATTAATTACAGAAATTTGCACCCATCATGTGTAGGTGTTGAATGCATCTAAAGCCTCTTACTATTCTGTAATGTATTTTGCACTTGAATTTTGCACCTTATCTGTCTCTTGAAGTGCAAGAGGCTGCAGGTGTTAGATACACGCATCTTAAAATAATGGTGCAATTTGAGCATATGGGCACTGCAACACATGTTGCAAAATGTACAAAATTGCAACATTCTGAAGCATTTACATCCAAATCTAATTAAACAAATGTAAATAGTTAGATGAATACAAATGTTGCACAGAAAGGCCAGCCACCAATGCCTGTTTTTGTCAGAGGATGATAATGCAGATGGCTAAGAATAGCCACAGGCACTTTACTCTCACGCAGCTACAATAATTATTCTGCTACATTAAGTATCAACTGTTCCCTACACCTCTTTTTTATTGCAAAAATTGATCCTGGCCTATCTTTACCTTCTGTTCCACTTCATTGCAATTATTTTTTGTGTCATGATCCACTCAATGTATATTAATAAGTAATAAGTTGGTGCTTTATAACTAAAAGATAATAATAATCATGTAGCACATACTGTAGACATATTAAAAGAATTACATATATGTGCACAACTAATTTATTTGTAAAATAGTTTGTAACCCGTAAGCTAATTTAGAAACATTTTTGCCCCTCTAAAACATAAAGCATGCTTTATTAAAACTCCAATTGTGCCTCCTGTTATATTAACATTGCCCTGTGTTTGCCAATCTCGCCTATAGAAAGCAGCGTGTTGTATCTGGCAATTTTTAATTCAAACTTGGCCAACTTTGCAAAATCGCAGCTTCATATGTTTGGCGATTTGTATAGCTAGAGTGCCAAAATGTCGGGACTGCGATTTGTAGTGATATATAGAATGGCAATTTTGAAAGAAACACTTCTCTGGTGATTTTACATCAAATCGCAGTTTAGCAAATCGGCGATTTTAAACTGACCCGAGAAAATCACTGGAAATGGAAGCTCGCAGCTTGGGCAGCACGGTAGCTCAGTGGTTAGCACTTCGGCCTTACAGCACTGGGGTCATGAGTTCCATTCCCGACCATGGTCTTATCTGTGAGGAGTTTGTATGTTCTCCCCGTGTTTGCGTGGGTTTCCTCCGGGTGCTCCGGTTTCCTCCCACACTGCAAAAACATACTGGTAGTTTAATTGGCTGCTGACAAAATTGACCCTAGTCTGTCTGTGTGTGTATGTTAGGGAATTTAGACTGTAAGCTCCAATGGGGCAGGGACAATGTGAGTGAGTTCTCTGTACAGCGCTGCGGAATTAGTTGCGCTATATAAATAAATGGTGATGATGATACATGTACTCCCTATTGTCCTTAAGATGGAAGTGTGGAACAGTCATAGCCGGATTAAGGGGGGGGCACAGGGGGAACGTGTCCCGGGCCCCCCTCTCTTCGAGGGCCCCCCGCCGCCGCGCGCATAACTTCTACTGATTTTTTTTTTTTTTTTAAACTTTTCCTTGTAGCGGCGGTGGCGGCGGAAGGGGGGGAGGGGTTCGGGGCTCCCTTCGTTGGTGGGGGGAGCCGGGTAGTAAAAAAAAAAAAAAAAAGATACACTACTCACCTCACCGCGGCGCTGGCGTCCCTTCTCCTCCTCCTCCTCCCTCCTCTCTGCACTGTTGATACTGAATGACAGGCGTGACGTCATCAAGTCACGCCTGTCATTCAGTGAGGAGCAGCGCGGAGAGGACCAGGAAAGAAAAAAGAAGACAGAAGAGAGGAGAAGAATGAAGCTAACAGAAAGGTAAGTAAAAAAAAAGGGAATAACGCAGAAAGGCACTATGGAGGAAATAGGAAAGAAGAGAGGCACAGTATGGAGGAAATAGGGAAGAAGAGAGGCACAGTATGGAGGAAATAGGGAAGAAGAGAGGCACAGTATGGAGGAAATAGGAAAGAAGAGAGGCACAGTATGGAGGAAATAGGGAAGAAGAGAGGCACAGTATGGAGGAAATAGGAAAGAAGAGAGGCACAGTATGGAGGAAATAGGAAAGAAGAGAGGCACAGTATGGAGGAAATAGGAAAGAAGAGAGGCACAGTATGGAGGAAAAAGGGGGAGAATAGGCACAGTATGGAGGAAAAAGGGGGAGAAGAAAGGCACAGTATGGAGGAAAAAGGGGGAGAGGAGAGGCACACTATGGGGGAAAAAGGGGGAGAGGAGAGGCACACTATGGGGAAAAAGGGGGAGAAGAGAGGCACACTATGGGGGAAAAAGGGGGAGAAGAGAGGCACAGTAAGGAAAAAGGGGGAGAGGCACAGCATGAGAAAAAAGGGGGGAGAAAGGCACAGTATAAGAAAAAAGGGTGAGAGACACAGCATGAGGAAAAAGGGGGGGAGAGACACAATAGTGGGGACAATTAATTTAAGATGGGGTGGTTTGGGGAGAATGAGGTCCCTTTATTAAATGTGCCTATGAATTATTTAATGGCAGTGACGGTTGCGGGAAATAGGTATATTTCTGAAATGTAAATACTATTAATTTATTGCTGGGGCTGTTTGTAGGGAGGGAAATAGGTTTATTTATTAAATGTGAATACTATTATTTTAATCCTGGGGCTGGAGGAAGGCCTAATTATTAATCATGGGTGGTACTGATTTAACGCCGGGGGTGGCTGTAATTTTCTAAATGTACCCATTTTTTTTCTCCAAATAGGGCCCCTAACATTCCAGGATCCAGACAAGCCGCAACTAAAGAAACCTGCAGCACAGGTGGTGAAAGTGAGAAGAACAGGTAGGAGAGAGCAGCAAAGTCTGTGAAATGTTGTGATTCTAGTGGGACAATCCCAATTTTTGGTGACCGTTCAATGGTGTACACAACAATGCAGTTTTTTTGTCTGTAGGAGGGTGGCCTGGCCATGCCCAGTGATGCATTATCAATGGTATTTTAATTTGCGGTATAACTGCTAGTTTTAATGTGCATTATAAATTTTATTTTTAAAGTGCGGTATCATTGCTAGTTTTAGCGTGTGGTATCATTGCTAGTTTTAGTGTACATTATCAATGGTATTTTTAATGTGTGATATCATTGCTAGTTTTAATGTGTGGTGTCAATACCCATTTTAATGTGGTGTTTTGATGATTGTTTTAATGTACAGTATTTTAGTTTGTGGAAGCAATGATTTTTCTTATGCAGACAACCTAAGCGAGCCCTCTGGGAGAGCTGTAAGTGTCATACTGTGGGCTGTACGTGATATAATGCAGGATGTGTCACTATGCCCTTAATTTTAGATCTTAGGGGCCCCCCTGTCTTAAGTGCCCCGGGCCCCCCGAAGCCTTAATCCAGCTCTGGGAACAGTGAGTTATTAGGTGACAATGTGATGAATCAATGTTCGAATATTGTTAGTGAAAATAGATAAATCTGTTTAATATATACCAACACAGTTGCAAAAAACTCAATATCATTAAGCATAAGATAAATAAAGTAAGGCTTCAAATGTCACATATGTTCTACAACAGGTAAAGCAACATGTTCAGAGATCAGATCAAAACAATTCAAACAAAGGAGGATCTAAATTTATACATCTAAGTATAATCCATATATTGATCCTTCAAAAAATTATGTTTAGATCAAGTCCATTAAATTTTACAAGGATAGATGTTCCTGTTATTTCAAAGTCTTTTATCCTTGTATTAAAAGGAGTTATTGCACACTTCCAGCTAAAAGGACAATAGTTGTCAGTTATAAGAGGGTTAGAGGACACATGCAAAAATAATATTTTATTTTGTTGGGAAAAAAATATTCAAATTGAGATTTAATATGTGAATCCGGCACATTTAAGAAGGCACTCACAGAGAATAGTGGATTCTAAGTTTAGGACTATACTTTTAAGGGGGCATCCTTAATATATTCTAGATGCACTTTATATAGGAATGAACATTTCATGCTGCATTTAGAGCAACTTAATAAAAACTTGTAAAGACACAAAAGTAAAATATAAAACTATAGTCCTGATGTCCTCCCATTCCTATAATTAACTTAGGATATACATGAGGTTTATCTTGGTAGCATTCTAAGTGACAAAATAGAAAATATTGATGTCCTTAATGTAATAGATAAACATTTAAGTGAAGTTTTCAAACATATTTCCAGTTGGTTTTGCAATCATGCAGAAGTAATTACTGATTGATTTTTCTTGTACTATTTCCCAGCATTGGGAAGTTAGCATGAACCTGTGAATGTGCTAGGTGAATAAACAAGGCACATTTGTGCAAATAGAAAAGCTATATGCGCTCACATGTTTTATTATATTGCAAATTCCATTTGGTTAGGCTGTTTATACTGCTTTACATGTCAAAAACACACCCAGTGCCCAAATTCATGTGAGGTGTGGTACAGTAGATGTGGTGATTAAAATCAGAAAAAATGGGCCTTACATGGCTCGAATGTTCCTGGATTTGATCCTACCATGGCAACACTGCTGTAGTACTAGGAGGTGTTGCTTAGTTCTCAGTGACCTAGCCTCACAATTAAGGTCATCACATCCACAGTCATTGCAGCCATGTATATACACATGAAAAGTCACCTCTTGAATTAATTGATGTTAAAAATAAACAACCGGATCATTAATTAAATCAGCACAGGTAACTATAGTAGTAAAATTTGTTGAGGAGCAGAACTTTTTGTATTATGGGTCATTGTGATGTAGCCATTATCTATGTGTAAGGTTCTAAAAGTTGAATAAAAGTTTTTTACTGATATAAATAAATGTAAATACAACTCACTTATATGTGCAATTTTTTTACCAGCAAGTTTTCAGTCTCTTTAAAATGAAACTAAAATTGATAGTCTCTTTTCCATAAGGTTGTCTTATAACGTAGTGTTCCCTTAGCAACATCATGGGGGGAGATTTTATGGTTGTCATTGCAAAAAATGTATCTCTTTCCTGGAATGGTTTGTTTTGTGCTTCTTGGCAGGAGAGTGTAACCTGATCTCTGAGTCTGAGCCAATCAGTCATGAAGTTCCTCTGTGGTTAAGTGATAGTAGAGGAAGGAGTGGGTGGGGTTTTATGATATGAACATTTCAAAGCCTCTCTGCTCACTGCATCATATGTCATGTGACTGTGGTCACCATGGTAATTGCATGACATTTAAACTGTAAATCATTACTTGAATCAAAACCCTAAGGAAAAATTAAGAACTCATGCATCTTCCTACAGATAATCAGAGTGAATTTTTAGAGAAACACACCTCTAATGTTTTCCGATGAGGTCTATCCTGCATATGCTGTTTCTATTTTCTTTGCTGTTCCAGTCTCAAGTTGACAACTGTTTGTACTTTTCTCCCTCTGATGACAAAGCTAGGCTTGGTTGTCTCAGTGGCATTTCTTAATTAGGTTTTTTTAACAGTCCTTTTGCATTTATGTGCACACCATGCATCACAGACAGACAGGATTAAATTACTGAATTATTGATTGGGCAATACTGGGTATTTTGCCTTCTGATACGCAAACCTCTGTAGGAGGAAGAAGGTTGCTTATGGCAATATCTGCAGCGGCTAGGAAATCGATCCTCCATATGTGGATCCAGATCTCCCCTCCAACACTCGATCTATTTAAAGAAAAGATGTACTTTCTCCTGAGAATGGACTGGCTAGAGGCTTCTCTCCAGAAGAGTACTCTAAGTCGCAAATTTTTTGAGACTTTGGGAAAGCTATAATAATATCCTACCCTCCCAACTACGAAATCAACTTTATGAATGCTTTCACCAGACACTGTGGTATGAAACAAGGGTATTTCTTCGAGACCCTCCAATTTTTGTATGAGATGATAGGGCGGGCCTGTCCTCTTCCTCTGGTTTCTCCGCACCCTGATGATGGGTTGGGGGAGAGGAAGCTGTAATGTCGTGTCTGCTCCTCTGATTGGGGGATGGTGGCATATTTATTTTCTTCATTAATGTTATCATTATTGCAGTTTTGCCTTGTTCCATGTTACAAACCTATAATATATTAATATCGGGCACATATATCTTAGAACGCCTGTGTCATGGTGTCGTTAAACCTCCTCAAGTGGTACCCATAAAAGATGTAACAATATTTATGTACATGTATATTGACTGTATTTACAATTGAATGTTTCTCTTCCTTTATGAAACAAACAGTATTGTATGATTGATGTCTGAATATCTTCAATAAAAATGTTTTGGAAAAAAAAATTACTGAACCAAAATGTCAAAACTAATACGGTAATGTTTAAAAATGGTAGTGGGACAAATTGAGTTACTAAGGAAAAATTTGCTAGTACAGTTGGAAAGAAGCTTATTTTAAATAGCTCCAGAGTGTATGAGAGGTTGTATATAGTTGTATGAAGTAGGAAATACATTTAACAGCAGCATAGCAAGTATTCTACAATGTAAGCTCTCATGGGGAGGGTCCTCTACGAAGTGTCTCATGTACGTCCAGTCTGTCTTCCTTGGTTGTCCGTCTCATGTCTGGTGCTGAATTGTTTCTGTATGTGATGTGATTTGTTCTGTTAATTGCATCCATGCATTCATTATTCTGCTGTGTACCCATGTACCTGTTTTTATGTATGTGATATTTCTACTACTATGTCAGGCGCTATGGAAACTGTGGCACCATATAAATACTGTAAGTGATAATAATAATAAAAATAATAACTATAATAATAATAGTAATAGTAATAATAATAATAATAATAATAATAATAATAATAATAATAATAATAATAATATATCCAGAAGTCA
Source organism: Mixophyes fleayi (assembly GCF_038048845.1). NCBI lineage: Eukaryota > Metazoa > Chordata > Amphibia > Anura > Limnodynastidae > Mixophyes > Mixophyes fleayi. Next base: position 62,950,067 of record NC_134413.1, read on the forward strand.
GCAGTTGGAATATTCTTCACTGCAGTTTACGCCATGCCCCATAATGTCACCATTATTCTCTATTTCCTTCAGTCAGAAAAGTTTGATAATAATCTACCTAATGGGTACAAATTAATAAGATAAGTAAGTAAAATGTTGCAATAAGATGTATGGATATAAATCTCTATGTTTTAGTGATTTACAGGTAGCCCATGATCAGGCTTAGGGATGGGAGCGCTACAATTTAAAGTTATTTTTTAAGTCCTTACCTCCGCATTGGTGCCTCATTGTTCCTTTTTTCTGCCCCTCAAACCTCCATGTATCCGGTTATCTAACCTACTGGCACAGACCAAGAAGAGCATACACACAATAGTGTATTTCAAAGAATATATTGGCTTAGTGCCAGCTTATGTTGTAAGCCCTTAATGATTATTAATGACATGGTCCACATCCTCTAATTTGCTTATCTACACCCTACGCAGAAAAATATGCTCAAAGTGTCTCTACAACAATATTTATATTTGGGGGAACTTTTCAAGTATCACCCCAGGAGCAGATCTAGGGCTAGATTTACTAAGCTGAGGGTTTGAAAAAGTGGGGATGTTGCCTATAGCAACCAATCAGATTTTAGCTTTCTACAAAATGACAGCTAGAATCGGATTGGTTGCTATGGGCAACATCCCCACTTTTTCATATCCACAGCTTAGTAAATCTAGCCCCTAGACTTTTTCTTGGAGGGGGAGGCATTTAGCAGAACCTTATCACCTCAAGCACATTAGTGGATAGTTCCAGACATTCACCAAAGTCTGGAATCTTGCCAGTGCTATGCACCAAACATTGTGTAACTGGGCGTGGGAATCATTATCAGCTGTAGATCAAAAAGTCAGATATATCTGTGATTATTGTGACACATGAAAATTTCAAAAGCTCAGAATAGTGAAAAAGGACTTGGAAATATATGGAAAAGATAATATTGTGCTCTAGCAATTTCCTACATGTAAAATGTAGCTGGAACATACTGTACCTTGCTGTGCAACAGATCCTGTGATGAGCATCAACAACATGACGTATAGCTCCATGATCCTGAATAAAACACATATTTAGTAAAAATGGCTGAGTCTCTGCTAGTCAACATATTGGCAACTACAATGCTTTTAAGCAATAATATATCTACAGAGTGAGAACTTTTTATGCCTTTCATTCGGCAAACTGACCACTCGATGCTAAAGACTTTGGCTATTGAGTTGGCTGTGCAATAACAACTTAACCAGATTTATCCTCCAGACCTCAAAAACATTTAACAATGCCATTTGGCTAAATAAATGGTCCCTGATTCATCAACGAACGCAAATCCTGATACATGCCGTATTTCATGTAATATTGCTCTGCACGTGCTCAGAAATAGACTGTACGCCAGTGGACGCAAGAACATCCAATTAATCTTTGAATGCAAAGGATACTTTCGACAACCTATCATTTCTTGGGTAGAATGGGGTGTGGAAGGGGTCAAGGTACAATAAGGGCTAGCCAAGGTCAAGCACACATAGCAGCGTCTGATTCAAGCTTTGGGCATCTCTAAAGTGCATGTTCTTGAGTCTCTTGCACCGGCTACAGGTCTGGTGTAAGTGCCAAGTGTGCATGCTAGAGCATGTGTTTGCAATCAGGAGTAATTGTAAAAATATATATTATATACAGTAGAGATCAATAACATTATGACAAATGTATTTTATTGGGGGGAATTATATTTTTAATATTTTTTCTTTAATGACTAATTATTAACAGGTGACTATAATTGAATATATATTTCTTTATTTGCGTCTACCTAGGACATTATATTGCACATATGTACTGTACGTATCTTACAGTGAATTGTGCCTATCTCAATACGGCGAGTGCCGCATATGCAGAGCATACCTAGACCCATTATTCAACATGAGACGTTTTTTCAGAACCGCTTTAAGTTGAATACAGACATGCGTATGCCCGAATTCCATGCATTTTTTTTAAAAAAAAACCCATAAAGTGTGGAGGAGCATTTAATTCTAGTAAATTGTAAGTGGCTTTTTTTTACAGCATTTTTACATAGTCTACAGGGCTCATTGTGCTGTGGATGCCTGGGGATGATGGTGCTTGTAGTTCATGCTCTGGCAGCCACGGTTATGCTGGCTCTTGTAGTGTTACAAGCAGCAGTATACCCAGGCACGTTAAGTCTGTCAGGGATTCTTTGGACCTGTAGGTCATCATGAAAAAATGTTTAAATATACATTTTGCTACAAGTATTACCCCACACCCACCACCCCAAGGTGTGGGATGAGCTGTAGAGCTTTCAATGTTGGGTTGTTTTCTCATGGGGGGGGGCACACTTTTTTTCAGGCCCTATCCCCCTTGGAATTCAACCCTGTGCTGAATATGCAAGGCCTGAGTCTCACTATGGTAGGGGGATGTCATGCTGCGGGTTTCCCTGCTTTAGTGGCACCAGCCATGCATGGAATAGTCTTGTGCTCCTCATTGTTTTCTCAGCCATCCCTTTCAAGAGACAAAGAGAACCTAATCAGGGGTAATTATGATTTAGGTTGAAAAATATTATTGCTTTGCTTCCTGGCTCCAGCAAACCTCTCCCTTCCCAATCCCCTTCTGCAGTCGCTGTTTCCAAACTCATTAAATATAAGTGAAAGCACACATTGATAAATAATCCTGTACCTCCCCCTGTAGTCTTTGATTCTCATTTATGGTTTGCTGCATTATATGCTGAGTCAGATGCCTCTCACAATGCTTTTAACTGAAAAAAGAAGTGCTATAGCTGCAGACTAATGCTTTAGCTGGAGGGGTCAGCGAGCCACCAGCCAATCAGAGCCAATTAGATAGTGCTGCTAATAGTCACCATCAACACCAGGCTTAAAAGATATCTTGGTAAACATTCATTCACATTAGGGGATTCTTGTCCACACTTTAGGTGGGACTTAGGATACATATTCACAGAATAGGAGCTTTTTTTTGCCATTTACCATCATAAAGGAGGTACAAGACACAAAATAGTTTAAAACTTCTAAACTATATTGACAGAAAACCTTCACTCTCTCACCAAATTTTCTAACCACAAGTAAACTGCTATAAACACTACCAAATTGCTGGCCACCAAAAGACACGTGTTTCTAGCAGTTAGAAATCAGGTCAGGAAAATGTATACATTTACAAAACAACAATAAATATTAAACTAGCACTTGAAAAGGCTGAGCTAATGTATCTATCTCTACAAATATGTTTTACCACAGTTTCCCTAAATGTACAATATCTATTTCTGCTGTCATTAGTAGACTTTCTAGTTTTAGTTTAGTGCACAATTGTCTTCTTAAGACCTTAAACAAAACCTATGACATTTCTAAATGCCAGACAGTATTTATAATGCCATTTGCCTTTGTCTGTTGTATTACCTCTGTCTCTCCTTATGTCGATGGTCTGAATACAATCTATTTCGTAGCCTCTTCTTAGTTCTCTGTGCAATCTACACGGTAGGCTTGTTTATATACCCTAGACTTATTGTCAGCCTGCCAATAAAGTTTAAGTGTTGCAACGGATCTGCTAGAATTGTCCAAGTAACTGACATAAAAAAAACTTCTTATGACAGAATGAAACTTAATGGAAATACAGACTCATCATGATAATAACTTGAATATTTAGAGAATGTACGGGAGGGTTTTTTAAATAAATATTGAATTCAGTAATTTTGTCATTTTTCTGTCAGACCAGATATCTCAAACAATATGCAATCCGAACAATTTCACCTATCAGAACCACATCTATAATGTCTGGCTTCTCAGTCAGTTTAACATGTGAATTTAAAACCACAGCTTAATACATTACATGATTTATATGCTTCCCATGTGTAAAAATCGGGATAGCAGATTCATATAAGGTGGTTTGAAAAAAATACACTTTAATATGCAGTTTGGTCTTTAATAAACCATACATAAAGATGACAAAGACTCTGCAGTTTAGTGAAATCACAGTATAGTAATATTCTCCCTAGGACAGATAAAGCACATTTCCCAGACTGCCTTCACCCATGCATCAGTGACACAAGATTGGTAGAAAGCAAATGAAGTATCAATCTTTAAATACTGAATACATCAGAACCAGGCAATTATAGAGCTGTGCGTTTAACTTCTGCTGAGGGTAAGTTATTTAAAGGGATTCTGAGGGTTGCAATTCTGAAATGTATTGTATCATCATCATCATCATCTATTTATAAAGTGTCACTAATTCTGCAGCACTGTACAGAGAACTCACTCACATCAGTTCCTGTCCCATTGGAGCTTAAAGTCTAAATTCCCTAACATACACACAAACCGAGAGAAACTAAGGCAAATTTAATAGCAACCAATTAACCTACCAGTATGTTTTTGGTGTGTGGGAGGAAACCGGAGCACCCGGAGGAAACCCACGCAAACATGGGGAGAACATACAAACTCCACACAGAGAAGGCCATGGTCGGGAATCAAACTCATGACTCCAGTGCTGTGAGGCAGAAGTGCTAACCACTAAGCCATTGTGCTGCCCATTGAAGAAAATAATTAAAAAAGTAACATATAAATAATTATCTCTTCGGCTTGGTACTTTCACGTACTGTACCAGATACAGTCTACCATATGACAGTCTTAATACATTACTTAAATAATCACAATCCTAAATCATGATGTCTAAGTTTTTCCTTATAATTAACACACACACTGGCCCCCTCCTCTTACACCGGTATAGTGTAAGGCCATTATCTTACTATGGACAGTACCTCCCCTGCTAAGCTTACCTTTTTGCTAAAATGAGTTATTGATACCATTCCTATAGCTATACCACTATACTTATATCTATAAAATTATTCATATACCTATAAAGTTATATATATATATATTTATATTTCTGTATTAAAAATGCAAACCAAAACCAAACTCATTTTTAAAATTATGTCAAATTGGATTGACTTACCATTGACTAATGTTCCCATACTTGCTTAGATCATTCAGTTTGAAAACATTGATGTGAACTGCTATTGCATTCCATTCTGCTGATTTGAATTTGTCGCATATGGATGGGTGACATAAGGGGGAGTTAGATTGGAGTTCTTAGGCATATGGCACTCTGGATTTTTCTCCAGTATGTCTCATACCCTTGTAATTACCTCCCTTTCCCCTCTCATCTCCTTTTTTTGCCCAGGTTCCTCTACGCCTCTTTTTCCTCTTCCTTGGCCTTGATTTCATTCTATTTGATCTTCAAAACTGACTTTATTAATGAAGTTATTTATTCATAAATTTATAGTACTTGATTTATTTTATTTTCATTGTAAACTATTTAGGTGAATTATAAGACCAGAAGGGAGAGATGCAGTTAATCAAATTGATTTTTAATATATTTTCTTAGCTCAAGTAGATATGGAATTGTCATTAAGTTTTTTTTTATTGTGATACATATAATATGAATGACAATCAAGTTAATATTAATCATTATCAGTGGGGAATTCAGTGATCACTTAAATTGTTTATCTACATTGCATTGAGTATATAAGGTGTTTGTGTAAACCCAATGCTTACATTGAAGCTTGGGCAGAGCTAATACATTCCCTTTAATCTCAAAATTTAGAGATCTCCAATTAATCAAATTTCAATTGTAATCATCAGACACTTTTTATATGTCTTCTGGTGTCAAAATATAATCCCACATATTGACCACTTATTTCACCAGAAAACGACTGATTAATATCAAAACCACCCCCAAATGATTCTTGTTCCTGTCCTAGAATTATACGTGTTTCAGGACCAATAGAAACTCCTTTCCTCTCTTTCTGAATACTCCCTCCTTGAACCTCTCCAGTCTGGTTTCCGCCCCCTCCACTCCACTGAAACTGCCCTGGCTAAAGTCACCAATGACCTCCTCTCTGCAAAAGCCAGGGGTCACTTCTCCCTTCTCATCCTCCTTGACCTCTCTGCAGCCTTTGACACCATTGACCACCCCCTCCTCCTTCACACCCTCCAGTCTTTCGGCCTCTCCGGCCCAGTCCTGTCCTGGTTCACCTCTTACCTTACTCACCGTTCCTTCTCTGTCACCACCTCTGGGTCTCTCTCCCCCCCATCCACCCTTCCAGTCGGGGTCCCTCAGGGCTCTGTTCTGGGACCCTTACTCTTCTCTCTATACACCTCCTCCCTGGGTGAACTCATCAGCTCCTTCGGCTTCAGCTATCACCTTTACGCTGACGACACTCAACTATACCTCTCCTCTCCTGATCTCTCTCCCTCCCTCCTCTCCTGGGTGTCTGCTTGCCTCTCTGCCATCTCCTCCTGGATGTCCTCTCGATTCCTCAAACTTAACCTTGCCAAAACTGAGCTCATAGTTTTTCCTCCCTCTCATACCCCATCCCCTTCTGACCTCTCCATCACTGTCGACAACACCTCTATCTCCCCTGTCCCCCAACTTCGCTGCCTTGGTGTCATCCTCGACTCCTCTCTCTCCTTTGGCCCCCACATCCTCTCTCTTGCTAAATCCTGCCGCTTCCAGCTGCGCAACATCGCTCGCATCCGGCCCTTCCTCTCCCAAGATGCCACCAAATGCCTTATCCACTCTCTGATCATCTCCCGCCTGGACTACTGCAACCTCCTCCTCACTGGCCTCCCCCACTCTCATCTCGATCCCCTTCGATCCGTCCTTAACGCTGCAGCTAGGCTTATTTTCCTCTCTCGCCGCTCCTCTTTTGTCTCCCCCCTCTACCTAGCCCTTCACTGGCTCCCATTCCCCTTCAGAATCCTCTTTAAGCTCCTCACACTCGCCTACAAGGCCCTCGCCAACTCCACTGCGCCCTACATCTCCACCCTCCTCTCTATTCATGCTCCATCCCGCCCTCTCCGTTCTGCCTCTGACCGTCGCCTCTCTTCCCCCCTTATAACCTCCTCCCACGCGCGTATCCAAGACTTCACCCGCGCTGCCCCCCTCCACTGGAACAAGCTCCCTCCCTCCATCAGAACTTCCCCTAATCTGTCCAGCTTCAAACGGGCCCTAAAAACCCACCTTTTTCTTAAAGCCTTTCTGTCTCCCACTTAACTTCCTACCTTATCTTCTGCCTCTGTCCCCCTACTCTCCCTCTCTCCCCTGCGTCTCTCTGTCTGTCCACCCCTCCCCTTAGATTGTACGCTCCTCTGAGCAGGGCCATCTCTCCTCCTGTTTCCACCACTTCTAACTCTGCTCTCCAGCTACTTAGCCCTCCTCCTCGAGGGTCCTCCACCCCACGTCCACTCTCGCTCCCTCCTCCCCCCTGGGGGTCTCCCTGTCTTCCGCGCCCTCCTTCTTGGGCCCCGTCATTTGCGGATCCTCCCTCCCCCTTCCCCGCCCTCTCTAGCTGTGCATTGAGCGTACTGAGTTGCTGTGTTTACTGTACTGTGCTGTCTCCCATTGTATTGTGATTTTGTTTGTCTCTGTACGGCGCTGCGGATGCCTTGTGGCGCCTTATAAATAAATATTAATAATAATAAAAAAAAATGCTTGAATATTTTCTGGAGTAGAGCTTTCCGAAGACCCATAGCTGGACCACTGCAGTATCTGAGTCCCAAGTTACACAAGTGTGTTTCTAGTCTAGAACCTTGGGATCTGTTTTGATGTTGTTTTCATCCTGATTTATATACACATAACAGGAGGCTGGTGGTTTTGAAAAGATAAGAAAATTGTTGTCCTTTCTTAAGCCAGACATTGCCAAGGAAAAAAGACTATAGGTCTGAGACATTAAGGAGAGCAAAGCATAGAAAAGGAGTAACTTTGCACCTGGGCAAAACCATGTTGCATTGGAGGAGGAGGTAAATTTAAAATGTGAGGACAGATTTATAGTTGGGGTAGGACATGTCCTAGATGAACTTTAAATTTCAGTGTAAAAATAAAGCTATCAAGTATTTGTGTGCTAGATGAAAAAACATCTAGTATTTAACTTATGTGCAAAATAATAAACTAATTTGCATCCCTTGCATTCTAAAATGGTTTGTCCCAAAGAGCATTTATTCCTTTGTTTGCCTTACTTTCCTTAATGACTCAGAGCCTATGACTGCATGAAGGTTCAGTGTATGATTGGAGGCAAACAGTAACCTTCTGTAATGGCTTTTCTATCTCAGGTTTCAAGATCACATGTGCTGTTGCAGTTGGTTTTGGAAAGAGGAAAACCTTGTTGCCCAAATCTAGAAAAAAATAAAGTTCATGCAAAACGTTATCACCGTTACACACCAATGCTTTCATACACACCATGATACATCTAACCACCATTTTATCTAAATACATGAAACTCTAAAATAATAAACTTGCTTAAAATAACTGAAACATTAATTGAGTTTTTCACTTATACTTCTGTCTATCGCTCGAATCGAAATGCTCTGGACTCTGCAAAACAAACATACTTCCAATATCTTATCTATGCTCAGGCTTCTAACCCCAAACGCCTTTTCAATACATTTAAATCTCTTCTCCATCCTCCCACCCTGGACCCTCCATCTACTATCAATGTCCAGGATCTTGGTTCCTACTTCCCTATACTCGCCTCACACACTTTCTTTCCGCAAACAACCTGTTGGATCCTCTTCAGTCTGGCTTTCGTTCTGAAGACTCCACAGAGACTGCGTTGACTAAGGTTGTCAATGGTCTGATCACTTCTAAAACTAAACGCCATTACTTTCTCCTAATTCTCCTGGATCTCTCGACTGCATTTGACACCGTTGACCACTCTCTTCTCATACAAACGCTGCAATCCCTAGGGCTTCAAGACACTGTTCTATCCTGGTTCTCATCCAACCTTTCTAATCGCTCTTTCACTGTTAATTTCTCTGGGGTCACCTCTGCTCCGCTTCTTTTATCAGTTGGAGTACTGCAGTGCTAGGTCCTATGCTGTTCTCTATCTATACTGCTTCTCTTGGAAATCTAATAAGTTCCTTTGGATTTCAGTATCATCTCTATGGGGATGATACCCAAATTTATCTATCCCTTCCTGATATCTCAACATCTGTGTTGTCCCTTGTAACTGACTGTCTTTCTGCCGTATCATCTTGGATGTCTTCTCGCCAACTCAAACTTAATCTTTCTAAAACAGAGTTAATAATATTCCCACCCACCAAGAAGAGCATACGTGACACCTGACATTTCTATCTCTGTTGATAACATGACCATAAATCCCACCCCACAAGCTCCGCTGCCTAGGTGTAATCCTTGACTCACACCTATCCTTTGTTCCCCACATTGACTCTATATCTAAATCATGTTATATACATCTAAAGAATATTTCCAGTATTCCCACATATCTCACGCAAGACACTGCAAAAACCTTAATTCATGCACTTATCATCTCCCGCATTAACCATTTTTTAACCCCTCTGTCATGCTGCCCCCCCTTTTTTTAACCCCTCTGTGCCCCCCCTTGTTTTCCTCCCTTCACTTTACCTTTTCTCCTTTCTTCTCTCTTGGTCCTCTCTGCTGCTCTGTGCTCCATTGCTCCAGACTGACTGAATGCTGGGCGTGACATGATGACATCACACCCGGCATTCAGATAATCTGAATGGAGCACAGAGCAGCTGAGAGGAGGGATGCCGGCTCCGCGATCAGGTGAGTATGTTTTTTTTCTTTTAAACTAGCCTGCTCCCCCCACCAACCCCCCCCCCCCGCCACAAAAAAAAAAAAAAGAAAAAGAAAGAAATAAAAAACGTTTTGAAAAGAAATAAAATAAATCGGCAGCGCAAGGGCCCGGGCCGGGCCCCCTGACATGCCCGGGCCCGTGTAATTAGTACCCGCCCCCCCCCTCTCAGCAACCCTGACCTTACCCTATTGCAACCCGTTACACAATTTCACACAAGACAACTACCCCCTGACCAACATTGTTTTGTGACAGGATCATTTAGCCTATGAGTCACTTTTACCTTTGCAGCCTGGATGGGCCGAAATGCAAATTGCAGAATTAGCCTTAGGCACATGTCTCCAACTCCCATTGTCCCATAGATTGTAAGCTTGCGAGCAGGGCCTTCTCACCTCTTTGTCTGTTTTACCCAGTTTGTTTATTAGTATACTATGTTTGTCCCCAATTGTAAAGCGCTACGGAATATGTTGGCACCATATAAATAAATGATAATGATGATGATGAATTGAGTCGTTAAATGCATGAAACATGACTATTTTTATAATTCAGACTGCACTGCAAAAAGTTCCATATTTGTTCTAAAAACACCAATAGATTGTATACAAATATGCTTCATATGCTAAGAGTTTGTGGCTATTGTTCGTGAAGAATGTATTTGGGTTTAATTTACAAATTGTGGGTGCAACCTTTGTTGCTGCACTTGGCTCACAGTACGTACCCAGGCCCACAGATGATTAATTGTCACACTTTTTTTTTCTTTCAAAGAAATCTGGCTGTAGTTACAAGTTGTCACTTTACGAAAAATTAAGGCACAGTACAGATTAAATGGTTATTATTTCAGCATGTAAAATGCCACGTATGAATAGTTCTGCACAGAAACATTGGGAATAGTACAGGTACAGAACAAAAGATAACTACAGCAAATACACACTGGAGATGCATAGCGTTGATACAGTTATCAGGAAGGAACAAGATGAGGTCACCATGAGATGAAGGCAGTCTCTTTGTAAACAGTTAGTTTATAGCAGTAAAACATATCAGCTACATTACATATTATTGTAATTAATTCATTTCGTAAATGTCCAGGCTATTTGCTAGATAATCCCAGTAACACAGTGACTCTTTGACTGGTATATTGAGTCACTTTGTAATTTAAATCTGCTTTGTTGGACAATATAACATGTGATCATTCATTTATATTCAAACTGTCATAAGGTAGTTGCTTGATCTGGGAGTTAAAGCATTGAACCATTGTTATCTAAATAAAATTCACACTGTTTTAGGTGATGCAAGATGTTCTGACGTGTTATTTCCTATTTTTAAACCATTCATCTTGTCTCATCTACAAGGTGTATTTAAATTTCACAGGAAGCAATCATTACCGTAGCGACAGATCTATGTCAGATGATTGAATAATTTATTCGTCTTTAAGGGGAAAAATAGGAAAGAAGATGACATTAAGGGGGGAATTGAATTCCCCCCGAATTTCCACGGTGTTAAAACTATCACCGTTATTACGGTAGTTTTAACCCAGCGTTGAAACTACCGTAATAACGGTAATAAAGCGCATTATTACCACAATAACGGTTGTAATTCGCAAGCCGCGTCTCTTTTATTCGTAACATGGCCAATTGAATTCCCCCCTTAGGCGTGGTCAGGTTTAAGAGCAAAGCTTTGATATTATATCAAAGATAATATTGTATAAAAGTAGTGTTATTTAGAAATGTAATCCCAGGCGCAATGAGTGTGAGACTTTGAGTCAATATGGTAATCCACCTTATAATTGACATCTATTGTCCTATTAGCTGGAAGTGTGGAACCAAATCCGGTCCCATACCTTGGGCTGGGTCACTGGGTCATGTGCATTTTTTTTTATTCAAAATTTTTCTAATCGGCTGCTGAGTTGAGTCTTGCCCCTCAGGTTAAAATTTGCCAACCCTCACCTGTGTGGAAAAGTGAGCTTTTAGGTGGAAATGTGATGAATCAATGTGGGTTATTGATAGTGATAATAGATAAACCTTTTTAATATCTACCAATACAAAAAAACTCAACATCATTAAGCATAAGATAAATAAAGCAAGGGTTTAAATGTCACATATGTTCTACAAAACATAAAGCAACATGTTCTGAGATCAGATCAAAACAATTTAAACAAAGGAATAATCTACATTTATACATCTAAGTATAATCTATATAATGAGCCTTCCTTTTGAAAAAGTAACATTTAGATCAAGTCCATTAAGTTTAACAAGATGTTCCTGTTGTTTCAGAGTCTTTTGTCCTTGTATTAATAGGAGCTATTCCAAACTTTCAGCTAAAAGGACAATAGATGTCAGTTATAAAATGGATTAACAGCAGCAATATTGTCTAAATCTGACACACTCATTGTGCCTGGGATGACATGTCCATATATATGAAATTTAGAGGATTAGGGATCTTCCCCTCTATTCCCATTGGTAGAAAATACAAAACTTCACATGAGATAGGGGGAATCCTTAATAGCGATATCATTAGGGTACCGTAGAAAGAGTTGGTAATGGATATAAGCAATTATTAAAGGATAATTCCATCTAAAACTGAAAAGAACTAGATTGTCAGGAATGAGTACAACCAACATCACGGGACTCTACTCAGTTCTGCTGAGTGTTTATTCAGACAAGCAGTATGCTGTCACTGAGTGCAGCACTCAAATGAGCGCTATCCCTGGCAAAAATACCTGTAAAGTGAGAAGCATGATAAAAATTAGACTATAAAATAGTATTACTCTTATTGAGGAGCATTTGAGAAAGCTGGAGTATCAGCCCATTGTTCTGATTGTGCTGGTTGTAGTATTTGAGCCTGCAGCTATTGTGAATGCAGACTGCAACATGAGTCAAGGTATAGTATTAAGTGTGTTATGTGATCTGAAAGTGCACTATTTCTCAAATGAGACTAGAGATGAGCGCACTCGGATTTCTGAAATCCGAGCCCACCCGAACGTTGCCGATCCGAGCCGGATCCGAGACAGATCCGGGTATTCCCGCCAATTGCAAAACTGAAACCGAGGCTCTGAGTCATAATCCCGCTGTCGGATCTCGCGATACTCTGATCCTATATATTCCCCGCTAGTCACCGCCATCTTCACTCGGGCATTGATCAGGGTAGAGGGAGGGTGTGTTAGGTGGTCCTCTGTCCTGCTATATCTCGTGCTGTTCAGTTCTGTGCTGTGCTGTGCTGTGCTCTGTGTTCTGCTCAGTCCAGTGGTGCTGTGTCCTGTGCTCTGTCCTTCTGAGTTCAGTGGTGCTGCTGGGTCCTGTGCTGTGTCCTGTTCAGTCCAGAGGGGCTGTGTCCTGTGCTCTGTCCTTCTGAGTTGAGTGGTGCTGCTGGGTCCTGTGCTGTGTCCTGTTTAGTTCACTGGTGCTGTGTCCTGTGCTCTGTCCTTCTAAGGGCATTGTTATTTCCCCAGTATTTCCAAATTATAAAAAATTACAAAAAAAGTTATAAAAAAATAACGAAAAAAAAGTAATTAAATATTGGTACTGCAATATTACAAAGTGCACTCATTCTGCAGTATAAGTCCATTGGTACTGCAATATTACAAAGTGCACTCATTCTGCAGTATAAGTCCAGTGGTACTGCAATATTACAAAGTTCACTCATTCTGCAGTATAAGTCCAGTGGTACTGCAATATTACAAAGTTCACTCATTCTGCAGTATAAGTCCAGTGGTACTGCAATATTACAAAGTTCACTCATTCTGCAGTATAAGTCCAGTGGTACTGCTATATTACAAAGTTCACTCATTCTGCAGTATAAGTCTATTGTTGTTACTGCTATATTACAAAGTTCACTCATTCTGCAGTATAAGTCCATTGGTACTGCAATATTACAAAGTTCACTCATTCTGCAGTATAAGTCCAGTGGTACTGCTATATTACAAAGTTCACTCATTCTGCAGTATAAGTCCATTGGTACTGCAATATTACAAAGTTCACTCATTCTGCAGTATAAGTCTATTGGTACTGCAATATTACAAAGTTCACTCATTCTGCAGTATAAGTCCATTGGTACTGCAATATTACAAAGTTCACTCACTCTGCAGTATAAGTCCAGTGGTACTGCTGTATAACTCCAGTCCAGTGGTACTCTCCTGTGCCGCATATAATTTTTAAAAGCTTTGCCGAGTGTGTGTAGTTATGTATCACAGGTTTTAAGAAGACGCACAACACTGACAACCTGTTAGAGAAACTGAGGGAAATAATCTCTCTGTGGCTCACCCCACTTAGACTCTCCTGGGGATTCGAATCCCTGCCATTTCTAGTACTACCTTCTTTCTTTCTATATTTTTTTTAAAAAAACAACTTTCATTTCTATTACTATGTTAATTGTTTGTGCAGTCACAAAAAAGAGGAACTGCGCCCTTAACTGCTATGTTGGTTTTAGAGGTCCATCCGGTGTCCGCCATCTGTGCACTGGAATTGAGACCAGTTGAGGGTTTATTTATTATATTGTGGGGACCACTCCACTACGCAGTCCAGATACTTTTTTGGTGGAATTCAGACCAGTTGAGGGTTTATTTATTATATTGTGGCCCCGGTATCAAATTGGGTACCGGGGCCACTCCACTACGCAGTCCAGATACTTGTTTGGTGGAATTCAGACCAGTTGAGGGTTTATTTATTATATTGTGGGGACCACTCCACTACGCAGTCCAGATACTTGTTTTGTGGAATTCAGACCAGTTGAGGGTTTATTTATTATATTGTGGCCCCGGTATCAAATTGGGTACCGGGGCCACTCCACTACGCAGTCCAGATACTTATTTTGTGGAATTCAGAACAGTTGAGGGTTTATTTATTATATTGTGGCCCCGGTATCAAATTGTGTACCGGGGCCACTCCACTACGCAGTCCAGATACTTTTTTGGTGGAATTCAGACCAGTTGAGGGTGATATATTGTGGCCCCGGTACCAAATTGGGTACCAGGACCACTCCACTATGCAGTCCAGAAAGCTACCTCGGTGAAACTTTTTGGACTAAAAACAATATTGTGAGGTGTGAGGGTGTTCAGAATAGACTGAAAAATAGTGGAAATGATTGTTATTGAATGTTATTGAGGTTAATAATAGCGTAGGAGTGAAAATAAGCCCAAAAACTTGATTTTGGAACTTTTTATGCTTTTTTCAAAATAAATCAGAATCCAAAACCTTAAATCCGAACCAAAACCTTTCGACAGGTGTTTTGCGAAACAAATCCGAACCCAAAACATCAAGCAAATCCGAATCCAAAACACAAAACACGAGACACCAAAAGTGGCCGGTGCACATCCCTAAATGAGACACATGGGAAGGGGATGACAGTAAAAGTCATTCACAAAAAAACAATATGTGTGTCAACCACTGTCCATGTGTCATTTGTGCCTATATTTCTGTTTTAAAGAAAGTGCACGGTCTTGCAAATATGGGATTCTAAGGGTTGCAAAATCTGTCACCATCTAGTGGGTGGTGCTTGACAAATTAGGGATACTCTTTAACAATTGTATAATATGTGCATGCATGTGCCTACTTATGTGCACACATGCAAGAATGATATTTTATTTTTGGCAAAAATTATTTAATTCAGATGTAAGAGGTGAGGAAGGGAAGTTTAAGCAGGCACTCTAAGAGAAAAGCGAAAACTGGGCTTTGGACTATACTTTTTAGGGAGCATCCTTAATAAATTCTAGATGCACTTTATACAGCAACAAAGTGCATTTAGAACAATTATTCCATATTTTTTTTAGAGCAATGTAATAAAAACACACAAAAGTGACACATGTAATAACTATAGAACTGATGACCTTCCACTCATATGATTAATTTAGATGAGATGAAGCTCATTAGCACTCTAGATGAGAAATTGAAAATATCGGTGTCCTTAATGTGGTAGTCAGATGGACATTGAAGTGCTGTTTTTCAATAGACACATTTTCAGTTGGTTTTGCATTCATGCAAAAGTAATTGCTGATTGATTTCCTTGTAGCAGATCCCAGCACTGGGAAGTTGGCATCAGCACTGGGAAGTTGGCATGAACCTGTGAATGTGCTAGGTGAATAAACAAGGCACATTTGTGCGAATAGAAAAGCTATATGCGCTCACATGTTTTATTATATTGTAAATTGCATTTGATTAGGTAATTAATGCTCTTTTAAATGTCAAAAACACACTCATTCACCTTACATGAACCCAGTGCCTAAATTCATGTGAGGTGCGGTACAGTACAAGAGGTGCTTCAAATCAAAAATCATGGGCCTTATGTGGCTCACAACGTTCCTTGAATTGATCCTATCATGACAACACTGCAGTAGCACTAGGAGGTGTTCGCATACATCCAACTCTCTCCTCTTTATAGATGCGTCCAAACTGTCATCCTTGTGGTGCTGAATTGTTTCTGTATGTGATGCGATTTGTTCTGTTAATTGTATCCATACATTTATTATTCTGCTAGTACCATGTACTTGTCTACTGTTTTCATGTATGTTTTATCTGTACTACTATGTCAGGTGCTACGGAATCTGTGGCACCATACAAATAAGTGATGATAATAATAATAATAATAATATATCCAGCAGTCAGCAGTTGGAATATTCTTCACTGCAGTTTACGCCATGCCCTAGAATGTCACCATTATTCTCTATTTCCTTCAGTCAGAAAAGTGTGATAATGATCTACCTAATGGGTACAAATTGATGAGCTAAGTAAGTTAAATGTTGCAATAAGATGTATGGCAAGTCCTTAATGGTTATCAATAACATGGTCCACATCCACTAATTTGCATATCTACAACAATGGAGGGGGGGTGGCATTTAGCAGAGCCCCATCCCGTCAAGCACATTGGTGGATAGTTCCAGCTATTCACCAACCAGAGATTGGAAACCTGCCAGCTCCATGCACCAAACATTGTGTAACTGGGCATGAGAATCTTTATCAGCTATAAATCAGAAAGTCAGATATATCTGTGATTATTGTGACACATGAAAATTGCAACGGCTCAAAATAGTGAAAAAGGACTTGGAAATATGCAATCCTCCAATGTGGTCTCACGGTCATTAGGCATACAGAGTGACAGTAGGACCCCCAGGCTAAGACCTCCGAAGTGTACCAGTCTAGTTGTGGAGAATGTAACTGGAGCCATAGAAGGCCGAGGATAATTGTAGTAGTAGTAGTACAAAGTAACACTAAAAAGGAAATGCTAATGAGAATGAGTGTCGGCAGAATAAGCAGTGAAGAGGTAACGGTCAGTAAGAGAGACACTGAAGGTAATGATGATAGAGTCAGTCTCAAAGGAATGCAAGGTAACGATGGAGTAGCGGGAAAAAGCAATGGAGTGGCAATACTATAGGTAGAAAATGGAAACAACAGAAGGAGAGTCCTTGGTTCAGCGGCAGTACAATTGGGAGTAATAGCGGAGTAGAACTAGCTGATCCGTAGCTGGTAACTCAGAGCAACAGCAGGTGAATTACTGGTATAGCGAGTGTACCAAGAGAAGAGATGATGAAGTAGAACTAGCTGCTCCATAGTTGGTAACTCAGCGCAACGGCAGGGGAATTACTGGTACAGCAGTGTTCAAATAGAAATGATGATGAAGTAGAACTAGCTGATCCGCAAGTGGTAACTCAGAGCAACAGCAGGTGAATTACTGGTACAGCAACAGTTCAATACAGGCAGTAATGGAGTGGAACTTAGCTGATCCATAGATGGTAACTCAGAGCAACTTCAGGTGAATCACTGACACAGTGGTTGTTCAAACAGAGGCAGTAATGAAGCAGAACTTATCTGATCCGTTGATGGTGATTCAGAGCAACGTGTGAGTTACTGGTACAGCAGCAATTCAATATATATTTATATGTCTGTATTAAATATGCAAACCAAAACCAAACTCATTTTTAAAATTATGTCAAACTGGATTGACTCACCATTGACTAATGGCCGCATACTTGCTTAGATCACTCAGTTTGAAAATATTAATTTCACCTGCTATTGCACTCCCTTCTGAGGATTTGAGTTTGTCGCATATGGCTGTGTGACATGGGGGAGGTGGATTGGGGTTCTTAGGCATATGGCACTCTGGATTTCCCTCCAGAATGTCTCATTCCCATGTAATTACCTATATTTCTCCTCTCATCTCCATTTTTTGCCCAGGTTCCTCTTATTCTCTTTTTCCTCTTCCTTGGCCTTGATTTCATCCTATTTGATCTTCAAAACTGACTTTGCAAATTAATTTATTTATTCATAAATTTATACTACTTGATTTATTTTATTTTCATTGTAAACTATTTAGGTGAATTATAAGACCAGGAGTGAGAGTTGCAGTTAATCAAATTTATTAGTGATTTTTAATATATTTTCATAGCAGAAGTAGTTATGGAATTGTCATTAAGTTTTTTTTTATTGTGAAACATATAATATGAATTACATTCAAGTTAATATTAATCATTATCAGTGAGGAATTCAGTGATCACTTAAATTGTTTATCTACATTGCATTGAGTATATAAGGTGTTTGTGTACCCCCAATGCTTACATTGAAGCTTGGGCTGAACTAATACATTCCCTTTAATCTCAAAATTTAGAGATCTCCAATTAATCAAATTTCCATTGTAATCATCAGACACAAATTTTTGTAGGTCTTCTGGTGTCAAAATATAATCCCACATATTGACATCACTTATTTTACCAGAAAACGATTGATTAATATCAAAACCACGCCCAAATGAGTCTTGTTCCTGTCCTAGAATGATACGTGTTCCTTCCGGGAACAAAAGAAAATCCTTTGCTTGAATATCTTCTGGGGTAGAGCTTTCCATTTACCCATAGTTGGACCACTCCAGTATCCGAGTCCCAAGTTACACAGGTGTGTTTCCAGTCTAGAACCTCGGGATCTGTCTTGATATTGTTTTCATCCTGATTTATATACACAGAGCAGGAGGCTGGTGGTTTTGAAAAGATAAGAAAATCGTTGTCCTTTCTTGAGCCAGACATTGCCAAGGAAAAAAAGACAATGGCTGCGTGAAAGTTCAGTGTATGATTGGAGGCAAACAGTAACATTCTGTAATGGCTTTTCTATCTCAGGTTTTAAGATCACATGTGCTGTTGCAGTTGGTTTTGGAAAGAGGAAAACCGTGTTGCCCAAATTTAGAAAAAAATAAAGTACATGCAAAATGTTATATCACCGTTACACACCACTGCTTTCATACACACCATGATACATCTAACCACCATTTTACCTAAAAACATTAAACTCTAACATAATAAACTTGCTTAAAATAACTGAAAACATTAATTTAGTTCTTCACTTATACTTCCGTCTACCGCTCCTGTCGAAATGCTCTGGACACTGCAAAACAAACATACTTCCAATCTCTTATCTATGCTCAGGCTTCTAACCCCAAACGCTTTTTCAATACATTTAAATCTCTTCTCAATCCTCCCACCCCGGACCCTCCATCTCCTATCAATGTTCAGGATCTTGCTTCCTACATCAAGGAAAAGATTAATAAGATCAGACTAGAAATGGTATCCTCCTCCTCGACAAGCAATCAGCTCAATTCCTTCCCACTACCCTCTGACACCCTCTCTTCATTTGACCCCTCAAATGAAGATGAATGTTCTAATCTCTTCTTCTCTTCCTACTCTACCTACTGTCCTCTTGATTGTATTCCCTTGCAAATTGGTAGATCCCTGTCTCCTGTGCTCATTTCACCTCTAGCTAAAATCTGTAATCTGTTACTCTCTCCTGGCATCTTTCCATCACTATACAAGCATGCAGTGATTACTCCTATTCTAAAAAAACAAGATTCCGACCCAAACTCTCTCTCAAATTATCATCCCATCTCTCAGCTTCCATGCCCCTCCAAGCTTCTAGAGAGACTTTCCTACACTTGCCTCACACACTTTCTTTCTCCTAATTCTCCTGGATCTCTCGGCTGCATTTGACACAGTTGACCACTCTCTTCTCATACAAACGCTGCAATCCCTAGGGCTTCAAGACACTGTTCTATCCTGCTTCTCATCCAACCTTTCTAATCGCTCTTTCACTGTGAATTTCTCTGGGGCCACCTCTGCTCCACTTCTTTTATCAGTTGGAGTACTGCAGTGCTAGGTCCTATGCTGTTCTCTATCTATACTGCTTCTCTTGGAAATCTAATAAGTTCCTTTGGATTTCAGTATCATCTCTATGGGGATGATACCCAAATTTATCTATCTTCTCCTGATATCTCGACATCTGTGTTGTCCCGTGTAACTGACTGTCTTTCTGCCGTATCATCTTGGATGTCTTCTCGCCAACTCAAACTTAATCTTTCTAAAACAGAGTTAATAATATTCCCACCCAGCAACAAGAGCATACCTGACATTTCTATATCTGTTGATAACATGACCATAAATCCCACCCCACAAGCTCGCTGCCTAGGTGTAATACTTGACTCACACCTATCCTTTGTTCCCCACATTGACTCTATATCTAGATCATGTTATATACATCTAAAGAATATTTCCAGAATTCGCACATATCTCACGCAAGACACTGCAAAAACCTTATTTCATGCACTTTTCATCTCCCACATTGACTATTGCAATTCCCTACTTACTGGTCTTCCCCGAATCAGACTTAAACCCCTACAATCTATTTTGCATGCTGCAGCAAGACTGATTTTCCCTGCAAATCGTTATTCCTCTGTTGAATCACTCTGTATGTCTCTACACTGGCTGCCTGTTTTCAACCGAATCCAATATAAAATACTTTTACTAACTTACAAGGCCATCAACAAAGCTGCACCAACATACATGTCCTCTCTTGTCTCAAAATATCTCCCAACTCTGCAACTCCGATCTGCACAAGATCTGCGTCTCTCATCCACCCTCATTACATCCTCCCATTCCCGGTTACAGTACTTTTTACGGGCTGCACCCACCTTATGGAATTCTCTCCCTCGCACAATAAGACTCTCCTCTGGCCTACAAACTTTCAAGCGTTCTCTGATAACCTACCTCTTCAAACAAGCTTATAATATTCCTCAACCACCCTCTTAACCTCACTACCTTACCCTATTACCACCCATTACACAATTTCACACAAGACAACTACCCCCTGACCAACATTGTTGTGTGACAGGATTATTTAGCCTATGAGTCACTTTTACCTTTGCAGCCTGGCTGGGCCGAAATGCAAAATGTAGACTTTGCCTTAGCATCATGTGTTAAACTCCCATAGATTGTAAGCTTGTGAGCAGGGCCTTCTCACCTCTTTGTCTGTTTTATCCAGTTTGTTTATTAGTATACTATGTATGTCCCCAATTTTAAAGTGCTACGGAATATGTTGGCGCTATATAAAAAAATGATGATGATGATGATGTATTGAGTCGTTAAATGCATGAAACATTACTATTTTGTTAATTCAGATTGTACAAAGTTCCATATTTGTTCTAAAAACACCAAAAGATTGTATATAAATATTCTTCAAATGCTAAGAGTTTGTGGCTATTGTTAGTGAAGAATGTAGTTGGGCTTAATTTACAAATTGTAGGTGTAACCTTTATTGCTGCACTTGGCTCACAGTACGTACCCAGGACCACGGATGATCAATTGTCACATCTTTTTTTTTATTTTCAAAGAACACTGGCTGTAGTTACAAGTTGTCACTTTACGAAAAATTACTGCATAGTACAGATTAAATGGTTATTATTTCAGCATGTAAAATGCAACGTAAGAATAGTTCTGCATAGAAACATTAGGAATACTACAGGTACAGAACAAAAGATAATTACAGCAAATACACACACTGGAGATGCATAGCGTTGATACAGTTATCAGGAAGGAACAAGATGAGGTCACCATGAGATGAAGGCAGTCTCTTTGTAAGCAGTTAATTTATAGCAGTGAAACATTTCAGCTACATTACATATTAATGTAATTAATTAATTTTGTAAATGTCCAGGCTATTTTAACTACATCCATCTTCCCATTCTGCGATATTCATTTGCTAAATAACCTCAGTAACACAGTGACTCTTTGACTGGTATATTGAATTACGTTGTCATTTAAATCTGCTTAGTTGGACAATATAAAATGTGATCATTCATTTATATTCAAACTGTCATAAGGTAGTTGATCTGGGAGTTAACACATTGAACCATTTTTATTTAAATAATATTCACACTGTTTTAGGTGACGCAAGAAATGTTCTGACGTGTTATTTTCTATTTTAAATCCCATCATCTTGTCTCATCTGCATGGTGTATATAAATTTCGCAGGAAGCAATCATTACCGTAGCGACAGATGTATATAAGATGAATCAAGATTTAATCCGTCTTTAAGGTGAAAAATAGGAAAGAAGATGACATTAAGGGGGGAATTGATTTCCCCCCGAATTTCCACGGTTTTAAAACTATTACCGTTATTACGGTAGTTTTAACCCGGCATTGAAACTACCATAATAACGGTAATAAAGCGCATTATTACCGCAATAACGGTTGTAACACGCAGGCCGCGTCTCTTTTGCTCGTGGCGTGGCCAATTGAATTCCCCCCTTAGGCATGGTCAGGTTTAAGAACAAAGCTTTGATATTATATCAAAGATAATATTGTATAAAAGTAGTGTTATTTAGATATGTAATCCCAGGCGCAATGAGTGTGAGGCTTTGAGTCAATATGGTAATCCACCTTATAATTGACATCTATTGTCCTTTTAGCTGGAAGTGTGGAACCAAAGCCGGTCCCATACCTTGGGCTGGGTCACTGGGCCATATGCATTTTTTTTTATTTAAAATGTTTCTAATCGGCTGCTGAGTCGAGTCTTGCCCCTCAGGTTAAAATTTGCCAACCCTCACCTGTGTGGAAAAGTGAGCTAATAGGTGGCAATGTGATGAATTAATGTGGGATATTGATAGTGATAATAGATAAACCTTTTTAATATATTCCAATACAATCGTTAAAAAACTCAACATCATTAAGCATAAGATAAATAAAGTAAGGGCTTAGATGTCACATAAGTTCTACAAAAGGTAAAGCAACATTTTCAGAGATCAGATCAAAACAATTTAAACAAAGGAGTGATCTACATTTATACATCTAAGTATAATCCATATAATGAGCCTTCCTTTTGAAAAAGTAACATTTAGATCAAGTCCATTAAGTTTAACAAGGATAGATATTCCTGTTATTTCAGAGTCTTTTGTCCTTGTATTAATATGAGCTATTCCACACTTCCAGCTAAAACGACAATATATGTCAGTTATAAATTGGATTAACAGCGGCAATATTGTCTAAATCCGATACACTCATTGTGCCTGGGATGACATGTCCATATATATGAAATTTAGAGGATTAGGGATCACCCCCTCTATTCCCATTGGCAGAAGATACAAAACGACTAAAACCAACATCACAGGACTCTACTCAGTTCTGCTGAGTGTTTATTCAGACAAGCAGTATGCTGTCACTGAGTGCAGCACTCAAATGAGCGCTATCCCTGGCAAAAACACCTGTAACGTGAGAAGCATAATAAAAATTAGACTATAAAATAAATTTACTCTTATTGAGGAGCATTTGAGAAAGCTGGAGTATCAGCCCATTGTTCTGATTGTGCTGGTTGTAGTATCTGAGCCTGCAGCTATTGTGAATGCAGACTGCAACACGAGTCAAGGTATAGTATTAAGTGTGTTTGGTGATCTGAAAGTGCACTATTTCTCAAATGAGACAGATAGGAAGTGGATGACAGTAAAAGCCATTTACAAAAATACAATATGTGTGTCAACCACTGTCCATGTGTCATTTGTGCCTATATTTCTCTTTTAGAGAAAGCGCACGGTCTTGCAAAGAAGGCATTCTAAGGGTTGCAAAATCTGTCACCATCTAGTGGGTGGTACTTAACAAATTAGGGATACTCTTTAACAATTGTATAATATGTGCTTGCATGTGCCTACTTATGTGGACAAATGCAAGAATTATATTTTATTTTTTGGGGGTCAAAAATTATTCAATTCAGATGTAAGAGGTGAGGAAGAGAAGTTTAAGCAGGCACTCTAAGAGAAAAGCGAAAACTAGGCTTTGGACTATACTTTCAAGGGTGCATCCTTAATAAATTCTAGATGCAGTTTATACAGCAACAAAGTGCATTTAGAACAATTATTCCATAGTTTTTTTAGAGCAATGTAATAATAACACACAAAAGTGACACATGTAATAACTATAGACCTGATGACCTCCCACTCATATGAATAATTTAGATGAGATGATGCTCATTAGCACTCTAGATGAGAAATTGAAAATATCGGTGTCCTTAATGTGGTAGTCAGATGGACATTGAAGTGCTGTTTTCCAATAGACACATTTTCAGTTGGTTTTGCATTTATGCAAAAATAATTGCTGATTGATTGCCTTGTAGCAGATCCCAGCACTGGGAAGTTGGCATCAGCACTGGGAAGTTGGCATGAACCTGTGAATGTGCTAGGTGAATAAACAAGGCACATTTGTGCGAATAGAAAAGCTATATGCGCTCACATGTTTTATTATATTGTAAATTGAATTTGATTAGGTAATTAATGCTGTTTTAAATGTCAAAAACACACTCCTTCACCTTACATGAACCCAGCGCCTAAATTCATGTGAGGTGCGGTACAGTAGAAGAGGTGCTTCAAATCAGAAATCATGGGTCTTACATGGCTCATAATGTTCCTGGAATTGATCCTACCATGACAACATTGCAGTAGCGCTGCACATACATCCAACTCTCTCCTCTTTATAGATGCGTTCAAACTGTCCTCCTTGTTTGTCCGTGTCATGTCTGGTGTTAAATCGTTTCTGTATGTGATGCAATTTGTTCTGTTAATTGTATCCATACATTTATTATTCTGCTAGTACCCATGTACTTGTCTACTGTTTTCATATATGTTTTATCTGTACTACTATGTCAGGTGCTACGGAATCTGTGGCACCATACAAATAAGTGATGATAATAATAATAATAATATATCCAGAAGTCAGCAGTTGGAATAATCTTCACTGCAGTTTACGCCATGCCCTAGAATGTCACCGTTATTCTCTATTTCCTTCAGTGAGAAAAGTGTGATAATGATCTACCTAATGGGTACAAATTGATGAGCTAAGTAAGTTAAATGTTGCAATAAGATGGATGGCAAGTCCTTAATGGTTATCAATAACATGGTCCACATCCACTAATTTGCATATCTACAACAATAGGGGATGGGGGGGTGGCATTTAGCAAAACCCCATCCCCTCAAGCACATTGGTGGATAGTTCCAGCTATTCACCAACCAGAGTTTTTAAACCTGGCATCGCCATGCACCAAACATTGTGTAACTGGGTGTGAGAATCATTATCAGCTATAGATCAGAAAGTCAGATATATCTGTGATTATTGTGACACATGAAAATTGCAACAGCTCAAAATAGTGAAAAAGGACTTGGAAATATGCAATCCTCCAATGTGGCCTCACTTTCATTAGACATTCAGATTGGCAGTTGGACCCCCAGGCTAAGACCTCCGAAGTGTTCCAGTCTAGTTGTGGAGAGTGTAACTGGAGCCATGGAAGGCCGAGGATAATTGTAGTAGTAGTAGTACAAGGTAACACTAAAAAGGAAATGCAATTGAGAATGAGTGTAGGCAGAATAAACAGTGGAGAGGTAATGGCCAGTCATAAAGAAGGTAATGATGATAGAGTCAGTCTCAAAGGAATGCAAGGTAACGATGGAGTAGCGGGAAGAAGCAATGGAGTGGCAATACTATAGGTAGAAACTGGAAACAACAGCAGGAGAGTCCTTGGTTCAGCGGCAGTACAATTGGGAGTAATAGCGGAGTAGAACTAGCTGCTCCGTAGTTGGTAACTCAGAGCAACGGCAGGTGAATTACTGGTACAGCAACAGTTCCAATAGAAGTGATGATGAAATAGAACTAGTTAGTCAGCAAGTGGTAACACAGAGCAACAGCAGGTAAATTACTGGTACAGCAACAGTTCCAATAGAAGTGATGATGAAGTAGAACTAGCTGATCCGCAAGTGGTAACTCAGAGCAACAGCAGGTGAATTACTGGTACAGCAACAGTTCAATACAGGCAGTAATGGAGTGGAACTTAGCTGATCCGTAGATGGTAAATCAGAGCAACTGCAGGTGAATTACTGACACAGCGGCAGATCAAACAAAGGCAGTAATTTAATAGAACTAGCTGATCTGAAGATGGCAACTCAGAGCACAGCAGGTGAATCACTGATACAGCGGCAGTTCAGACCGTGACTGTAGTGGGGTAGAACTTAGCTGATCCGTAGATGGTAACTCAAAGCAGAGCAGGTGAATCACTGACACAGTGGTAGTTCAAACAGAGGCAGTAATGAAGCAGAACTTATCTGATCCGTTGATGGTGATTCAAAGCAACGTGTGAGTTACTGGTACAGCGGCAATTCAATATATATTTATATGTCTGTATTAAATATGCAAACCAAAACTTATTTTTAAAATTATGTCAAACTGGATTTACTCACCATTGACTAATGGCCGCATACTTGCTTAGATCACTCAGTTTGAAAATATTCACATGAACTGCTATTGCACTCCCTTCTGAGGATTTGAGTTTGTCACATATGGATGGGTGACATGGGGGAGGTGGATTGGGGTTCTTAGGCATATTGCCCTCTGGATTTCCTTCAGAATGTCTTATTCCCTTGTAATTACCTCTATTTCTCCTCTCATCTCCATTTTTTGCCCAGGTTCCTCTTATTCTCTTTTTCCTCTTCCTTGGCCTTGATTTCATTGTATTTGATCTTCAAAACTGACTTTACAAATTAATTAATTTATTCATAAATTTATACTACTTGATTTATTTTATTTTCATTGTAAACTATTTAGGTGAATTATAAGACCAGGAGGAAGAGTTGCAGTTAATCAAATTTATTTGTGATTTTTTATATATTTTTTTAGCAGAAGTAGTTATGGAATTGTCATTACGTTTTTTTTATTGTGATACATATAATATGAATTACATTCAAGTTAATATTAATCATTATCAGTGAGGAATTCAGTGATCACTTAAATTGTTTATCTACATTGCATTGAGTATATAAGGTGTTTGTGTACCCCCAATGCTTACATTGAAGCTTGGGCTGAACTAATACATTCCCTTTAATCTCAAAATTTAGAGATCTCCAATTAATCAAATTTCCATTGTAATCATCAGACACAAATTTTTGTAGGTCTTCTGGTGTCAAAATATAATCCCACATATTGACATCACTTATTTTACCAGAAAACGATTGATTAATATCAAAACCACGCCCAAATGAGTCTTGTTCCTGTCCTAGAATGATACGTGTTCCTTCCGGGAACAAAAGAAAATCATTTGCTTGAATATCTTCTGGGGTAGAGCTTTCCATTTACCCATAGTTGGACCACTCCAGTATCCGAGTCCCAAGTTACACAGGTGTGTTTCCAGTCTAGAACCTCGGGATCTGTCTTGATATTGTTTTCATCCTGATTTATATACACAGAGCAGGAGGCTGGTGGTTTTGAAAAGATAAGAAAATCGTTGTCCTTTCTTGAGCCAGACATTGCCAAGGAAAAAAAGACAATGGCTGCGTGAAAGTTCAGTGTATGATTGGAGGCAAACAGTAACATTCTGTAATGGCTTTTCTATCTCAGGTTTTAAGATCACATGTGCTGTTGCAGTTGGTTTTGGAAAGAGGAAAACCGTGTTGCCCAAATTTAGAAAAAAATAAAGTACATGCAAAATGTTATATCACCGTTACACACCACTGCTTTCATACACACCATGATACATCTAACCACCATTTTACCTAAAAACATTAAACTCTAACATAATAAACTTGCTTAAAATAACTGAAAACATTAATTTAGTTCTTCACTTATACTTCCGTCTACCGCTCCTGTCGAAATGCTCTGGACACTGCAAAACAAACATACTTCCAATCTCTTATCTATGCTCAGGCTTCTAACCCCAAACGCTTTTTCAATACATTTAAATCTCTTCTCAATCCTCCCACCCCGGACCCTCCATCTCCTATCAATGTTCAGGATCTTGCTTCCTACATCAAGGAAAAGATTAATAAGATCAGACTAGAAATGGTATCCTCCTCCTCGACAAGCAATCAGCTCAATTCCTTCCCACTACCCTCTGACACCCTCTCTTCATTTGACCCCTCAAATGAAGATGAATGTTCTAATCTCTTCTTCTCTTCCTACTCTACCTACTGTCCTCTTGATCCTATTCCCTTGCAAATTGGTAGATCCCTGTCTCCTGTGCTCATTTCACCTCTAGCTAAAATCTGTAATCTGTTACTCTCTCCTGGAGTCTTTCCATCACTATACAAGCATGCAGTGATTACTCCTATTCTAAAAAAACAAGATTCCGACCCAAACTCTCTCTCAAATTATCATCCCATCTCTCAGCTTCCATGCCCCTCCAAGCTTCTAGAGAGACTTTCCTACACTTGCCTCACACACTTTCTTTCTCCTAATTCTCCTGGATCTCTCGGCTGCATTTGACACAGTTGACCACTCTCTTCTCATACAAACGCTGCAATCCCTAGGGCTTCAAGACACTGTTCTATCCTGGTTCTCATCCTACCTTTCTAATCACTCTTTCACTGTTAATTTCTCTGGGGTCTTCTCTGCTCCACTTCTTTTATCAGTTGGAGTACCGCAAGGCTCAGTGCTAGGTCCTATGCTGTTCTCTATCTATACCGCTTCTCTTGGAAATATAATAAGTTCCTTTGGATTTCAGTATCATCTCTATGTGGATGATACCCAAATTTATCTATCCTCTCCTGATATCTCGACATCTTTGTTGTCCCGTGTAACTGACTGTCTTTCTGCCGTATCATCTTGGATGTCTTCTCGCCAACTCAAACTTAATCTTTCTAAAACAGAGTTAATAATATTCCCACCCAGCAACAAGAGCATACCTGACATTTCTATATCTGTTGATAACATGACCATAAATCCCACCCCACAAGCTCGCTGTCTAGGTGTAATACTTGACTCACACCTATCCTTTGTTCCCCACATTGACTCTATATCTAGATCATGTTATATACATCTAAAGAATATTTCCAGAATTCGCACATATCTCACGCAAGACACTGCAAAAACCTTATTTCATGCACTTTTCATCTCCCACATTGACTATTGCAATTCCCTACTTACTGGTCTTCCCCGAATCAGACCTAAACCCCTACAATCTATTTTGCATGCTGCAGCAAGACTGATTTTCCCTGCAAATCGTTATTCCTCTGTTGAATCACTCTGTATGTCTCTACACTGGCTGCCTGTTTTCAACCGAATCCAATATAAAATACTTTTACTAACTTACAAGGCCATCAACAAAGCTGCACCAACATACATGTCCTCTCTTGTCTCAAAATATCTCCCAACTCTGCAACTCCGATCTGCACAAGATCTGCGTCTCTCATCCACCCTCATTACATCCTCCCATTCCCGGTTACAGTACTTTTTACTGGCTGCACCCACCTTATGGAATTCTCTCCCTCGCACAATAAGACTCTCCTCTGGCCTACAAACTTTCAAGCGTTCTCTGATAACCTACCTCTTCAAACAAGCTTATAATATTCCTCAACCACCCTCTTAACCTCACTACCTTACCCTATTACCACCCATTACACAATTTCACACAAGACAACTACCCCCTGACCAACATTGTTGTGTGACAGGATTATTTAGCCTATGAGTCACTTTTACCTTTGCAGCCTGGCTGGGCCGAAATGCAAAATGTAGACTTTGCCTTAGCATCATGTGTTAAACTCCCATAGATTGTAAGCTTGTGAGCAGGGCCTTCTCACCTCTTTGTCTGTTTTATCCAGTTTGTTTATTAGTATACTATGTATGTCCCCAATTTTAAAGTGCTACGGAATATGTTGGCGCTATATAAATAAATGATGATGATGATGATGATGAATTGAGTCGTTAAATGCATGAAACATTACTATTTTGTTAATTCAGATTGTACAAAGTTCCATATTTGTTCTAAAAACACCAAAAGATTGTATATAAATATTCTTCAAATGCTAAGAGGTTCTGGCTATTGTTAGTGAAGAATGTATTTGGGCTTAATTTACAAATTGTGGGTGTAACCTTTATTGCTGCACTTGGCTCACAGGATGTACCCAGGCCCACAGATGATCAATTGTCACATCTTTTTTTTTATTTTCAAAGAACACTGGCTGTAGTTACAAGTTTTCACTTTACGAAAAATTACGGCATAGTACAGATTAAATGGTTATTATTTCAGCATGTAAAATGCAACGTAAGAATAGTTCTGCATAGAAACATTAGGAATACTACAGGTACAGAACAAAAGATAATTACAGCAAATACACACACTGGAGATGCATAGCGTTGATACAGTTATCAGGAAGGAACAAGATGAGGTCACCATGAGATGAAGGCAGTCTCTTTGTAAGCAGTTAATTTATAGCAGTGAAACATTTCAGCTACATTACATATTAATGTAATTAATTAATTTTGTAAATGTCCATTCTATTTTAACTACATCCATCTTCCCATTCTGCGATATTCATTTGCTAAATAACCTCAGTAACACAGTGACTCTTTGACTGGTATATTGAATTACGTTGTCATTTAAATCTGCTTAGTTGGACAATATAAAATGTGATCATTCATTTATATTCAAACTGTCATAAGGTAGTTGATCTGGGAGTTAACACATTGAACCATTTTTATTTAAATAATATTCACACTGTTTTAGGTGACGCAAGAAATGTTCTGACGTGTTATTTCCTATTTTAAAACCCATCATCTTGCCTCATCTACAAGGTGTATTTAAATTTCACAGGAAGCAATCATTAACGTAGCGACCGATGTATATAAGATGAATCAAGATTTAATCCGTCTTTAAGGTGAATAATAGGAAAGAAAATGTCATAAAGGAGGGAATTCCATTCCCCCCGAGTTTCCACGGTGTTAAAAGTTTTACTGTTATTACGTAAAAACGGTAATTAAGCGCAGGCCGCGTCTCTTTTGCTCGTAACGTGGCCAATTGAATTCTCCCCTTAGGCATGGTCAGGTTTAAGAACAAAGTTTTGATATTATATCAAAGATAATATTGTATAAAATTAATGTTATTTGGAAATGTAATCCCAGGCGCAATGAGTGTGAGGCTTTGAGTCAATATATTAATGCACCTTATAATTGCCATCTATTGTCCATCTAGCTGAAAGTGTGGAACCAGAGCCGGTCCCATACCTTGGGCTGGGTCACTGGGCCATATGCATTTTTTTTCCTTTAAAATTTTTTAAATCGTCTGCTGAGTTGAATCTTGCCCCTAATGTTGAAATTTGCCAACCCTCACCTGTGTGGAAAAGTGAGCTATTAGGTGGCAATGTGATGAATCAATGTGGGATATTGTTAGTGAAAATAGATAAAACTTTTTAATATCTACCAACACAATCGTAAAAAAAACTCAACATTATTAAGCATAAGATAAATAAAGGGAATAGGTTGCGCTTCTTACAAATATGTTTAGCAGCCAAATGGGAACCTGAAATTGAATGGGAGATCCCTAAAACTCCCAACCAAGGATAGATAAATATAAAAATGGACAGGTTCTAGGCTCTTGTGGGAAGATATGAAAACAGTTTAATGGTGATAAGACTTTATAAACAATATGTTCCGGCTGGAGCACTGATGTATTGAAGATGATAATACATCAGTGCTCTGTTGGCACTATCTAGCATGCTAGGACTTTCTACTGATTTCTCACAGATACTTATCTACGGAGACCAGCCCGCAGCGTGCACATGCCCCTCTACAGCGGGACTTCCTCCTTTTCTGTCCTGCTTCAACTTGTAGCTAGAAGGAGAGAGGGTTCCCCGGGAACCAGGAGGACTCAAATCGGATCCATTCACTGGTACCCTGCCGGGTACCTGCTTCCCACCAGAGGTAAGCGTTCAGTTCGCACTCCACCAATAATACCATTATTACAGACTGTGGGACCGCCATTGAGTGCCTGTCTGTACCACAGACATTTAGACGTTCCCGCAACATGTGAGTACTGTTTTTTCAGATCCTTTCATTGTGCCTGCATTGTATTTATCAGCATAATTTCTTCAATCCACCACACTGGACATATTACTTCATTGTTGCCGATACTACTCGCATCACAATATTTTCAGTATTCAGTACGTTATTATCATACGACACTACTAAGGATTACTGCGGGATCACCATTGATCAATCATAGACTATTTAACACTCCTGCATCCCGGGATTCATCATGCGTCTCTACACCGATCTGCATGACCACACTGTATATGCCTAGTGTTTTTGTCAAATCAACCCCATTGGACATTCTTCTACATTATTGAACATCACGGTGGCATTATAATTGATGCACCGCATACTTCTACGGCTCCATAGCGAGCTATAGACTCATGTTTATATTATTTGGAGTCTGATGTATTATTTGTTTTTATTTGTCATTACTGCAATTACATGTACCGGTATGTACTTTTATTGCATTCACAACATCAGTCTAAGCTGTTTTGTTCCGGCCGGAACATATTGTTTATAAAGTCTTATCACCATTAAACTGTTTTCATATCTCCCCACAAACGCCTAGAACCGGTCCATTTTTATAAGATAAATAAAGTAAGGGTTTAAATGTCACATATGTTCTACAAAAGGTAAAGCAACATGGTCAGAGATAAGATCAAAACAATTCAAACAAAGTAGTGATCTACATTTATACATCTAAGTATAATCCATATAATGAGCTGTCCTTCGGAAAAAGTAACATTTAGATCAAGTCCATTAAGTTTTACAAGATGTTCCTGTTGTTTCAGAGTCTTTTGTCCTTGTATTAATAAGAGCTATTCCAACCTTCCAGCTTAAAGGACAATAGATGTCAGTTATATGATGGATCAACAGTAGCAGTATTGTCTAAATCTGACACAGTCATTGTGCTTGGTATTACATATCCATATATATGAAATCTAGAGGGTTAGGGATCTCCCCCTCTATTCCCATTGGTAAAAGATATAAAACTTTACATGATATAGGGGGAATCCATAACAGCGATATCTTTAGGGTACCTTAGAAAGAGTTGGTAATGGATAGGGATAATTATCAAAGGATAATTCCATCTAAAACTGAAAAGGACTAGATTGTCAGGAATGAGTGCAACCAACATCACG
Source organism: Mixophyes fleayi (assembly GCF_038048845.1). Lineage (NCBI taxonomy): Eukaryota > Metazoa > Chordata > Amphibia > Anura > Limnodynastidae > Mixophyes > Mixophyes fleayi. Next base: position 62,982,897 of record NC_134413.1, read on the forward strand.
GGACTCTACTCAATAATTCTGACTGTCTGTGTGAATGTTTATTCAGACAAGCAGTATGCTGCACACAAATGAGCAATATCCCTGGCAAAAACACCTGTAACATGAGAAGCATGGTAAAAATTAGACTATAAAATAGAATTACTCTTATTGAGGAGCATTTGAGAAAGCTGGAGTATCAGCCCATTGTTCTGATTCTGCTGGTTGTAGTATTTGTAGTATTTGAGCCTGCAGTTATTGTGAATGCAGACTGCAACATGAGTATAGTAGTATTAGGTGATCTAATAGTGCACTATTTCTCAAACGAGACAGATAGGAAGGGGGTGACAGTAAAGGCCATTCACAAAAATACAATATGTGTGTCAACCACTGTCCATATGTCATTTGTGCCTATATTTCTGTTTTAAAGAAAGCGTACGGTCTTGCAAATAGGGCATTCTAAGGGTTGCAAAATCTGTCACCATCTAGTGGGTGGTGCTTGACAAATTAGGGATACTCTTTAATAATATGTGCATGCATGTGCCTAGGTATGTGCACAAATGCAAGAATGATATTTTATTTTTTGGGGGGCAAAAATTATTCAATTCAGATGTAAGAGGTGAGGAAGGGAAGTTTAAGCAGGCACTCTAAGAGAAAAGTGAAAACTGGGCTTTGGACTGTACTTTCAAGGGAGCATCCTTAATATATTGTAGATGCACTTTATACAGCAACAAAGTGCATTTAGAACAATTATTCCATAGTTTTTTTAGAGCAATGTAATAAAAACACATAAAAGTGACACATGTAATAACTATAGACCCGATGACCTCCCACTCATGATTAATTTAGATGAGATTAAGCTCATTAGCACTCTAGATGAGAAATTGAAAATATCGGTGTCCTTAATGTGGTAGTCAGATGGACATTGAAGTGCTGTTTTCCAATAAGCACATTTCCAGTTGGTTTTGCATGCATGCAAAATTAATTGCTGATTGATTTCCTTGTAGCAGATCCCAGCACTGGGACGTTGGCATCAGCACTGGGAAGTTGGCATGAACCTGTGAATGTGCTAGGTGAATAAACAAGGCACATTTGTGCTAATAGAAAAGTTATATGCGCTCACATGTTTTATTATTTTGTAAATTGCATTTGATTAGGCTATTAATGCTCTTTTAAATGTCAAAAACACACTCCTTCACCTTACATGAACCCAGTGCCTAAATTCATGTGAGGTGCGGTACAGTAGAAGAGGTGCTTCAAATCAGAAATCATGGGTCTTACATGGCTCACAATGTTCCTGGAATTGATCCTATCATGACAACACTGTAGTAGCACTGCACATACATCCAACTCTCTCCTCTTTATAGATGCAATCAAACTGTCCTCCTTATTTGTCCGTGTCATGTCTGGTGTTAAATCGTTTCTGTATGTGATGCAATTTGTTCTGTTAATTGTATCTATACATTTATTATTCTGCTAGTACCCATGTACTTGTCTACTGTTTTCATGTATGTTTTATCTGTACTACTATGTCAGGTGCTACGGAATCTGTGGCACCATACAAATAAGTGATGATAATAATAATAATAATATATCCAGAAGTCAGCAGTTGGAATATTCTTCACTGCAGTTTACGCCATGCCCTAGAATGTCACCATTATTCTCTATTTCCTTCAGTCAGAAAAGTGTGATAATGATCTACCTAATGGGTACAAATGAGCTAAGTAAGTTAAATGTTTCAATAAGATGTATGGATATAAAGCTCTGTGTTTAATGACTTACAGGTATCCCATGATCAGGCATAGGGAAGGGAGCTCTACAATTTGAAGCTTTTTTTAAAGTCTTTACCTCCCCTTGGGTGCCTCATTTTTCCTTATTTTTTGCAACTCTTACCTCCATGTATCATGATCATCATCACCATTTATTTATATAGCGCCATTAATTCCGCAGCGCTGTACAGAGAACTCACTCACATCAGTCCCTGCCCCATTGGAGCTTACAGTCTAAATTTTCTAACACACACACACAGACACACAGTGAGAGTGACTAGGGTCAATTTGATAGCAGCCAATTAACCTACTAGTATGTTTTTGGAGTGTGGGAGGAAACCGGAGCACCCGGAGGAAACCCACACAAACATGGGGAGAACATGCAAACTTCACAGAGATAAGGCCATGGTCGGGAATTGAACTCATGACTCCAGTGCTGTGAGGCAGAAGTGCTAGCCACTTAGCCACCATGTATCCTTTCATCTAACCTACTGGCACAGACCAAGAAGAGCATATATACACAATAGTGTATTTCAAAGAATATGTTGGCTTAGTGCCAGCTTATGTTCTAAGAACTTAATGATTATCAATGACATGGTCCCCATCCACTAATTTGCATATCTACATCCATACGTAGAAAATGACGCTCAAAGTGTCTACAACAATATTTGTATTTGGGGAAAACTTTTCAAGCATCACCCCAGGGACAGATTTAGACTTTTTCTTGGTGGGAGCATTTAACAGAGCCCAATCCCCTCAAGCGCATTGGTGGATAGTTCCATCCATTCACCAATCAGAGTTTAGAAACCTGCCAGCACCATGCAACAATCATTGTGTAACTGGGTGTGAGAATCATTATCAGCTATAGATCAGAAAGTCAGATATATCTGTGATTATTGTGACACATGAAAATTGCAACAGCTCAAAATTGTGAAAAAGGACTTGGAAATATATGGAAAACCTAATATTGTGCTCTAGCAATTTCCTACATGCAAAATGTAGCTGGAACATACTGTACCTTGCTGTGCAACAGATCCTGTGATGAGCATCAACATCATGACGTATAGCTCCATGCTCCTGAATAAAACACATATTTCTATACTTAATGCGGCTGCGAGGCTTATCTTCCTTTCTTGCCGCTCCTCTTCTGCCTCCCCTCTCTGCCTTGCCCTACACTGGCTCCCCTTCCCTTACAGAATCCTCTTCAAACTTCTTACCCTCACCTACAAGGCTCTCTCCCATTCCACTGCCCCTTATATCTCCAATCTCCTCTCCATCCACACTCCCGCCTGGTCCCTGTGATCGGCCAATGACCGTCGCCTCTCCTCCTCTCTGATCACCTCATCCCATTCCAGAATTCAAGACTTCTCCCGAGCTGCCCCCCTGCACTGGAATGACCTCCCACGCTCCGTCCGTTTGTCCCCTAACCTGTGCTCTTTCAAACGGGCACTCAAAACTCATCTCTTCCGCAAAGCCTACCAGCCTTCCACCTAACCCTCCACCCTCACTCTCTTCACTTCGCTCCTCCTCAGTAGTGGGGAGCACTTGCTCCCCTCCTCCGACTCCCTTTGTGCCTGCCGTCTGTCTACCTTCCCTATAGGATGTAAGCTCGTATGAGCAGGGCCCTCCTCCCTCCTGTCTCGCTACCTTATCTTCTGCTCCACTTCAATATATTTGCCTTGCCTGGAGCCTCTGAAGTCTTGGTACTACTCATCATCATCATCATCAACATTTATTTATATAGCGCCAGCAAATTCCGTAGCGCTTAACAATTGGGACTCGTTTATTGTTTTGTATTGTTATTCCCTGTACGGTCCATTGTTTGTACTGTGTACGGCGCTACGGAAACCTTGTGGCGCCTTATAAATAAACCATAATAATAATAAATAATAATATTTAGTAAAAATGGCTGAGTCTCTGCTAGTCAACATATTGGCAACTACAATGCTTTTAAGCAATAATATATCTACAGATAGAGCACTTTTTTTGCCTTTCATTCGGCACACTGACCACTCGATGCTTCTAGACTTTGACTATTGGTGCAATAACATCTTAACCAGATTTGTCCTCCACACCTCAGAAACATTTAACAATGCAATTTGGCTAAACAAATGGGCCCTGTTTCAACAACGAACAGAAATCCTGATACACTCCATAATTTATGTAAAATAGCTCTGAGCATACTCAGAAATGGAGTAGACGCCAGTGAACGCAAGAACATCCAACTAATCTTTGAATGCAAAGGATACTTCTTACAGCCAACTATTTTTTGGATGGAATGGGGTGTGGAAGGGGTCAATGTACAGTAAGGATGAGCAAGTTTAAATAAAATATGGCATGTACCATGCTTGGCATAATCTACTTAATTTCTTTCTCAGTCGTTCTTTTCAAGAGACAAAGAGAGCCTAATCGGGGGTAATTACATTTTAGGTTGAAAAATATTATTGCTATGCTTCCTGGCTCCAGTACACCTCTCTCTTCCCAATCCCCTTCTGCAGTCACTGTTTCCAAAACCAATAAATCCAAGTGAAAGCACACATTGATACATAATCCTGTACCTTCTGCAATCTTTGATTCTCATTTAGGGTTGGATGCATTTGATCATAGGTAGAAAAAGACGTGCGCAAATAAAGCGTAACTGCATGTTGAGTCGGATACATGTCACAATGCTCTTTATAATTTTTGGGTTAGCGATTCTGCCTTACAGTACTGGGGTCATGAGTTAAATTCCCGACCATGGACTTATCTGTAAGGAGTTTGTATGACCTCCCCATATTTGCGTGGGCTTCCTCTGGGTGCTCCGGTTTCCTCCCACACTCCAAAAACATACTGGTAGGTTAATTGACTGCTAACAAAATTGACCCTATTGTGTGTGTGTGTGTGTGTGTGTGTGTGTGTTAGGCAATGTAGATTGTAAGCTCCAATGGAGCAGAGACTGATTTGAGTGAGTTCTCTGTACAGCGCTGCTAAATTAGTGGCGCTCTATAAATAAATGATGATGATGATGATGACCCACTGTTAATTTCTGCGCTCCTCTTAAAATGACTGCTTGAGGCAGCACATGGTGATAAAGCATGTATTCCGAATTGTCTCTCAATTTGGGGTACAGTCTAGGTATCTTAGAAATTTTTAAGGGCTAAGATTCTACTAAATAATTTAAGGCATTAGGAATTAATAAACATATTCCAAACAAATTTGACCATTGTTTAAACATCTAAAGACTTGAAAGATTTCCTGGTGACCATAAGTACACAGTAGGGGATTCCTGTAAAAAATGTCCACACTTTAGATTGGACTTAGGAGACACATTTTCACAGATTGCCATTTACTATCGTAAAGGGAGTACAGGACACAAAAAAGTTGAGAAATCCTGATCTATATTGACAGAAAACCTTCACTGTGTCATACAATTTTCTATCCACAAGTAAACTGCTATAGACACTACCAAATTGCTGACCAATACAAGACACGTGTTTCTAGCTGTAAGAAATTATGTCAGAAAAATGTAAACACCAATAACTATTAAACCGTCTATTATTTGTCTTGTGTTACCTCTTTCTCTCCTTATGTCGATCATTTAAATACAATCTATTTCGTAGCCTCTTCTGGGTTGTTTGTGCAATCTACACAGCAGGTTTGATTAAATACCCTGGACTTTTGTCAGCCTTCCAAATAAAGGTTAAGTGTCGCAACAGAGTTCCCAGAATCAGCTGGGAAAAAAAATGAACTTCTTATGACAGAATGAAACGTAATAATTAATGGGACTACAGATTTTCACACAATGATTTCTGCAATTACTTTATATTGGTTATGACCATTTATTAGTGAATTTATCTGCTTTTGCGTGTATTTTTTGCTTATTATGTTCTAGTTTTTATTTTTAATAAAGGATTTTTATTTATGAGTGAGTGTGTGTGTGTGTGTGTTTGTCGCACTGTATTTTTTTACAGCTGCATAATTGTTCCCAGCTGACCCTGGATGCCAGGGCATGCAGGCATTTGTAGTTCTACAAGTGCCAGCATGCTTTGGCAGTCATGGGTATGCTTGTATACTGGTACCTGTAGTTCTACAAGAGCCAGCATAGCCAAACACGTTAGTCATGTCAGGACCAGTAGGGCACCAGCAAAAAATATATATATTTTCCGTGTTTTAATAATTTATTACCCCACACTCACAGCACACACAGGGCTGTTTTCTTCTAGGAGGGAGGCCTAGTATCTGGTAGCAGCTTTTTCAGGGGGACCCTATACTGTTTGTCTTTTGCTGCTACCCCATTAGGCAATGAGCACTAGTAGCACTTTTAGGTGGACACATTTATTTTTTTTACAAAAAAAATCCATTAACACACCAGGCGTTGATGATGATGACTACAGTGATATGCTTAAAGAGTACAATATGACTTAAATGTATCGTACTTCAGCAAATGCATTTTATGGACTATGCAGAGTCGCAGGTATCTTAAGATAAGTACAGCTCTGCACACTCTGTAAAACTAATATTGTTTTCAGACACAATTTATGTTTACATTTTTGTCATAATTTCAACCAACTTAGCATTAGGCCCAATATACCCAATGAGTGTCAGGCACAAATATAGGTACTCAATATATATGGTATACTTTGTTTTTATTTATGTTATTTTCATTTGTTTTGTTCACTTAGTTTTTTTTTTATAACTTTAATTATTTTGAATCATTTGCTACTATCTCTTTATTACCCTATTTAATGTAAATTTCCCATATTGTGCAAGCACTTTTGGAATTGATTGTTTAACTAAACAGATGTATAAACTACAACTGGAGTTTCCGAGTTGCGAAACCCAGTTTTGGAATGTCTACTTCATATTTCAGCTGCATTGGGAAATAGTGTGTAAACATTAAAGGCTGTACTGCTGGCACAGACATTAATAACAAATTCCTAACTCATCAAGGCTATAACCAGCTTTTCAGCATAGTTACAACGAAAGAAGGATGAAAAGGCATATATTGATTATGTTCAACATTTTCTATATTCAAGCTATATTGGGCAGTGAGAAAAATTGAAAAAAATATAAAGGCCCATCTAATTTCACCATTCACAAATTCTAATTGTGTTGATCCTTTTTATAATTTAACCCTTCTGTTCCCTTTATTAATGAGTTTGCTTACCTCTCAACCCTCTGTATTTCTTACAGTGAGTTGCTCAAAACTCTACCACATATACTACATGGCCCAAAGTATGGTGACAGTCATTCTAACAAGTGTGTTTGGTCATTTCAACTACACCCATTGGTAACAGTGCATAAAATCAAGCATTCAGCCATGCAATCTCCATAGTCTAACATTAGCAGTGAAATACTGAAGAGCTCAGTGACTTTTGACATGGCACTGTCATAGAATGCCCCTTTTCCAAGTCAGTTCATAAAATTTCTGCCCTTCTAGAACTGCCATAGCCAACTGTAAGTGCTGTTATTGTGAAATGGAAATGTCTAGGAGTAACATCAGCTCAGCCTTGAAGTGGAAGACCATACAACCTCCCAGAACAGAACCGCAGAGTGTTAAAGAGCTACAGAGTTCAAGCTGTTCTGAAAGCATACATCAGGACAAGAACTGTTCATTGGGAGCATCATGGATTGGGTTTCCATGGTCAAGAAGCCACACACTAGACTCAGATCACCACGCGCAATGGCAAACTTCAACTGGAGTGGTGTAAAGCACACCGCCACTGGAATCTGGAGCAGTGTAAATCAGAGATGTTCAGGCTCGGTTCCCCGAGAACCCGAACACATAAAGAGGAAAGCTCCATTGCCCCATTGCTAATTGTCATTGCTGAAATACAAATAATAGGGCTGGCAGTCTTGGTGTGAATCTGCAGTCATATTGTACTGTGTTATATAGGTAACACACAAAGAGGAGATCTCCATTGCTAACTGTCATTGCTGACATACAAATAATAGGGCTGGCAGTCTTGGTGTAAATCTGCAGTCACATTGTACTGTGCTATATAGGTAACACATAAAGATGAGAGCTCCATTGCTTCATTGCTAATTGTCATTGCTGAAATACAAATAATAGGGCTGGCAGTCTTTGTGTAAATCTGCAGTCACATTGTACTATATTATATAGGTAACATACAAAGATGAGAGCTTCATTGCTCCATTACTAATTGGCATTGCTGAAATACAAATATTTGGGCTGGCAGTCTTGGTGTGAATCTGCAGTCACATTGTACTGTGCTATATAGGTAACACACAAAGTGGAGAGCTCCATTGCTAATAGTCATTGCTGAAATACAAATAATAGGGCTGGCAGGCTTGGTCTTCTGCATTTGCAGTCAAATTGTACAGTGTCATCAAAATGGATTCACAGCAGTACACAGAAGAGCAGGAGCACCAAGCAGCTGCTGGCACCAGTCATGATGATAGCAATCCCTCTACGTCATCTGGCAAAGTCTATGTTAAAGTGCATAGTGTTTGTAAGTCAGGGAAACAAAAATGTAAAAAAAACACCTTTCACCTTGGTCAAGAAAAAAAGACCTGTAATCCAGGCTAAGTTGACTGCAGAAAAAAATTAAATTGCCAACATGCCATTCTACACACGCAGTGACAAGGAAAGACTGAGGCCTTTGCCTTTCTCTCTGAGTACTAGTTCTGCAACTGTCACTGAGGCATCTTCTTGTTAGGTCAGTCATGACCAAGCAAGACCTTGTCATTTGGACTTCAAAAGTGGTGTCCAAATACTTTTACGTGCAAAAGCCGAGCTGGAAGAAAACAGTAAGGCATTAGAGGAAAAATGTAAGTTCATATTCAGAAATGACACAAATCCCTGAGGAGTGTCTATCCACGAGTGCTATGTGTAATCCTGACCATTCTGATTGTGTACCCATAAAGAAGGCCCCTTTCTGCATTTCTGCAGATGTGTGTATGAACAGCCCAAGTGTAACCGGTGATACACAAATTGAGGATGCCACTTTGGAATTGCAACAGGATGAGGGGAATATTTGTGTAGCCAACGAGGGCGCTAATAGGGATGTTGATGAGGATGATGTTGTTTGTGTAAGTCTTGCACCAGTGGAAGCAGTTCTTACACATGATAAAAAGAAGGCCATTGTCATGCATGGGCATAAGACCAAAAAATCCACCTTTTACGTGTGGAATTATTTTTACTCAAATCCTGACAACAGTTGTCTAGCCATTTGCAGCGCTTGTAAAGCTTCACTAATGTAAGCATAGAGGTCTAAATAGACGTGTATATGTATTACCTTACACTTTGCTGCTATATCATCAGTATTGCACAAAGTGTTTGTAATCTGCACTTTACGTTAAAGGTACCTAACTATATTATATTTTTTTGGGAATTGGGGCTGATTCAAATCATAGTGATGAACTTGTTTTTTGCTGTGAATTATAATGGCTCTTTTTAGTGCATTGTCTGGCACACTGGATTGTTCTGGGTCTGATAAAAGCACGCATCCCGGGGGGTCAGCACTCTTCACCATGTATTATTAAAACCAAAGCCAAAACCAGAAACGGGGGTTAGTGAACATCTCTAGTAAATGTCACGAGCTGCGGCGGTACGCCGCATTCTGGTGTGATCTAGCAGCCGGGCGCATGCTCTAGTTTCTATGCTGTTTTTATTCTTTGGGATTATCCTTGTGGCATAGATGTAGGAGGGTGTAGGGACATCCTCCAACTCCAGGGGGAGCTCTCATATGATTTAAACTGGTTAATTTATATTTTTATACATGCTTCCTGGTTTATGTTATTACCTATGCCAGTTCTAGCTAGTATCTAATTAGCAGCCTCCTGAGGCTGATTGTTAACCCTGTTCTCCTCTGTGCTGACTGGCTCTTAGTACTATTTAAGGCAGTGAGGTCTGAGCCTCACTGCCGGTTATAGCTTCCAGTTCCCTGTAGCTAACCTGCTCCTGTGCTGTTTGCTGTATACCTTCTGGATTGATCTTATGTGTATGACCCCTGCCTGTACCTTGGACCTTGCCTGCTTGCCTGTGACCCTGATTCGTTTACCTGTACCTTGGACCCCGCTATATTGCTTGTGACCCTGACTTTTGGCGTATTACCTGATTATTTTGCTTACCAGTGACCTCTGACCGGTGCTTTCGTCTGACCATCCGCTGCCATCTACGCTGCCTCCTGGCCTGCCGCTACGGTTTTGTATTACAAACTTACACTACATCTGGAGTTAAGTCCTGGGGGCATCTGAGTACTGGTGAGCGTATAAAGCTCTATGGGAAAGGCGGCTGCTTAAGGTGAAGACCTCCGCCAACTAGTTCTGTGAGTTTGTGGACAGACAATCAGCGTAACAGTAAAGACCTTCCTAGTAGAATTTGTAGTTTATTTTACGACAGAGCTGTCACGATTTTTGAGCAATTTTTTATACCAGACCAAATGTCAAAATGTTCTGCTGAATCATCTACATCATCATTAGGTCTCTTAGGAAAACTTAGCTTTTTTCCTAGCAGCATAAGCCTGAGAAACTGAAGGAGGGGACGCCGTCATGTCAGGTATCACTTCAGCTGTCAACTTGCTCACAAGGAGCTCATTGCATCTCTTGTGATCTGGGACAGTGAGAAATAAAGAGAAGACATAGCTCTTTAACCGAGGATAAAGTATAGTCGCCAAAATGTAGTGATACGATTTCTCAGAAGTTCATAGCTCTACAATCGTGGCGAAGCGATTAAAGTACTTAATCTACAAGTCCGGCAAACTTAGCGTAATTTCTTTGTTTCATCTCCTCCTTCAATTTTTCAAGGTGCATTTCGAAAAGTCTAATAAATGGAATCACTTTGCTCAAGCTATCACTGTCTGAACTCAGTTCACAGGTGACTACTTCGAAGCGTTTCAGCACCATGCACAACACGAAAAGTATTCTCCACTGAGCTGGACTAAAATACATTCCCCCGTGTTTCCCAATGTTTCTTGGCTTGTGGTGTAAGCGTAGATGGCTTTTCGCTGTTCCTCCATTCTCACAAGCATATAAAGGGTGGAATTCCAGCTTGTTACCACCTCTTGCTTAAGATGGTGACAGGGCAAAATAAATTGTTCTTGCAGCTGCTGCAATTTCCTACATGCTGTTGCAGAATGCCGAAAATGTCCCGATTTTTCGGGTCACAGACAGCATCTCCTGCACCTCCGTCTTTTTTCAAAAGCTCTGTATCACCAAGTAGATTGTGTGAGCAAAACAGGGAATGTGATGGATTTCACCCAGCTGTAATGCTCTCACAATATTGGTGGCGTTATCATAAATGACAGGAGAGTCTAAACGCGATAAGCCATGTCATGACTTTCTTTAGTTTTTCAAACAGGTTGTCAGTGGTATGCCTTTTAGTGTAGCCGGTGGTACACAAATGTAGGATACCACTTTGTTGTGATAGAAAGTAATATAACAGCGCTATGATGTGGTTTGAAGGGGGTGTAAAGACTGTAAGAATGGTGAGCTGTGTGTATAGAGGATGGGGGCTTTTGTGTATATTTAGCTGATAGCATATACAAATGTTTTATAATTTGCCTGGTTCCTAAATGTGTCAAGACCTGCCTTATGTCATATGAAGTTGTCAAGGGAAGAACTGACTAACTTATATAAAAAGTTAAATCCTAAATAAAAATATCATTGGTCCGTTTGTCTGTCCAGTTATGCATTGGGATACCCCTGCACTGATCGGGATGAAACCAACACAAGGTGGTCCAGTTGGATCATGGACAGGTTTTAGGAGGGTTAGATCTCTCTACACATTTATTCAATTGCATTTCCAAGGCATGTTTTATATTTAAAAAAAAAAAAATCATGAATAGCCACACCCCAAATAGCCACAAGCTTTCCAGTAGGATAAAGGGCGCTCAAACAGTTCACTGAATGTCACCAGCCGCGGCGGTACTCACAGCCGCCGCGGCTCGCTTCCTGTCCTCCCCGGCGTCCCGGCCGTCACCATGATGACCGGGACGTCACTTCCTCTCTTCCTCTCAACTCCCGACCGTTGCCTGGGCAACGGCCGGACGCTACTCCAGCGTGGCGTCCCGGCAGCTGGGCGCGCACGCGCATATTGTAACTGTGGGCTGAATTAGCAGACATTAGCCTGTGGGTCTGTATGACAGGGCTAAGCCCTGATTGGTGTCTAGTGTAGCAGGCAATTAGCCTGCAAGTGTGCACTGTCCAGGGGCAAGCCCTGATTGGTCCATCTGGGTACTTAAGGCAGTGAGGTCTGCTGCCTCATTGCTGGTTATAGCTTCTGTTGCCAGTCTGCAGACCTGCTCTGTGCCTTGTTAAACATTCTGCTGATTACCCGTGTATGACCCTTTGCCTGGATTTGGACCTTGCCTGTGTATCTCGTGACCCTGACCTCTGGCGTGTTTACCGACCTTCCTGTCTGCTCGTGACCTTGACCTCGGCCTGTTTATTGGAATTGCTATCTGCTGCCGGCCCTTGATCTTGGCTTGGACTTCACTTCATTTACCTGGGTTCTCCCCAGCCGGTACACACTTCACGACCCTCTGTCAGTCTGCAGCCCAGTCTGTCCCCACCACTAGGGGCTCCAGTGAACACCTGACTGGCAGAGTAGATTCCGGGTTGTGTTGTACCAACTGGGGGGGTTCCTAACACTGAGTTTGCTTTGACCTGCCCTGCTATGCAAGTTTAAATGAACAAAGGGTCTATGATTTGGATTTTGATGTTTTTTTAGGTGTCCATCATGCATATTTTCCATAGCATCTGCTGACCTGTAAATCTATGCACAGATTTGTATGCAGAATGGTGTTTCCAAAGACTGTGAAGTAAGCATTAAGCGTGACAGACAGAAGTTCTTGCACACATAAAGAATTATTGTAAATCTGTAGATTTGTTAACGAGGTTTAGTGTTCCAATTAATTTAAGCTATATGCTGCTTTTGTATGAGCATAATAAATCAATACCTGCTTTGATTATGTTTGATTTCCTCCAGATTTTAGTCTAAGGCACCAGATGAAATTATAAATAATGGTGCTACTATGCGCTGTTAATGCTAACAATTGTAACAGAACAAAGAAATATGGAGAATTAAACTACAATGGTAGTGGTGAGTGGTGGCCCTGTCACATTATCAGTAGCAGTGACCTATAGATAGAGAACCTGCACTAAACACAGATACATGGAAAGCAATGTGTTAGTACAAATGGTGGTAATTTCAGATATTTAAAAAACAATGTTTAATACTGATAGTGAAGCAAAAAAATGCAAAAACCACAGATAGGAGTCTGTAACTGTGGATAAAAAAACAATATAAAAGTCCCTGTATAGTCCAAAAACATTCTGCAAAACAACTATCTCCTGAAGATAAGTCTAACCTGAGCTTGCCAGGTGTTGATAAGCAGAGTTTTGCATAGATATCTATATTCGTATATTAACAATGCAGAGATGGATTGGGCGGATAAATGAAATAAAAAAAATGATATAGAAATAAAAGGTTAATAGATAAAGAATATCAAGATATAGCTCATATATAGGTTGAAAGAAAGTGGATGAAAAATGGCATTAACATGTAAATTTTCTAGCTTATATAAAGGATAAACACCAAAATATTGACTTAGTGATTATTTGGGTGCACAGATACAGAAAGGTTATGGATGTCTAAAACAAATGATTTTTCTCCACAAAGGTGTATATATATATATATATATATATATATATATATAGGTTACTGTGTATGTCCCATACTCTAATTGTAACAAAGGTTTTAAATATTGTGGTAGGGGTAGATGTTACATTTACATTATTATTCTTTGGGAGTGCCTATGGTCATAGACCATACACAGGGATTCAAAAGCATTTCACATTTTCTTCTTCAAGACCCAGATATGACACCAGAACAAACACAATTCATTCTGGATAGTATACAGTTTATACTTAACCGCAATTATGCTTGGTTTCAAGACACGTTCCAACTTCAAATGAAAAGGCACAGCTATGGGGACCAGATTCGCCCTTAGCTATGCTACTCACGTTATAAGTTAATGGGAGATTGACAACATCTGGTACCAGCAGGGACGATATCTGGTCCTCTGGTGATGCTACATTGACAATATTGATAACACAGAGGGTTGGAATAAGGAGCAAAGAGGGAGGTAATTGAATGATATGGTTTCTGAGTATCAAAACATCAATAAACATGCGTAAATATCAACATGAAAAACATAATAAAGTGGTCCATAGTCACAATAAACGCTAATAATCCAAATGCGCAGTCTCTCTAGATCCTCTGAATAAAGTTCCAGGTAATCACTTGGTGTATCCTCATATATTCTCCCAGGATCCACCATATATTCCATACATATGCGGGAGACAAAAAAGGACAAAAATGCCCCAATAGTGTAGTATTCCAATATAAAATATTTATTTCACAATGATTAAAATTCACTTAAAATTCACAGTAAGGGTTTCAATGCACATCAAGGTATCTTTTATCACGCGGACAAGTTTCTGTTAGTAAGCTGCAGCGTGATCCGATTTCCGCAGCAACTTCTGGGTATGGTTGTCCCGGTAACCAATCTCAAACCTCATTGGACCCCAACGCGTTTCGTCACTGGGACTTCGTCAGGGGTATATTGGAATACTACACTATTGGGGCATTTTTGGCCTTTTTTGTCTCCCGCATATGTATGGAATATATGGTGGATCCTGGGAGAATATATGAGGATACACCGAGTGATTACCTGGAACTTTATTCAGAGGATCTAGAGAGACTGCGCATTTGGATTATTAGCGTTTATTGTGACTATGGACCTCTTTATTATGTTTTTCATGTTGATATTTATGCATGTTTATTGATGTTTTGATACTCAGAAACCATATCATTCAATTACCTCCCTCTTTGCGCCTTATTCCAACCCTCTGTGTTATCTTTATTGTAATTTTGGAAGTATAGTAGGTACTTCCAAGCGAATTGGGCTGTATTCCCTACCCCCTTCCCCCATCCTATAGGAGTGCAGGAAGGACACTCTCTCACATTGACAATATCATCTTCATATGGAAGGGTGAAAAATCTTCACTACAAAGCTTCATCGGAGAACTTAAACTTAATTCACACAACCTTCCAGCGCTGGGCCTTTATTTCTGGGAATATTACTAGTTATTTTGCTGGGCACTATTGTGGGTATATATTTTGTGGATTTACTCTATTACTCTTGTGTTCCATTTAACTGGGCATTATTTTTCGGCATATTAATCACTGCTGACAAATTTCAAACAGTGAACTGGGCAGCATGCTGGCTTAGTGGTTAGCACTTCTGCCTCACAACACTGGAGTCATGAGTTTGATTCCGGACCATAGCCTTATATGTGTGGCGTTTGTATGTTCTCCTTGTGTTTGCATGGGTTTCGACCTAATGCTCTGGTTTCCTACAACATGTCACACGCTGCAATCCCGCTGTCTCCTCGTGGGAGCCGGCGTGTGTACCCGCTGTCTCCCACTGGGCCTCCGTCTGACTTCTCTGCTCTGTTTACTTACCTGGTTCCACGCTGCTGCAGTCCATCCAGCGCTGCCTCTCTCCTTCCTTGTTCAGCGCTTACTGGTTTCTGCGCATGCGCAGAACGTCCTAACTCTTTTCTGTATTCCTACTGCCCTCTATTGGCTGCCTAATTGGAACTACACTATAAAATACCTTCTGAACTGAAATCTGTGCTGGTTCTTTCAGTCAGTCTCTGAGTTCCATATTGAATACAGCTCCTGTGTCGTTTTAAGCTCCCAGGGATTCCTACTCTGCCTTTCCGAGTTCCTGCACTTCCGGGCTCCTACTCCGCAGTCTATTCCGCTATTTACTCCAGGTGATTTCATTGCATTATTATCGCTATGACCTCCAGTGGCAACGCGACAGGCTATCCGGTAGATCCGCTCCTAGCAACATTTCTTGGCTCATCTCCTCGCCAGTTGCCAGTAGCAACAAATACTACCTACATTTGTCTACTCTACGCTCTCTCTCTCGTAGTTCACTGGGAACTTCCTAGGGAGCCACGGCCTGCAAGTGGAAGCCGCGAAGTCCATATTCCCTTGCGAGAATCACTGGCAAACACCTTTCGCTTGTTAGACTCCGCGCCTCAGCTGAAGTCACGTCAATTCCGGTGAACTACCAGGATCCAGTTGTCACTCAGAATATCTGCTCAAGAAGAAGCCGCCAAGGCCTCACAAGCAATTCTGGCACCAGCTCCTGAGCCCAAATTAAACCTTCTGGATCGTTTTTCCGAGGATAGGACTCTGTTCCGGAATTTTTAAGAAATACTTCCGCCTCAGACCCCGTTCCTCGTGTTCAGAGCAACAGAGGGTTTGTATAATCATCTCCTCACTTCAGGACGATCCTCAATCCTGGGCGTTCAGCCTTACCCCTGCTAGTCCCGCTCTGCAGTCCGTGGACGTCTTTTTCAATGCCCTTGGTCTCCTATTTGATGACCCGGACCGGGTGGCCTCTGCCGATACACACTTAAGACCGTTAAGACGAGGGCGGCATACGGCAGAGGAATACTGTGCCGAATTTAGACGCTGGTCTGTCAATAGCCAGTGGAATGATCTGTGTACCTGCCCCAACAAGACGGGAAAAGACCAGGCCTAGGAGTAAAGGAAGAGGTACGCCTAGGTCTCCAAATGGTCTCTTCCAAATATTCGGTCCTCATCCCCGCTCGGATCGTTTATGGAAAAAAATCCATTTCTATCTCCGCTTTCCTTGATAGTGGTGCAGCGGGAAAATTTCTGGATGTCAACTTTGCCAAAGTTCTTGGTATTCCATCAGTAAAACTGGATTCTGAACTCACGGTTTGCGGATTGGATGGTAGACCTTTGACTGATGGAAGGATTACCTCCCAGACTCCTCCTTTGCATCTTACAGTAGGTACCCTCCATTCTGAAGTTCTTCCTGATTTCCTGTTCCTCTGTACCTTTGATTTTAGGGCATCCGTGGCTCCAACTCCACAATCCTTACATCGATTGGAGTACTGGAGAAATCTTACGATGGAGTAAGGCCTGTTCTTCAACTTGCCTTGTCCTTCCTCTTCGGATTGTTCTGCCCTGTCCCGATTCTCTTCCTTTACCGTATGAGGAGTTCCGCGACGTGTTCTCTAAGAAGGAAACAGATTCTCTCCCTCCTCATCGTAGCTACGATTGCTCCATTGATCTTATTCCAGGTGCTAAGCTTCCCAAGGAAAGGTTATATGCTCTGTCCATTCCTGAGACCAAGGCTATGGATGAATATGTGGAGGAGAACCTAAGTAAGGGATTTATCTGACCATCTAAATCACCCGTAGGAGCGAGTTTCTTCTTTGTAGCCAAAAAGGATGGGAGCCTTCGACCATACATCGACTATCGAGGTCTAAATGGGATCACAGTGAAGAACACCTACCCTTTGACTCTCATCTCCGTTCTCTTTGACTAGCTCAAACAAGCCACGGTCTTTTCCAAGATTGACCTGAGAGGGGCATATAATTTAGTTCGGATCAGAGAGGGGGATGAGTGGAAGATGGCCTACAACACCCATTTGGGCCATTATGAATATCGGGTCATGCCCTTTGGCCTATGTAATGCCCCAGCAGTGTTTCAAGATTTTATTAATGATGTGTTACGAGATTTTCTGGGAAGGTTCGTTGTGGTCTATCTCTATGACATATTGATCTATTCTAAGTCACTGGAACAGCACCGCATACACGTCAAAAGGGTCCTCCTCAAATTACGCCAACACCATCTCTTCACCAAACTGGATAAATGTGAGTTTGAGGTCACCCAGGTCACGTTCCTCGGATATGTCATATCTCCTTGTGACTTTTCCATGGATCCCAGTAAGGTCCAGGCCATTCTTGATTGGGTCCAGCCTAGCAATCTAAAGGCCATTCAGAGGTTTTTAGGATTCACTAACTATTACAGGCGATTCATCCAGTCATTCTCAGTGTTAGTGGCTCCCATTACTGCCCTTACCCGAAAAGGGGCCGATACTGTCAACTGGTCTTCCACTGCTTTGACTTCTTTTCTGGCTCACAAAAATGCTTTTATCTGTGCACCCGTCCTCAAACATCCCAATCCGGATCTACAGTTTATTATCGAAGTGGACGCCTCTGACGTCGGGGCTGGTGCCATCCTCTCTCAGAAGGATCCCAATGATCATAGACTGCACCCCTGTGCATTCTTCTCCAAGAAATTTTCTTCTGCAGAGACCCACTATGATGTGGGAAATCGGGAGTTGCTAGCAATCAAGTGGGCATTTGAAGAATGGTGACACTGGTTAGAAGGAGCTAATCATGTCATCACGGTATACACCGACCATAAAAAAATTACAATACATTCAATCTGCCAAAACTGTAAATTCCAGACAAGCCCGCTGAGTCCTCTTCTTCACCCGCTTCAAATTTACTATTACATTCCGGCCAGGAATATCAAGGCAGATGCCTTGTCTCGCAGCTTTATTGCCTCACATCCTCCACTCGCAGAACCCACCTTTATTATTCCTCCGTCCAAAGTAATCCTTGGTCTGACTCAGGATCTCGGCACGGTTCTCCATGACCTCCAACATTTGGCACCTCCGGCTACCCCCAGGGGTAGACTATTCATGCCTGACCATTTGAGGAGGACGGTTCTCACTAAATACCATGCTAGCAAGACTTCGGGTCACCCTGGAGTGTCCAAGATGGTGGAACTTCTGTCTCATTCGGTCTGGTGTCCCTCGTTGTCCACGGATACCAAAGAATTTGTCCTATCCTGTGAAACTTGTGCTAGGAACAAGTTTCCTCCCGGAAGTCCTCCCGCAAACCACCTGCCGGTCCCCTTGTGCCTCTGTATGTTCCAGTTAGACCCTGGACACACATTTCAATGTACTTCATTGTGGAACTACCTCGCTCATCCGGCTATATGCCATCTGGGTTATAGTAGATAGATTTAGCAAGATGGCCCACTTCATCCCTCTTACTGGGTTACTGTGTGCCAAGATGTTGGCATCTCTGTTTATTCAACATGTGTTCAGGCTCCATGGAATTCCCGTTAACATTGTTTCTGACCGTGGCTCCCAATTCATTGCCACTTTCTGGAGAACCTTCTCTACCCAATTGGGAATCAAGATTCGTCTATCATCAGGATATCATCCACAGTCCAATGGACAAACAGAAAGGGTCAACCAATCTCTTGAACAATTTCTCAGTTTATATGTGACCAAATGCCATAGTGACTGGGCTGCTCTGCTTCCATGGGCAGAGTTTGCCTACAACAACTCGTGCCATTCTTCCACTCTGGTGTCCCCATTTTTCTGCAGCCTTGGATTTCATCCCTGGTCCAACTCTCTGGAAGTCCCGAATCAGTCTTGTTCTTCGATTTCCCATCTCTTCCGGATATGGAGAAAAGTTCACATTGCCCTCAAACAGGCTGCATTCAAATCTAAGCATTATGCTGATCGGCACCGCGGACCATGTCCTTTCAAGGTCGGGGACAGGGTGTGGCTGTCGACCAGCAACATTAAACTCAAGCAACCCTGTAGGAAGTTAGGTCCTAGATTTACAGGTCCCTTTTCCATCACCAGACAAATTAACCCTGTGGCTTTTAGGTTAAAACTTCCTCCTTCGCTCAAGATCCCCAATACATTCCATTGTCCCTTGCTGGTCACATAAGTTCAGGCCACATCATTTTAATAGACCCCGTCCTGTCTCAGTCAAAGGAAACCAAGAGTTCATCGCTGAGAGAATCCTGGACTCCAAAAAGGTACAAAGTCAAATTCACTTTCTGGTCCACTGGAAGGGCTATGGCCTGGAGGAACGGTCTTGGGTGCCACGAAAACATCTACATGCTAAGGACTATTTTAAAAAGTATCCTGGGAAACCTGGTGGTCGGGGTGCCTTGACCCCTCCTCAAGGGGGGGGGGGGCTCTGTTACGAGCCGCGGCTCCCCGACGGGCCGCCGCGTCTCACTTCCGCTTCTCCCAGACGTCCCGCCCGTCTCCTTGACGATCGGGACGTCACTTCCGCCCTCCGCGTCCCGGTTGCCTGGGCAATGACCGGGACGCTCTGCCTCTTCTGCCTCATCAGCCGCAGTGCCCAGCCAGCTGTCCTACAGCCGGGCGCATGCGCGCAGAAGAAATTAACTTTTGTTTTTTCCAGCACTTCGTGCATTATATATATGTACATCTTTAGTGTCATTACATACAGGGCAATTTTGGCTAATATGGCCTTACACATGGATTATTAGTATTTGGGGAAGAGTCTCGCTGGCACTCTGCTTCTATTGGTGTTCCTCACTATTTAAGGCAGTGAGGACAGAGCCTCACTGCCAGTTATAGCTCTCAGTGTAGCTAGGCTCCCTGTTTTCTGTTTCCTGCTCCTGTGCTGTGTGCTAGCTCTCATTTCCCGTGTATGACCCCTGGCTTGTTTTTGGACCTTGTTGTATTGCCTGTGTCCTCTGACCTCGGCTTGTTCTCTGGAAACATTGTCTGCTGCCAGCCCTCGACCCTTGCCTGGACTTCACTCTGCTGTTTGCCATACAATCTATTCCTGGGTTCTTCCCAGCTGGGACACATCTCACGACCCTCTGTTAGTCTGCAGCCAAGTCTGTCCCCAACACTAGGGGCAACAGGGAATACCAGACTTTCGTAGCAGACTCTGGGTTTTGCTGTACTGGTTGGAAGGGGTTCCTTAGACAAAGTCGTGTCATTCAGGCCCAGGTCAGTTTCGGGAGTGGAAAAAGGAAGCAAAGGGCAAACCAGAAGCAATATAAGAAAAGAAGCCAAAGCTCTATCATGAGTGGAAACAGGTATCAAAGGGAAAACCAGAGGCAAGAATAGAAAACAGGACAAAGGTTTGAGAGATAAAGGACAGGAACACAGGATTGCTGAATTAGCAGCAAAAGCTCAATAATAAGTGTCAGCTTCAGTATTGATCTTAAACAGTTCCTGTTGGTCCTCCTTCAGATTGGAAGCTCCAGTGAAAACATTTAATTTGACCCAAATGATGCCACATGCACACACAAATGTGCATCGCATTCCCTCCTCTAAATTTGGAAAGGCTCAAGAACTCATTTATTTGCCCAGTACAAGACCTTTCAGGGCTTATTTGTGATTTCACCAAAGAGAGTCCAATTGTAGACATTAAGTTCTAGCAAGCAATTTACCATTCATATTCGTTATGCTAGAAATAGATTCATGGGTAGATTTGTCAAACTTTCCAAAAACAAAATGCAGAGGTGTTGCCCATAGTAACCAATCAGATTCTAGCTATCATTTTTCTAGTACATTGTAGAAAATTATAGCTAGAATCTAACGGTTTGCTATGGGCAACACCTCCACTTTTCCTTTTCAGAGGGCTTGATAAATCAAGAATCAGTCAGCATTAAAATTGGTGAAGTTGGTAAAATCATGTCATCATAGATTACATTTTTATCAGTAAGCAGATCGATGACAATTGTTCAAGCTAAGTTTGCACTGCAATGTATTGTATCTAAAAAAAGGAAGAAATATCCCACAGACAGTAGCCCAGCAATTAAAACCTCTATTTTTTTCTCAAAAAAAAAAGCATATAACTATACCCATCTTTCAGGTTAAAGTGTAATACCCTGGTACCCATGAATACTGGCATATTTGATTTTTTACTACTAAGGAAAAGGCATTGTAGATCTTCTATAAGAATCCCACTCAGCTGCTACAAACTAGAGATGAGCGGGCTCGGATTCCGCTAATCCGAGCCCACCCAAACAGTGCAGATCCGAACGGGATCCGAGTACTGTTCGGATATTTCCGGCGGGCAAAAAAATGAAAACGAGGCTCTGTCGTCCAAGTCTCGCGTCGAATCTCGCGAGGAGTGGGAGGTAGGGCCCAGAACAATTCCATCTTGTACCTCTTTTTTTGGCATTATGTGCTCAAGCTACCTCGGTGCAACCTTTTGGCCTAAAAACAATATTGTGAGGTGTTCAGAATAGACTGGAAATTAGTGGAAATGCTTGTTATTGAATGTTATTGAGGTTAATAATAGCGTAGGAGTGAAAAAAAAACCCACAAAACTGGTTTTTAGCACTTTTTATGTTTTTTTCAAAATAAATCCGAATCCAAAACCTTAAATCCGAACCAAAACCTTTCGTCAGGTGTTTTGCGAAACAAATCCGAACCCAAAACCTCAAGCAAATCCGAATCCAAAACACAAAACACGAGGCACCAAAAGTGTCCGGTGAACATCCCTACTACAAACCTCATAAATATCTTTAACATAGAAGCAATCTTCATTTTATAACCCTGTTGTTACTTTTAAAAAACAAATAGTAACATTTTTACCCAGTGAACATGAATTACATATACATATGAACAATAGTCTGGTAAATTAGTGTCAATTATGTATTCAATTATGACTGAGATAACTGGTATTCATAGCATTTAGTATGGTTTGTTTATTTAGCCACAATACTTAGTTAAATGTTGAGATAGATACGTAATTTAGTCTCATAGTGGGGAGATCTCCAATTAGTGGTCTTAAGACATAGCTCTCTGTGGGTCTTATGTAAACTAGGACACAATGCTTTTATTCTTAAAAAGTAAGCTCAAATTGGGACTTTTTAAAATACATACTATACTGTGTATTCAGAACAACACGTACCTTAAAATATATAAGCTCAGGTATGGTGGGAAGGCTTATCAGAGCTGGACTAGTTGCATGTATGAGGGTTTTTTTATTCTCCAAAGACCAGTTTACAGTAACATGCCAGTGCTGCCAACCTGGGCCTAGCTGCAAAGATTGTAATAATGTGCTTTATAATGTACAAACAAAGTGCTAATCCCATTGACAGTTCACACAAGCATTATGCATTTTAAATGTTCAAAGTGACAGATAGAGAAGATGGTGCCTGTTAGACCCATCTCGTCACACAGAGCTTTATCAGATTTATATTATTTGTGCATCTTGCAACTTTAGGTTTGGCCACAGTGAGGCAATAGAAATCCTTTCATATCAAATGAAAGTAGAAATGTCCTTGTTAAAACAATGGCAAAGGGTTTTTTTTTGTTAATCCTAAAGTCTTATAGCTTTATGAATGATTTAGGGCTTATGCCTGCACAATTGGAGCTGCTACATCAATTTTTACTGAGATCTTTGTGAGCGACTGCGGATCTACTGTGAGATTAATGATATTATGGCAAAGAAAAACTTGGTGCCAATGTTAGAAGTAAGTGGGATTGCTGAAGGAATAGTAGATAACTCATAGACAATAGGATGTATAGTGAGACAGGGGCAACGATTCCACGGTCATCAAATACAGGTAAGTCCAATTTTTTTATTGGGGCATCAAGCAAGACTGATATTGTTGACTCACCGGAGGTATGTTGATCAGCACTGTTGGGTGGCAGTTTGGGGAGAGAATCATGATAGTTGGATGATAATAAGGCCTGAAGTCTGCTAAGTTAGAATGCTGATAAAGAGGGAAGGTGGTTCGCGCTCCCTTGTTTTGGTGTATTGGAAAGAACGCTGCCTGGGGCGCCAGGAAGATAAGGGATAGTCCCAACCCTTAGACAATGTATCTTGGAAGTAGAAAATGGGGGTGCCCTTGGTGCACAAATAAGGTGTAGAGTATAGCAATATAGGACCCTAGTATTTTATTACTGATTGCGTCAAGAAAATGACATAAAACATGTATTGCAGATAAATAATATTCAACAATTATCCCCTAAGGGATCCCCCTGGCGCTAACAGTCAATAAAGAGTAGATTCCAAAATGAAAATGGAAATATGTAGGTAACCCTGCAGCTAAGACACAGTTCACCAAACCGTTAAATCAAAGGAATGCACATTGTAGGTCAAGCGCTGGGGCACCCACAATACAGATATTGCTCTATTCCTATCATAGGATACAATTTACGATGAAGCCAAATTAAAATATTAAATTTGAAATTTTATTCATACACCATCTAATATAACGAATATATAAAAAATCTAAAATATCCTCAGTTTGGAATACAAAGCATCACACAAGTTGGTAAGTTCCATTCAATATATGAAACAGAATATATTCCTTATCTCATGAGATCGTTGCAGAGAGGAACAATTACCTACACCTTCTATATATTCATAACAGGTGAAGCCAATCTCTATGTAGATGAAGATATTATTGCATATGGATACAATATGATGCAGATACCCAAATAATAATAAAAAAATATACATTTCCAATATATAGAAACCGAATACATGCATGGTTCAAAAATTAAGGGAAGGGGAGGGGTTAAAAATAGATATTGGCTAAAAATAATAATAATACACCTGAACAAATGGAATGGAAAAAGTGCGTAGAAAAACTTGCTGGTATTGTTGTCCACCGTATGGTTAACGATACATATATATGTAGAGTATAGTTCCACCTATGCATAGGTAACTGTTGTCATCTATAACTCCTTTGTATCATGTATCCGCTTGTTGAACTTAAAGTCCATATGTATAGCAATAAAACATAACCACGTGTGGCTGTCTTGTAGTGACTTATGCACTTCGGAAAATATAAAATAATAGGGCTTACCCGACTTGATCCGTAACCCAGAGTATAACCGGAATTCAAATACAATATTCCGTCCCCTTCTGGATGATTTCCATAAATGGAGCGAGACGGAGCTTGCCCAGGCTGGATCTGTGATCCGAAGAGTGCATATGACGCAAGCACGTTTTTCCGTCACCTCGTATCTGGGGATACACCCCTTATTTGCCCAGGAACCAAAGTTTCGTTGCAGATAAACCAATTAGTTGCAGCGGAAGCTGTAGTAGGTAATAAATCACTCTCCTTTACCTCTCACTTCTTCACACAGCGCTGTGTTTGACGAGAATATGGAGAGGAATCCTGCTGACGCGTTTCGTCCTATATCCTAGGACTTTTTCAAAGCTGTTAATTCTGCACCTTTGGTTCCTATTTAAGGGATAAGTGGGCGTAAGTCTCTGCAGGTAGCAGGCTGGGTCTGCCAATATAAGTATTTGCCGAAAGTCTGTGAGACTGAAATACAGGGGCTGGCTTTGGTGCCGAGACCGAAAGGGGCTGAGGACTTACCCCATACAGATTGTAACCAAACCTTTTCCCTTTAAATGACTGCCGGGACGCTGCTTTTGCATCCAGATGTAGAGGTGTGTTAGGAGCCGGAGAGTCGCGGATGCGCATGTGGTATGAAGAGAAGTGTGCAGTCTTGTCCTCTATTAGCTTCAATCTGAAGCAGCGGAAATTGGAGCAGAGGGACAGCTGATAGCCTACGTGTTTCACCGAGACTTCTTCAGGGGTAGTTGCAGAGGAAAAAGGGAACAGCTACTTAAGGGTAGTCCAGGGGGAGATTGACTCCAACTCCTATATCCCTTCCACCAGTAGCCACCATAATAATTTGATTCAGAATATACCTAAAGGGCAGATTATAAAACAACGACGCAACTGCTCCCAGCTAGATTAGTATGAGGCGCAGGCCGAGATACTGAGAGACCGTTTTCTGGAAAGGGATTACAATTAGGAGGTAGTCGACAATGCCTTCACCACCATGCGGAATACAAATAGGGAATTACTACTGGGCTATATAGTCAAAAAAGTAGAACCCCCCACCATTCCATTCATCTCTAAATTTAGTCAAGACTCAAAGAAAATTGAGTCTATCTTCAGAAAGCATTGGAAGATTCTGCTAGGTGATGAAAAATTAAAACAGATGCTTCCTGAAAAACCCAAATTTGTCTACACCAAAGCAGACAATCTTAAGAAACAACTAGTCAGCAGCACCATACCCCCTGCAATAGACTCCCAAAAGGGCACCTGGTTAGGTGAAAAAGGAAAAGGTTTCTACTATTGCAACAGGTGCCATGCCTGTAAAACCAGCCATAACCACAGCACCAAGCCCATCACCTCCTATATCTGCCACTCCACCAAGGAGGAATTTACTGTTAATGACAAAATCACCTGTGACACCTCTGGGGTTATATACCTGCTACAGTGCCCTTGTGGTCTTTAATATGTGGGAAGAACGATTAGAAAACTCTACACAAGAATTGCTGAACACCAGAGAAACATTAAGAACGAGTTCGAGAAACACAGTGTTTCCGAACACTTCCGTATCCACCATAATCAGGATCCCTTCCAACTCCACTTTATGGGAATAGAAAAGGTTGCTAAACCTTGGGGGGGGGGGACTACATAAGAATCATTTTGCAAGAAGAGTCTAAATTCATTTTTAGTTTGAAAACCTTGATTCCACAAGGTCTCAACATAGACTTTGAACTAAATCAATTTTTATAATCATACAGTCACCCTTGATTTTTCACCCCAAGCTTTATACCTCATATACCTCCTCTGGTATCTATGCACATTTCTGCTAGTTGTGACTTTGGCTATACATGTATTAATTTGCTGATACAATTGTCCACAGGATTGTGGTTAACCAAATTATACACTTATCAACTGTTTCTATCAAAAGAATGACTATGCATTAATTTATCAAAAGAATGACTATACATGTATTTTTTTTGCTGATAGACTCAATTTTCTTTGAGTCGCGACTAAATTTAGAGATGAATGGAATGGTTGGGGGTTCTACTTTTTTTACTATATTGCCCAGTAGTAATTCCCTATTTGTATTCCGTATGGTGGTGAAGGCATTGTCGACTACCTCCTGATTGTAATCCCGTTCCAGAAAACGGCCTGTGCCTCATACTGATCTAACTGGGAGCAGTTGCGTCTTAGTCTTGTAAACTGCCCTTTAGGTATATTCTGAATCAAATTATTATGGTGGCTACTGGTGGAAGGGATATAGGAGTTGGAGTCAACCTCCACCTGGACTACCCTTTTAGGGCTTGACTTTAGTCTGCAACTCTGAAGAGACATGAATGTTGTAGAATAAGTGGGAACCCCCCCTCAACACACAGACACTGGGGGGCAAAAGGATCTCTGATGGTGCAATATTGCTACTCTCATAATTTTGTTTCTTGTAAATGGCGAGGTGGGGGAGGAACCTCATGCAAGCACTCACTTCTGTCTCCAAGTGCTCAGCCCACCCGACTGGCACATGACACGCTTCAAAGATAGTGGCTGGTGGGGAATATGGCTATGTTAGTACTCCAGTCAAACCATGAAGCAGGTGTCCTAAGGTGAGCTATTGAAGGGCAGAAACCTCCCATGGAGCAGAAGGGCAAAAGCTAGCTTGATCGTGTCAGCATAAATACAGATCATGAAAGCGGGTCTCACGATCCTTCTGACTTTTTGGCCTTTAAGCAGGAGGTGTCAGAAATATTACCACAGGGATATCTGGCTTGTGACAGCCGAGCATTCATAGCAAAGTCGCTTTTTGACCTTTCCATATTGGCTCTTTCTTTGATTGCAACGTAAAATTCCTCAAACATTAGACTGTTCACAGACTAAATGGATGGGTTTAGACCATCATGAAACAAGTTCGTTTTACCTTACTGATGAGGTGTTGTTGAAATAGTTAGCCTTCTTAGTACAAGAGCTTGGCTGAGGAGCCAAAGGAGAGCCACAAGACGCATATCAGAATGCCCCCTAAATGTGATGATACCGCAGTACCGTTGAGCCACTATTGGCCTGGGATAGCTGAGGGACACCATAGGTCTGCTCATCTCTGGATTGAGTACGGATAGATGTGGGCCACCTCTTTACTGCAGCACATTGGAGGTTTGTTGGGAACTCACCAATAAATAATTCATAGACTATCTGATTCTAGGTCATGGTTTCTTGCATAGCAGAACAGCTTCCTTGCTGTGATCCATTGAAAATCATTCTTTGAGCCAAACATTTTCTCCTCCATCTGTTTCCAAGGCTGCCTGTAGCTTGTTGGTGGAGTGGCAGATACCATGTGGCAAAGTCCTGCTGGGACAGCTTGAGTCTATTGTTATCCCCCAGCCCCAGGGAGAGTGCCACAAAGCTCCCTGACATTTGGGAGTGGGTGGCTGAATGGTCAGGTGGTGGGGTCATCCTTTCACAGGCTTAATGTGCCCCTCCTTGAGATGTTCCACCCCAGGATTAATGGTCCCCTCCCATGGCTTAAATGGCAGCCACTGCTCCTCCATGGAGAGGAAGTCTGCAGGGACTCATGCCTTGATCCTGTTCCGGGGAAAAGTGAACATTAGTCATAGGCCAGGGCCAATTTGTTGCTGTGGGACTTAATCTCTGGGCAGCTGACTTCCACCTCCAGGCAAAGAATAGATGGTGGTGGGAGGAAGGTGAATCTGTCCCTCCATTGGCTTAATGTACCTATGCCAGGGCTGTACAGCAAGCCTCTGAGAGCAGGAGTCTGTAAAGTCTCATCTGGAGCAGCAGATAGCTGCTGGTGCCCCATCCTGTGTGCGGAATGCAAGTTAGTGGGCAGAGCCAGACTGGAGGGTAACTCTGTCACAGAACTCTGTGTGTGAATGAAGTGGCAAAAATAGTTAAAAGGAGGGGTGAATGATAGGAAATGTACAATTTCCTGTAAAAAATTGAAATATAGTGACATATATATATATACAAGTTAACCCGTGCATGATACTCATGCATTCTAGTCAAATCAAGCTACTTAAGGTTTTTAAAAGGTTCTTGTCATCTTCATCGCCACACACACACACGCCGCTAGGCTTTTATATATTAGATAATGCTAAGAATTTAGTAGGTCAGTGTAGTATATAACTCCGCCCAGCAGGTGGCGCTGCAGTTTGAGCACTCTGTCGCTAGGCTTTTATATATTAGATATATATATATATATATATATATATATATATATATATATATATATAGATATATATATATATATATATATATATATATATATATATATATTCAGAGAGTGAGCAAGAAGTAGCAAAATAGCAAAATCATTGAAAAAAACATCTCTTAATGATTTATTTAATAATTTTGTTCTAAATTTAAGTAAAACAATTCTGATCTGATGTTGGAGAAGTTTAGTCATAGAATAATTGTGAAATTTCCTAGAGACAAAAGAGATTTTGACTCTAATCCTTATTGTTTAGTAAATACATATTACAGAGGTTATATATGAACCAGTGCAAATTGACATAGGCACTTGCTATTTAGTTTGAATTACTTTTAAAAGTTCAAAATAATATATGTTCTATTAAAGTATTGTTTTCAAATAAGCATTGCTTAAGCGATTGTATTGTGTTTCCAAAGCACAAAGTAATTTATTTTAGAAGATGTAAAATGTAACAATTCAATCCATGATTATAACACAGTACAGCAAATACCAAAAGATAAATACATATCGCTGCGCTCGCTTGCGCTAGCTGGTACCTGCGAAAAGTACTTCACTCCAGAATACTGTGGTCAGACAAGACTGAGGCCAGTGCCAGCACAGCTATATTATATACACTCAGTGTTACAGAGAAAACAATGCATATGACGTGGCTTGCTTCTAAAGGTCCAGACTTCAGGTGGGTCCAGTGTAAACAGGTGCACTACAGAACACAGCGGGTGCTGGGTGTCAGGACATGCTGGCACTTGTAGTTCCCAGTGGGTCCCCTAAGTCCAGCATTCCCTGGCAGCCATGGGTTTTCTGGTGCTTGTAGCACTTCAAGCACAGCATGCCCAGACTGTTCATGGCAGTCCATGCTTGCTAGAACCTGTAGTTCACCAATGTAAAATAGTGTGTAATTCATTTATTTTTTTACACATTTATTACTGCACATGGGTGCGGGAAGAGCCCAAGTACTGTCAGAATTCGGCTCGGTACCCCTAGGGAGGGGGGCCACATTTTTTTGCGGCAGGGATACCCCTGCTGCAGGTTTCCCAGCAATAGAGTCACCATCCCCGGCTGGCTAAGCCTAGAGTTGGTTGGAGGAAAATAGGGGGAACCCCACAATGTTTGTCCTCCCTGATTTTCCTCCAACTAGCACTAGCACTAGGCTGGCAGCACTATGGTTAATATGACTGGGGAGTGGGGATAAAAGAGTTAACGGTTAGATTGTCTTTCTTCAAAGGAATGTCAGATGAAACTAAACAGTTTCTGTTTAGAAAAAACTCATTTAGTTTTTGGAGACTTGTACTTTGCTACACGCTGGCTCAGTGTCATGGAAGTACCACAGCTCTCTGTTAAACAATGTAAATCAAACCAGTGGTAGTCATATTTCAGACGGAAATAATACTGACACGAAAATCCCAACAGTGTAAATACTGACATGGAAAAATACAGACAGTGTGATTGATGCGAGTGGGTCCAGCAGTGAACTGTGAAAAACATAAATAAGTAAAGACATATATATTTTTTTAAACATGTAACCCGATGACAGCGATATTTCTTCAGTGGTCAGTGATCAGAAACGGTGTATCAGATTAATACGGCCAGCTGGAGAGTCAGTGAAATTCACACAGGTCTTGTATTTGCTAAAACTTTGATTTACTCAGACAAACACATCAATTTTGAAGAATAGATTACGTAGACATATCACAATCGCGCAAGAGTATAGTGTATGGCATTATGCCATGAATAGAAAAGTACATATCTAAAGGCTAAGCAGACTAGAGAAAATACATTCGATATGGGTATAATTATATTTCAACGTATTTCTAGAAATGTTGCTATTAAGCAGGTACCTTATCTATATACGTCATAAGACCTTGGTTCAATAAGTTTTGTATTTTGATTATCTTTTTGGCAGCCTTAGAAACTACTAAGTACCCATAAGCATATGGAGATTTAATGGAGGTGTGGGCAGCTATTGGTAAACAACATGTTAGCTTGGTCTCTGAAGTTCATAGAGTCAGTGGGCCCAGAACTGAATGTTTACAGTCATAAGATACAAATAATAATAGCAAGACAATGAAGTCTATAAATCACTTGGATATCTATTAGTATCACCATATAAGGTACATGAAAAACTGCACTCAGATAAGGTGCATACAAAAATACATAGGTATATATATGATTAACATCTCAGTCTTTATACAAGCTGAAGACGGAAAAGAAACCTCTCACTTCCTTAATGTGTTTCATATTTTAATTTATTTAATCTCAACTGTTGCATTAAGTTCTATGTTTGATTGCAATACCTTTATTAGTTAACTCAGGTCTAAAAAGTACAAAATAGCACTTGGGAATAAATATACAGACGACAAGCCCACAGCTTGAAGTCAAAATAGCAAATATCTCCACAGCCACAACATATTTCCCCCTAGTGCTCAAATAAGCTGGAACAAATGATATCCAGACACTGCAGAACACCAGCATACTGAAGGTGATAAACTTGGCTTCATTGAAAATATTGGGCAAATTCCTGGATAAGAAAGCAACAAGAAAACAGACAAAGGATAGAAATCCCATAAATCCAAGAACACAGTAAAATCCAATCAATGAACCCTCATTGCACACTGCTAATATTGTCCCAATTTCATCTTCCATGTTATAGTATGGAAATGGAGGAGCAATTCCCAACCATAAAGCACATATTATTAATTGACACAAAGAACAAAAAATAATGATAGAATTAGACAATCTGGGCCCCAAGAGGTTCCTCAACTTGCTTTCTGGCCGAGTGGCATTGAAAGCAATAATTACAGTCACTGTCTTGGCCAAAACGGAGGAGACTGAAAGTGTAAAGGTGATTCCAAATATTGTTTGCCGTAAAAGGCATGTTGCCTTGATGGGATGACCAATGAATATCAAAGAACAAAGGAAACACATCTTGAGAGATATTAGGAGAATATAACTGACTGTTTGGTTGTTTGCTTTCATAACACGGGTATTTCTGTGTTTTGTAAAAAATGCTGTGATTACACAAGTCAAAGAAAAGAGCAAAATGGATACTGCTGTAAAGAATTCCCCCAGAGGTTCACTGTATGATAGGTAAGAAATGTCTTTAAAGATGCATGCGTCTCTGTTTAAATTAGGCCATTGGTCTTCTGGACATTTACGACACATTTCCATATCTACATAGAAAAAACAATGTTATTAAATCACAAATAAAACATATTTATAAACATGACAAATGCAGCAAACTATATAAAATAGAGATGTGCTTTTCGGATTTTATCCAATCCAACATATCCGAGAATTGGTGTTCCGAGTGAAACCGAGTCATGAACAGGTTTTGGTACCAATTTCATACCTCAAAAGGTGGTAAAATGTAATTTCAGGGAAACTATTGATGGAAAACTTGCGAGAGTTTTGGATCGATATCTCCTATACATAGCCCTTCCTCGGTTTATCATCTACCATTTTAGAACAGACAGCACGTAGAGAGGATGTTAGCTGCAGTGCTCTTCTGTGAAAATATTGTATAAAATTAAAGTACATAACACAGAGTTAAACAGGGTGAAATAATGGCAGAGAAAACAATAGAACAGTTGTGATTATGTAAAACAGTTCTTTAGGGAACAGTTTGCTGATCAATTGGCTTAAATTTCAAACAGTCAGATTGTTTAGATGGAGTAGTGGCTACTGGTTGTTATTAATGAATATATATAGTAGTAGTTTATAGACTGAGTTAGATACATTTTGAACTAACTAGTATATTTAGTGGAGAATAACAGTGTGCTTTTGCTGTATCAAAACTGCATGTAGAGTTGTACCGTAGGACTGAACAGATTTCAAATGTCAAAATAAAAATAACCAGCATAAATATTACAGAGTCAGTATTGCTTTATATAAAGGCAAAATAGTGCAACATCAACATTTAAAACATCGCACAATAAACAATACTAAAGGTACCAAAAAAATTCTGAAAAGACTATAATAGTACCAATGAATTATCGACTACTTTATCTGTGATCATATTTCTGCAGCATACAGAGCTCATTATTTACAGTGACAGTGACATCTGTATTAAGTTGGAAAAAAACTGAGTGTTT
Organism: Mixophyes fleayi; assembly: GCF_038048845.1. Lineage (NCBI taxonomy): Eukaryota > Metazoa > Chordata > Amphibia > Anura > Limnodynastidae > Mixophyes > Mixophyes fleayi. The sequence goes on from NC_134413.1 coordinate 63,015,399, forward strand.
GTTTCTGAGGGTCAGCAGCAGAACCCTTCAATAAAGACTATATTCTAAACTTCTTTTTCTTTTTTTAATACTTGTCAAGTTGTTAAGGGTCATTCGGTGATATCTATATTAAGTGGGAAAATAAGGGTGCTTGCGTGTCAGGGTATTTCCTGGGCATTTTCAACATTTAGAGACTGCTTGTAGAAATGTCATCTACTAAGCTACCAACTAAAGCAAGCCCATTAGATTAATTAAACAAAAAAAAAATTACTGTAAGGTGCAAGAGAAACAAATGCTGAAACAGTGCACACACACTAAATTTGGAATGTTAGACAGCATGCATCATGGAGCATGAAAAGGCAGTAGCAATCATATGTCATTAGATGGACAGAGGCATCAGTAGATATTTAGTCAAGTAGATATCCAATTGTAAAGCGCTACATATTTGGCGGTCGCTATATAAATAAATGATAGACGAAGGTGGTCTGCACCCATACTAAAACTTTAAAAGACTATGCACACAATTAATTTTGAACATAACAGAGCATCAATCATACACACTGATGCTACAGAAACAAGCAGAGGTCATTGAATGGACAGTGGCATGAATGAACAGAGTTAGACATTTATAAAAGTAAATAGATGAAGGTGGCTTGCACCCATACTAAACAATTCAAAGATTAGTACTATGCGCTTCTTGATGGGCAGAGCATTCATCAGAGGCCAAGACGAGCTTTCAAATACCTTGTTTTACTTAAGTGATTGTTTATGCTAAATGTAAGGTAGATGTGGGCCATAATGTTGCCCTTGTGAATCAAGCAAGGTGGCTCTGATATACATGCCAGTTACCATGTATATCTACATCCAGCTACCATGTATCTACATACCATTGTCCAGTTTGACATTAAGATGTCAACCTCGATATGTCCTTTTGGCTAAGCTCAAGTGTGGTATCTGACCTAGTATGGTTGGTTCGGGTTGCCCTGAATGGACGGGTCCTCTTGGTTTGATTTTGGAAGGATGGTGTTGTTTGAAGCCCGAGGTGACTGTGCCTCCAGGGGACAGGGCTCATAGGTAACCGGAAATGCAGTGGTGGTGGGCCTGTAACCCTCACCTTGCACAACCCTGGGGTAAAGGGGATTGCCTAAGACTTGCAGCAGAGGTGGTCCCAAAGACCCAGGTATATAAATATGGTATGTACATAAATATGGCATGTATAACACAGCCCAACAAAAAAAATATTTTTTTTAGTAGTGATGGATATTCAAACAAATTTAGGATATTTTGTGGGTGCTGAATTAAAAAAGAAAGCATTCTTTTTCAAATTGGCTCTAGTTCTTGAAATAATAGATACCCTCAACTAACAGCTAACTTAGCCATAACCCGTGCATATGGGAATTTATCAGAAAATTGAGAGACACGCAACCATTCTAGGTGTTCACTCCATGATCATCCTAGAATATTCCCTCTCCGTATATAAGTGATTGGCCACCCAATCAGCAGTCAGTTGGAAGTTGAGCGGTTTGCGTTGTCTATTGTGTTTTACTTGTTTCTCATACATGTTATACATTTCTATACATGTAATTAGTGTAAATAAGTCATGTTGTATATGGGATGGTTGTAGTAACACTTTGAATATACAGAGTGTTTCAAGTAAGAATAAAGTCAACTGGTTGACAGGGAACAAATCATTCTCCCACCGTTTCATATTAAGCTGGGACTAATGAAACAATTTGTTGAAGCTTTGGATAAAGATGACAATTGCTCCAAATACATTTGTAGATCGTTCCCTGGACTAAGAATGGAAAAACTTAAAGCTGGAATCTTTGATGGCCCTCACATTAGTGAACTAATCAAGTGTTCTAATTTCACAAAATGTATGAATGGTGTTGAAACTTCTGCCTGGTGCAGTTATGCTTCAATTGTCAAGAACTACTTAAGTAACCACAAAGTAGACAATTATGAGAAACTGTTGCAAAACATGCTCACAAACTTTAAAAATGTGGGTACTAATAAAAACATAAAGGTGCACTTTCTCCATAGCACTTACACAGATTTCCAGATAATCATGGTGATTTTATGTTAAATTATGCCTATGTTTCTGTACAGTAGATTCATTGGACCATTGTCCCTATTTAGTGTTTGTAATATTCTGAAGAGTCTTTGTCAATGACACAAATGCATGTCATGCAGTACTGCTTTATGTTACATTTTGATCACCCCCAATGTAGTTCAACTGTTCCTATATAAAAATTTAAAATTATTAACAGTAAGGGAGCCATATAGTATTCCTTTATTTCAACCTGCTGTTTTGAAATGCAACTACAGTATAGACATAGGTAAGCTCAGAGGATTATTAAAGGTATATGGAACCCCCCCTCTAGTCCAGGTGTACTGAACAAGATATGCATAGAAACTGCTGCACTTTTATCTCTATTACAGACAAGACCATTCACTGACTCTTTTCCCCGGAGCATTGTGAGTAGTTCGTTATATGTACTGTATGCCTAATTTACTGCCAAATTACTTTGTATGCATTTCATTAGGTCAAACAGTGAGATCAGACACCTCCCAAACTATAGGAACATACTTATATTCATTATACTAACTTTGCCTTTTTCGAGTAGAATGGTGGGATTGGGGGATATGTGACAGATTCTCAATTGTGCCATTTGACCATAAGAAATTTGCTCCATCTGTCCACAATCCTAAGGGTACAACACATATGGCCTGAAATAGTTTAAGACATTCTCCATTTACAAAGCATATCTTGTGGGGAAACACTGCGCATGCACAGAAACAGACACTACGCCAAAGAGCGCTAACTATGCTCCTCCCAGGGAGCTATATGGGATATGACTGTATGGGCAGCATCCAATAATGAGGTAACAAAGCCTAAATGGCCTAAATCATATTATAGAGCCCTCTAATAGTCTAGAATATAATATACTATTAAACAACAATTTTTCTGAGTATAAAATGCAGGCCCCAATTAGCCAGCACATTGGTAAAGGCTGGATGCCTGGATAGATCTAGAACTGCCCTCTCTCCCTCTATGGTGCTACCAACTGTGAACATTTTGGATTTAACCTCTGGTTACACAGTTGTGGGCACTAGTAAACTGCACTATGATTAGATAATAATGACCATATTGCTGCTGTTTCTCATGGAACACGAGCTCTTTATGGAAAAAAATAATGCTACTTTAATATACAATAAAGAAGAAGGCTTAATGTACTGTACCTGTCCAATCCATGATGGTAATGACCATTTATACTTTGATGGTATTGTGGTAGTCAATTTACTATGCAGGTTGCGGCATTCCTAATATGTTATAGCTACCAAACAATGCCATTGGCAGAGAACAAAAATGCTTGCACTAATCTCTACTTTAAAGTTATCCCTCAAAACCATACTGTACATGCACCTGCCTAGTGCACAAACATTTCTCCTGTGATGTCATATCTTTTTTTTTTCTTCAGAAAGGTGAGGAGCCTATCCCTCTTCATACATGATCTCCATTGTGTGTGTCACGTGTCTTTATAAATCTAAAACTTATACTTTATTTATGACCCCCCTAATCTCCTGTCTCATTTGTGTTCTATTGCCTACATATGTCTCTTTTACCTATTGCTTCTTCTATTCCAAAGACATAGCCCGGCTTTCATGCGCAATAAAATGGCCATATGCATGGAAAACTGGGCAGCCAAATTTTCAGAAGGCTCAAAAAAAAAAAGTGTCTGGTGCAGGAATCTTACCATAAAGTGATTGTATATGTGGATTATTAAGTTACATAACTTATTTTCCATATTTGAGTCATTAAGGAAAGTAAGGCAAAAAAAAGGAGTAAATGTTCTCTGAAACAAACCATGTTACGATGCAAAGGTTGCAAATTAGTTTATTATTGTGCACATAAGTTACATACTGGCCGTTTTTTCATCTAGCACACCAATACCTGATAGCTTTATTTTTACACAGAAATTTAAAGTTGATCTAGGACATGCCCTACCCCAACTATAAATCTAAACCCATATTTTAAATTTACCCCCCCCCCCTACAATGCAACATGGTTTTGCCCAGATGCAAAGTTACTCCTTTTTTATGCTTTACTCTACTTAATGACTCAGGCCCTTAGTCTGCTTATATTCCAAATGTGGGCATTAAACCCTGTATGTTGTCTGTGCCAGACTGTAGTGTTATTTGTTGCAGGTTATTATTTAAAGATGTTTAGTGCTACCATTTTGTTAAATAAACTTATTTATTTTATTTTGGATATTTGCCTGGGTGATTTTGAACCTTGGATAGGTACCGGGTGGGCCAGCTGTGCGGCACAGAGGGTTACATTAAACCCGGTATCTTCACAGTAATAAGTATACAATTAATGAAATAAATAAATATTAAGAGCAACTGTACAAGATAATATGTAACAATGAGACATTAATATATTACTGTACTAGTGAGTATGTCACTAGAGATGGTAAAATATTGGGATTAACTGTACTGAAGATTGTTATTAGAAATATTATTATAGTAAGATTATCTGTACTAATAAGAACTATGTAAAATAGTAATAAGTCAACTAATTTGAAATAAAACCTCTACAGTAAAACAGTAAATTCTTAAATTTAAATCAATTATAATTACAACAATAGAATACTAAAACTAGTAGGGAATACTGCCAATGGGTTCATGCTTCTGCTGTGGCCTCTCCACTTCTCCTTTGTGTGGGTCTTTCTACCCAGCTGTTGACCTAGAGCAGGGGTAGGCCACCTGCGGCTCTCCAGGTGTTGTGAAACTACAAGTCCCAGCATGCCTTGCCAGTAGATAACCAGCCGATAGTTGGCAAGGCATGCTGGGATTTGTAGTTTTACAACACCTGGAGAGCCGCAGGTTGCCAACCCCTGACCTAGAGGAACAATATCCACTTGCAAAACAGGTGAGGAACTTGAATACATAATAAATACAGATGTAGTTTTGGACCCACTGTATGCCCTTAAGTTGCTCAAGTTGAAAAAGAAAAAACTAAAGACAGTGCTAGTATAAAATAAATTAAAACTTTTTTATATGAAAAGTCTAAATAATGTAGTGTAATTTAGTATAATGAAAGTCAGAATAATTTAAAAATATGTCAGTATATGGCAGAATAACATGAGCGAATCATGGAGATGGCTGCAATATAAAACTATTTCTTTGGAAAACAAACAATCTAATACTAAAATACATGGATCAAATATAAAAGTATATGTAACATGCAGATCAAGAAATCAGGATAAAATTAATATCTTACATAGAAGCAGGGACTGTCTTGTGACCAATTGCTCAAAAGTGAACAAAAATGACAAATAAGTTAGATAAGGTCTCTCCTTTCCCCAAAAAAATCTGACCACCTCTTAAACATTAGCCTAAACTCTAAACACTTTGTACTAGAAGATCTTTGTCGAAGAGTGTCTCCTCAAATACCCACAAGGTATCTTGTTTTGAGAAAGTTAATCAAATATGCTTTTGGAGTGTGGGAGAATGTTCTGGTCGCGAATCAAAATTATGACCCCCAGCACTGTGAGGCAAAAATGCTAACCACTATGCCACAATCTTTAGAAGTAGGGCTGGTAGACTACAATGAAAAATTAAAATTATAATTTTTAGGGTACGTATGAAGCCTTGGAAGCTAGTGGATAAACTGATTGGAGGAGGAAATGTATTCTTGGAAGTGACGAGCAGCAAGGGAGAAGTGTTAGTGGCAGGAGAGGGGAGAGGCAATCAGTGGGGTGGTGAGGCCATGCTTGATGGCATGCGGAGAGGACGGGAAGAATTGAGGATAGATATGAGATTGTAGATGAAGGCCAGAAAGCAGTGGCTGAGGGCTTTGAAGGTGAGGGTCAGGAGTTTAATCTGAATTCTTTAAGCCAGTGCTAGAAAGTGGCAGAGGGAGAGGAGGTTACAACAGTAAAGTCATAATTTATGAAATTTCAAAAGTGCAGCAAAAATGTCATTTGGTGACATCAGACAAAGGTATTTCACCCATTTTTGCAGTGAAACACAAAAATTTGGTGGCCAAGATGGCACGGTCTGTGGGGATGCAAAATGTTGCATCTTCTAATAGAAGAAACTTGGTGGAACAGGACTTTGCTTCATGACAAAGGGCTAGGCACATGAAAGTGTGTGCTTATGCAGTCATACGCAAAAATTAGATTTTGTTTTGTGGGATGAGATGATTTAAATGGGAAAGATGCATTTAGTGGCAGTCACTATTTTGTAGGTGTTGCACAACATTTTCCTTACAGCAATATTGCAAGAATTGTATGGCTACTCAGAGGCAATTTATTCAAAACAGTTATATAATGTGAAATTAAATATGGAAGGAGGTGGCATCTTTTGAATTTTTTTAAATTCAAGAATCATTCTAAAAATGGTAGTTAGGTGCTGAAATCATTTTTAATTACCTGTTTGATTGGAAAACTCCCATTCTCGGCAGGGTACACATTCATAGCAGCAGGCAGCTGATCCCTTTCCTGTAGATTTTCTATATCCAGGGAGACACATTGTACTACAAACAGACGGTGGAGTCTATAAGGTGAAAAATATGAGCATTAATGTGTTGTAATTGGTGTAATATTATATATATATAATGTCTAAAAAGTATTCAGTGTATAACACAGAAGTAGGGTTTAACATCAATGTAATTAATAGCAAACATTGGAAGGCTGGGATTGTTGTGACTGGTTTTTAATTATTAGCCATACCCGACAGAGGCTGTTGGCTACTTTAATGGCAATCCCTACTCTATTACACTAATACAATGCCAAAATATTCAGATCAGGTATTCCAAACTTTGGTCATTGCCTCTTTGAACATAATTCCAGCTAAAAAATTCATAGATATTTCACATTCCATAATTAGGACAATAACATAAACATTACACATATGATGCTTACACTACAACACTCTAATACAAAACCTCATCAAATGCCCCAATTAGCTTTTGAATTGTGCAAACGACAATGTTATGTTTATGCCTTATATTTGGCACATTGTTAAACATGTTTGCCTGATTACTAGAGATTTTCAATTAAATTAATTAAATTGATCCACAAGAATAAGCAACACTTGAAAATATTTACAAGGGGAACACTGCCAGATCCATTGTAAAAATCCAGACATAAAAAAAAAACATTAAAAAAAACAGCATAATGCAGGATGTTGAAAATTATAAATAAGGACTTGATTTTAAGCAGAAAGGTTCAGTTGCTATCATAAGGATTAAGAAGTTGGTTGCCCTAGATAAATATTCACTTTTTCCTTCCACTTGAATGACCTACATGTCAGCATAGTGTAGGTGGCAGCTGCACAGGGAATCAGGATCAGAGCAGTGAAGAGCCAGATAAATTAACTTCCAAAGCCGTTGGCACAAATGTAGGTTATTTCAAGGCTGCCACCAATACCATAGTGACAGATATTTAATTATTCACTAATTTATTAGGGAAGAATTTTAAGGTGAGGAGAGTGACAAAGTGTTGGGTCAGAGGGGACTTGCCCACTTCTGACAAGAGGCAGTCATTAGCAATACACATGGGGGTGAATTTATCAAGCTGTGAGTTTTCAGCAGGTTTGAAAAGGGGAGATGTTGTCTTTAGCAACCAATCAGATTCTAGATATCATTTATTTAGTACAGTCTACAAAATGATAGCTAGAATCTGATTGGTTGCTTTAGGCAACTTGTCCTCTTTTCAATCCCGCAACTTAATAAATTTACCCCATGGTTTCAAATCAGAGGAAAGTAGCAGGTTCAGTATGTGCGGGTGAAAGTGGAACAAACCATTTAGAGCAGCTTTTGCTACAGCTTTCTCTAGATGCATCCAGCTGTACATCGCTACCAAATGCAACAGTATTTCCTTAGAAGCACCAAGTGTGTACAAAATGAAGAGAAAGTGCACAGTGAGCCCCAAGACCACCAAGCAGCATGTTTTCATTGCTGCAAACAGAGGGTGTTAATTGCGCGTATGACCCAAAAAATCAAATTCTCATAAATGCAATGAAATTTCAACAAATCAGTCAATAATCTGTAACCAAAAGCAATCTGACAGTTCTTTAGCATGTGATAACTCGCTTTCTTGTTTTTACAATGTCCTATTATTTTTTCTCCTGGTGGAACCAGATAAATCTGAATAGCAAAACAAAAACCACCATATTCAAATCCATATAAAGTTTTCAATTACCCTGTGGGTATACGCTTACTCCACTGGATCAAACAGCAGACATGTAAAATAAACAAATCTCTGCAGGACACCGGCAGCCTCTTTCTGCGCTAGTATAGATCACCAGGGATAGCGTCTCACTGGGTCTGTGATCCCCCATTGCCACCAACGCGCTTCGATTATAATAATCTTTGTCAAGGTGTGGGGGAAACTCAGATAATGTCCAGCATTTTGAATTCTTGAAAGCCAATGAAAACAGCTTCACTCCATGTGTGAATAATTAATGAGCTAGCTTCACTGGTTTGCTAATTGTGATCCACCCAAATGTAACACATGATCTAATCCCTTAAATTACAATACATTTCTGTTAATAAGCAATTGAAATAAATATACACAAAATATAACATTATTCTCAATTGCTGACATAGAATCATTCATATTATAGACACAATGCATCAAAGGATGATCCTATAACATAAGTACATCCAAAGGGGCTAAAAGATCTAAAGACACAATCAAAATAAAACTTCATCTTTCCTCAAATTGATATTATAAAAAGACATTATATATTTTTTTTCTATTCTGCCCCAACATTGGGATCAAACTCCTAACCCTAAATACTATAAATGGAAGGTTATCCTCTGTGTCCTAGGAGCCTTTTATTCAGACTTTTAACTTTGAAAGTAATAATGAAATCCACTCGTGATTTTTGTTTTGACGTCAATAAATTTTTATTGAGTTTTACAAAGTTAAATGGGGTACAGAAAAAAGAAAGGGTTACAAGCACAGTTGAAGGAACAAACAAAAGGGTAACAAAAAGGGGGGGAACCCCCACGCAGGGGGTAGTCACTCAATTGAAACAGCGATCTTATAACATGCACGTTACTTTAAGAAGCAGAAATAAAATATACACATTGGTCTTTCTCATAATACACCACATGGGGACATATTAATACCTAGGTAGCTCAAATGACACACAGGCAGAACCTATTCATTAGGCTGGGGTTCCTTTTTGAGGGCTGTTGGGGAGGGAGGGGGAGAAATATTTGAAGCTACTCGTGCTCTGCCGGAGCCCTCTGTGACATATTCGTGCCAGCTAAACCATTTGAAAATTGGATTGGAGGCGGATGACGTATAGGGCACATCTGTTGTTTCCATTTCGAAACTATACTGGATCTTAGACACGACCTTAGTGATGCAGGGGGGAGCAGGGGACTTCCAGTTCTGAGCTATTGCTGCTCTAGCGGCTATTAGTATGTGTCCTAATACATAGCGCTTATAGTTAGGGATCACAGACTGGTATATATGTAGGAGGGCTACCTCCGGGTCAAGAGTGACAGAAACTTGCAGGACCTCCGAAATCAAAGTGGATACCTCGCCCCAGAATGCCTGGATCACCGGGCATGTCCAAAAGACATGATAAACATCTGCTATCTGACCACATTGACGCCAGCAGAATTTAGACTTACTTGGCTATATCTTATGAAGGTGATCCGTGGTGAGATAGAGCCGATTGAGGAGCTTAATATGCATTTCGGTATGATTGATGCATCTAGACATGCGGTGTGAGGAAATGTAGATCTTTTCCCACTGCTGGAGGGAGAGAGTCATACCAATATCTGCTTCCCAACGTGTCTGAGTCGGAGTCTTGGAGGCTGGGACCAGGAACTGGGAATAGCGGTACCAGAATGTTATTCCTCCCCTACTACCCGCCTTTGTTAATCTATCTAGAACCTGAGCTGGTAATGTGGACAAAGCATGGGGGGTCCTGGAGGCTGCCCCCACCCAGTGTCTAATTCGCATATATTTAAACATCTCAGACTGAGGCAGATTGTATTTGTTCCTAAGCACATCGAAGGGGAGGAAAAGGGTCTGCGCAAACATATCCGCCAGAGAGACTATCCCTTTATTTTTCTATACAGTAATATTGATATCCGGCATGAGTTTTGACAATGCTTGGAGGGAAAGATTAAGGGAAGGGAGTACAACGTCCTTGTGTGACCCAATAAATTTATCCCATACTCGTAAGGCATCCGAGATGGAGAGTAATTTACGGGCACCCGGTGGGCGGCCTGACCTAGGAATCCAAAGGAGATCCAGCAAGGGGAATCCTGCATATAAAGCCCTCTCGATATCAACCCACGGATTAGCTGCATGAGGTAGTGACCAATCTCGGAGGCAACTCAAAACACAAGCATCCTGGTAAAGCGTTAAGCTGGGAAGCAATAAGCCGCCTCTTGACTTTGGTAAAGACATACGTTTGTATGTAAGGAGGGGGCGTTTCTGCCTCCAGACATATGACATCATCAGAGTGTGGAACCTATCCATCATTCGTTTTGGTATGATATAGGGTATGGTACGGAAGATATACATAAGTTTTGGTAGCAACATCATTTTAAAAGCCGCTATGCGCCCCAGCCAGGAGACCTCAAAGTCATTCCAGTTCTTAGTCAGTGAGGAGAGGTGAAGATAAATCGGGGAAAAATTAACTTCAAACACCGCAGATAAATTTGCCGGGATATGAATACCTAGATATGATAGGGAATCTTTAACCCACACAAAACTTTTGTAAGCTTGAAAGGGAAGATTGTGGTATATTAATGGGAAGGGCTTCGGATTTTGTGATGTTCAGTTTATAAAATGAAGCTTCGCTAAACCGGTCTAGAATATGCTTCAAAGTTATCAATGAGGTCTCCGGGCTGGTTACAAACAGAAGGACATCATCAGCAAAAAGGCACACCGACTGTCTATGTGGATGGATGTCAATACCTGGGAAGTTATCCGCCTGCCGGATTGTGTGGGCCAGGGGTTGTATAGCCAAGACGTACATTAAAGGGGAAAGGGGGCACCCCTGCCTCGTGCCATTAGTGATGGGAAATGAAGATGATAGGAAACCGTTACTGAAGACTTTAGCGGAGGGGCCTTGATATAGGGCTAGTATGGAGTGAAGAACTCTTCCCTGTATACCAAACTTGCACAAAACCTCCTTCATATACTTCCAATGAAGTCTGACAAAGGCCTTTTATGCGTCTAAAGAGAGCAGAATAGCTTCCTCCGAGAACCCAGAGAGGAGGTCCACAACATTTAATATGCGTCGAGTGTTATCCGAGGCCTGGCGGCCTACTACAAAGCCTAACTGGTCCGGATGTATCAGTTGTGGTAAGAGGGGATTCAGACGATCAGCAATCCACTCGTGTTTTTTAGTAATACAAAACAGTAATCTTTCTTTTAAGAAGCCTTCCTCAAAATGCATCCATAAAAACAAGCCATAATATTTGATTACAAAGTTTCCAATAATTAATACTTGTATGTTCAGAGATTAGTTGTTATCCTACATATAGTACTCCCCTATAAATAACTTTGATCTTTTTTATAAATTGATTTGGGAGCACTTAGGGATCACATATTTCACCAAGTATCAGTAATCCACTCCTCCCTCAAAAGAGATATCTTATGCTTGATTTTAATATTCAAATAAAGCTTCTTGTCCCTAAATATAATCCATAGGGGATTGCGTTTTTTACCATTTGGGCGTTTTATTCACAACCTTTATCTATGAACACACCAATATTTTACACTCAAATTAACGAGTGCAAAATCTTCTTTTCCTAAATCGCAAAAAAAATCTATACATACATAGATAAAACCATAAGGGACTCCCCTATAAAAAAAAACACAACTTCTGCACTTCCTAATTCATATGTGAAATTAATATTATCTATAAATACCAATTGCTGGTCACAGACATTGCATGGCCCACCTATTTAGACACCTCAAATGTTGTGCTTAATTCTTTTATTATAGTAACACCATAAAAACATACGTTTAGTAGGGGTATATTATTTTTAAAAAATCTATTCTAAAAGAAACCATATTAGCTCAAAATCGCTGTTTAATCCTCCCGGGGATAATGAGTTAAATTGGTAAATAAAACGCATCTCAAATTGTGCTAATCTGAAGCTGGAAACTTTCTTTCTCCAATCTCCCTCTATTCTTATGATTCCACAGAAAAACACTATGATATGAATACTATGCGTATGCTCTAGTTTACAATCATAAGAGAGAGAATGTAGGGGATAACCTTTCCTAATGTTACTCAAATGTTCAGCACATCGGGCCTGATTCATTAGTGATCTTATCTTGTGCAATAGTTAAGATGCTTATTTTAAGAAGAAACAGGGAGATAAGAGTGAAGTTAAGATAGATTTTCATCTTAACTTAAGAAATTCTTCACTTACGCAGTTGATTTTGCTTCTTATCAGCATGCACAGACCGGATTTGCTTAAGATAAGCAAAAAACGGCAGATAAGATCACTAATGAATCAGGCCCATCTTTCTTTAAGCTTTCTAGAAGTTCTCTCTATATATTGTTTCTTAAATTCGCATTCTATAATGTAAATGCAATTTTTAAAGTAACGTAATGAACTCATTAATATGATGTACATAATTAGTGGAAGTATATTTAACCTTCTCTATCTTCCTGATTTTGTTTTTTACATTCCTACACATCAAACATGACCTACATATGTGGAAACCTTTATATGTAACGTTATCTTCTTTTCTTTTTAGAATAACAGCTCTTGACCATGTGACTTTTTAAATAGCCTGCTTTTCTTTATATAAACCGGGGAGTGTCAGATATTATGTCTTTCAAATTTGAATCCCTACTTAGGATTGGCCAATGTACAGTGGAGATTCCCTCAGAGTAGTGAGGTACAGATAGGTCTGGTACACAATAGCAGCTGTCCATCACGCCAAAGGAAAATCCAAATAGAATAATGTGGTCCAAGCCAGGTCTGGTACACATGGGCAGATGACAGTCTAGCCGAGGGAAGTCCAGCAAAAATAGTGAGGTCCGAGCCGGGTCTGGTACACAGGAGCAGATGACAGCCGTGGAGTCAAGTGTGTAACCTGTTGTTCTGACACAGGGCTTGCGTCAGAGCGCGATTTATATACAGAAGACAGGCGGAGTTTTGAATTTTCCACCGGGAGTCACATGATCGGTACTGCCGGAACAAGGAAGTAGCAGACGGCCGGCTGCACGAAGATCGTGCAGCTGGTAAGTATTACACTATCTAACCATTTATGATAATGATTACTTTTAATTGCAATATTTTAATTGGAATCTGTTGGTTTATTATAATTTTGGGTAAGTACTAGATCTAAAAAATGAACAATTTCTTAACTGTTTTTCAAATGTAAATTTGATATTTAAAGAATTCAAATTTAGTTTTGAACAGAATTCTTTTTAATGATGTATTCTCACCTTGTCATATGACAAAAACATTGTCTATATGTCAATGACATAGGACCAGGTTCGCCCCTAAATTGGAATATTGCCAAATGTAAAACTCCTCCCACCATCCCATGAACATATTGGCATAATTAGGAGTGATGAATAACATAAAGAAGGAAAAAGAAGAAAAGTACTACCAATGCAGAAGGAACACTGGACAAGTAGCTGCTGAGTCTGATAGATTAGGGACACTTCTACATCAATTCAGATAGAATATCGAGGTGGATAGAAATAATAAATGGACACCACAATATAAAAAAATATTAAAATTGATTTATTTTTATTCTACTTTGTTAGTTTTGTTAGTAAAAAAAAAATGTTTCATACATTGGTGTGTGTGTTTTTTTGTTTCTTTTAATTAAATTTTCTATTCATGTATATTTGTACTATAAAGAAGGGACATTTTGAACATAAATTAATAGTTAATATACATTTATCCTTTTGCACTGGATATTAACTCCCAGACACTTTTAGACATAAGGAAGTTTGTGATGAGGGTAGCAGGGCTAAATAAAATATGACGTCAAAGTCAAGGGGTATGTTTACTAAACTGCCGGTTTGAAAAAGTGGAGATGTTGCCTATAGCAACCAATCAGAATCTAGCTGTCATTTTGTAGAATGCACTAAATAAATGAAAGCTAGAATCTGATTGGTTGCTATAGGCAACATCTCCACTTTTCCACACCCGCAGTTTAGTAAATCTAGCCCAAAGTCTTTACTGTAATAAACAAGGTATTTGTTTGCTTTCCACACACACTATTACGGGCTCAAAGTCATTATGCCATTATAATCATATGGGATCCAGTCACAAAATTGCCATAAATCATTACATTTTAAAGACAAAGTAAAAAAAACAAAAAAAAAGTTGGGTCTCCTAAAATACCTGAAACAACTGTAGGGTTGCCAGCCTATATAAGAACTATCAAAACATGAGGGGCCAAACAGCGTGGGTTGACCCTGATTTCATTGTTACCAGAACTAGGCTTTGCTTCCTGCATCATGGGGTACCCCAGCCATAATGGCAACTGACACCAGAGTAGTCAGAACTGGGCTTCATTCCCCAGAGAGATTTGCTGCATCCCCCACCCCCCAAGGGTTCCCACACCTGTGCTGAAAGCACTATGGCCCTTCCCACTCCCTGTGCGGTGTGTGGGGTAATATTAATAGTATAATCCATGAAATATTTTTGTTCCTTGTGCACTACAGGTCCCAGGATGACCAGGCTGCCATTAAGTAGTACTAGTACTACAAGCACAAGCATACTCCATGACTGCAAGTCCATGCTGGGACCTGTAGTGACCCAAAGAAACATGCAAATAAAACAAAGACACAAGTGTAAACATCATTTTTAACGCTATAAATCATACACACATCCATTGACCATGTTTATTGGTCACGTACATGAAGGGGCATTCATCTGTAACACATTGCGGTATTCGAATAAAACCAAAACCCTGGTAGATTATGCTAAATAAGCTCCTAAGATTTCCCCCGCAAAATAAGCTCAATCATCCTATTAATAACAAGCAGGAAATCCAAATGCCTAGTTTACTCTAACGTACATGAGCCATGTAGTCGTTAACAGCATACTTCCATGGACAAACACATTTGTACTCCAAGCCAAATTTTACTTTACATAAACTGTGTGCAATTAAATTCATCTAGCCATGTACCTTTATATTATTATTATTATTATCATTTATTTGTTAGGCGCCACAAGGTATCCGCAGCGCCGCACAAAGTACTAACAGTAGACTATAGAGGGTGAAACCATACAGAACAATGAACAAAAAGTACCAATACTTCAGAAACTCCGGCTCATCATATGAAGTAAAGATGGAGCGGAAGAACAGGTATGGAGACAGGAGGGGAGGGGGCCCTGCTCATACGAGCTTACATCCTAAGGGAGGGTAAACAGACCAGGCACAAGAGGAGCCAGTTGAGGCAAGAGGAGAGAAGGGAGGAGATGGGGGTTAAGTAGATGGTTTGTAGGCTTTGAGGAAGAGGTGAGTTTTGAGTGCACGTTTGAAGGAGCACAGAGTAGGAGAGAGACGGATGGAACGAGGGAGGTCGTTCCAGAGAAGAGGGGCTGCATGGGAAAAATCTTGGATTCTGGAGTGAGAAGAGGTGATAAGGGTAAAGGAGAGGCGGCGGTCGTTGGCCGAGCACAGGGAGTGGGCAGGAGTGTGAATGGAGAGGAGGTTAGAGATATAAGGGGCAGTAAAATTGGAGAGAGCCTTGTAAGTGGTGGTGAGGAGTTTGAAAAGGATTCTGTAGGGGAAGGGGAGCCAGTGTAAGGCAAGGCAGAGAGGGGAGGCAGAGGAGGAGCGGCGTGAGAGGAAGATGAGTCTTGCGGCCGCATTGAGTATAGAGCGGAGGGTGGAGAGACGGGAGTGGGAGAGGCCAGTGAGGAGGAGGTTACAATAATCAAGGCGGGAGATGATGAGTGCGTGGATGATAGTTTTGGTGGCATCCTGAGAGAGAAAAGGACGGATGCGGGCGATGTTGCGTAGTTGGAAGCGACAGGCTTGAGCAAGGG
The DNA here is from genome assembly GCF_038048845.1 of Mixophyes fleayi. NCBI lineage: Eukaryota > Metazoa > Chordata > Amphibia > Anura > Limnodynastidae > Mixophyes > Mixophyes fleayi. The sequence goes on from NC_134413.1 coordinate 63,031,405, forward strand.
AATGAATGTGGGGGGCAAAAGAGAGAGATGAGTCGAGGGTCACACCCAGGCAGTGAAGTTGGGTGACAGAGGAGATGGTGGTGTTGTTGACAACAATAGAGAGGTCATCGTGGGATGGGAGTCTGGGCGGAGGATAGACAATGAGTTCAGTTTTAGAGATATTGATTTTTTGAAAGTGCTCGGACATCCAGGAGGAGATGGCGGAGAGGCAGTCGGATACCCGAGCGAGGAGGGTGGAGGAACGATCAGGCGAGGAGATATAAAGTTGAATGTCGTCAGCATAAAGGTGATACTGAAGACCGAAGGAGGAGATGAGAGCACCAAGGGAGAAAGTGTAGAGCGAAAAGAGTAGAGGGCCAAGAACAGAGCCCTGCGGGACTCCTACGGGGAGACGGTAGGGGGAGGAGGAAGAACCAGACGTGGATACAGAGAGGGAGCGATTAGCGAGGTATGAGGCGAACCAGGCATGGACAGAACCAGAGAGGCCGAGAGAGAGAAGAGTTTGCAGCAGGAGAGGGTGGTCCACAGTGTCAAAGGCTGTAGAGAGGTCAAGGAGGATGAGTACGGAGAAGTGACCCTTGGATTTGGATGATAGGAGATCATTAGTAACCATGGCCAGGGCAGTTTCGGAGGGGGCGGTAGCCAGATTGGAGAGGGTCAAGGAGGGAATTGTCCGCGAGGTGCCTGGTTAGGCGGCTGCAGACAATCCGCTCAAGTAATTTGGAGGCATAGGGGAGAAGAGAGATAGGGCGATAATTAGCAAGAGAGGTGGGGTCAAGATTGGGTTTTTTGAGGATAGGAGAGATAAGAGCGTGTTTAAAAGAGGAGGGTACTACACCAGAGGAGAGTGATAGGTTGAAAAGGTGTGCTAGGTAAGAGCAGGCCGTTGGAGAGAGAGAGAGCGAAGGAGGTGGGAGGGGATGGGATCGAGAGGGCAGGTAGAAGGTGGAGAGGAAATAATAAGGGAGCAAACTTCTTCACCAGTTGTAGGGCTGAAGGAGCACCAGAGTTGGTTGATGGGGGGAGGTTAAGCGATGAGGGTGGCGGGAGAAGGGGAGGAGGAGATGTTTAGTCTAAAGGCCTCAATTTTGGAAGAGAAGAAAGTGGCAAAGTCAGAAGTGGAGAGAGAAGGCGGGACAGAGGGGGAGGGGGGGAGAGGAGGGAGCTGAAGGTGGCAAAGAGGCGGCGGGGATTGGAGGACTGAAAAGAAATGAGGGACTTAAAGAAAGATTGTTTAGCGAGGGAGAGGGCAGAGGAGAAAGAAGAGAGTATGAATTTAAAGTGGAGGAAGTCAGCCAGGGAGCGAGATTTCCTCCAGAGGCATTCAGCAGTGCGAGAGCATCTTTGGAGGAAGCGGGTGAGTTTTGAGTGCCAGGGTTGGGGAATAATGCGGCGTCGGCGGATAGAAGAGGCCGGGGCAACAGCGTCCAGGGCAGTGGTGAGGGAGTGATTGTAGAGAGAGGAGTCCTGGTCGGGACAGGCCAGGGAGAGAAGGGGTGAAAGGAGAGTTTCGAGAGAGGAGGAGAAGGAGGTGGGGTCAATAGCATCAATGTTACGTCTAGTGAGGGTGGCTTTGCGCGAGGCAGGAGCAGGGGAGGAGGACAGAGCGAAGGAGAGGAGGTGGTGGTCAGATAGTGGGAAGGGAGAGTTGGAGAAGTCAGAGAGATCACAGAGATGAGAGAAGACAAGGTCAAAGGAGTGACCAAGACAGTGGGTGGGGGAAGAGGTCCACTGAGTAAGGCCTAGGGAGGAGGAAAGGGCGAGAAGTTTAATGGTGGCGGGGTCAGAACAGTTGCCAATAGGGATATTAAAGTCGCCAAGTATGATGGAGGGAAGGTCAGAGGAAAGGTAGTGGGGGAGCCAGGCAGCGAAGTTGTCAAGGAACAGGGAGGAGGGGCCTGGGGGACGGTAGATGACGGAGACACGGAGGTGGATGAGGGAGAAGAGACGGATGGAGTGTACTTCAAAGGAGGAGAAGGAGAGGGAAGGTAAAGTAGGAATGACACGAAAAGTGCAGTTAGGGGATAGGAGGAGGCCCACTCCGCCTCCTGGACACTCGTCTGGTCTGGTGGAGTGGGTGAAGGAGAGGCCCCCGTAGGAGAGAGCGGCGGGTGAAACGGTATCAGAAGAAGTAAGCCAGGTTTCAGTGATGGCAAGAAGATTAAGAGAGTTGGAGATGAAGAGGTCATGGATGGAGGAAAGTTTGTTGCAGATGGACCTGGAGTTCCAGAGGGCACAAGAGAAAGGGAGGGAGGGAAGAGGGGAGATGCAGATGAGATTATCATGGTTGACGGAGCGAGGGGGAGGGTGAGGGTGACGGGTTGGGCAATGAGAGTTGGGCGAGAGAAAGGGGCTAGGGGAGAAGATAGGTATAGGAAAGGAGCGGGGCGGCATGATGAGAGACAGGGGGGACTGGAAATGAGAGAAGGGGCAAGAAGAGGGTAAGGGCAATTAGCGCCGAGGTGAAGGCAACAACAGGGGCCAGAAGTGGGCCAGAGTGGTCGAGTTAGATATGGGCTGACAAAGCAGAGTAAGACAAGAACAAAGGAAGGACTGCAGAGAACAATGAAGTGGAGCAGGAACAAAAGGCAGTGGCAAACACAGTTTAAAGTGCTGTAAAGATAAAATAAAATGGAGATAAATTAATTAAAGTGCAAATACAATTAAGTTAAAATACACTAAAGATCTCCCTCTCACTAAAGATAAAATAAAATGGAGATAAATTAATTAAAGTGCAAATACAATTAAGGTAGAATACACTACAATAAGATAAAATTAAATTGAAGTAAAATAAGTTAAAAGAACTTAAGGTAAATTTAAAATGAAAAATAAGGTAAAATACACTACAATAATATAAAATTAAATTTAAGAAAAATAAGTTTAAAGAACTAAGGTAAATTTTAAAATGAAAAATAAGGTATAATACACTACAATAATATAAAATTAAATTGAAGAAAAATAAGTTTAAAGAACTAAGGTAAATTTTAAAATGAAAAATAAGGTATAATACACTACAATAATATAAAATTAAATTGAAGAAAAATAAGTTAAAAGAATTTAAGGTAAATTTTAAAATGAAAAACACATGGTAGTAAATGTAATGGATGGCCGCAGAGAGCCTATACCAGGAGGAACAGGAGAGTCCAGGGAGTCCAGAGATCAGGGTAGTCCACAGGTAGTCGCGGGAGCAGACCGGAGGGACCAGAGTTCAGGAACAGGTGTGGAGTTACGGTGGGTCACGGAGACAGTCCCAGGAACAGGTTCAGATCAGGAACAAGTGAGGCAGGAGTTCCTGAGGGTTGCAGGGCAGGGGAGGCCCAGGGTCCAGGTGGGAGTCGGCAGCAGATGTCCAGGGAAGCAGACCAGGCGGCGGGAGTCCGGGCTGCGGGAGACCAGAAGCAGGAGATCAGGCGGCTGGAGATCAGGCAGCAGATGTCCCGAGGAGAAGGCAGGTGGGAGACAGGCAGCAGGGGACACCAGGAGACCGTCCCGAGGAGATGGCAGGCGGAAGACAGGCAGCGGGAGTCACGAGGAGATGACAGGCTGGAGATCAGGCAGCAGAGGACACCAGGAGACCGTCCCGAGGAGATGGCAGGCGGGAGACAGGCAGCAGGCATCCCAAGGAGATGGCAGGCGGGAGACCAGGCAGCAGAGGTCACCAGGAGACCGTCCCGAGGAGATGAGGTAGTGAGGAAATGTCAGGCAGAAGGAGCCCTCCGGGAGTGGTTAGAGCCAGATCAAGAGATGCTGGAGACCGAGGAGCGGATGAAGGACAGCTAGGCCGGAGCCGGGGGGCTCGAGTAGAAGATAATTACCAGAGAGATCGCCGGAGGGAGCTCAGCTGGATGCGAGGCTACTGGAGGCAGGGGTGAGCAGAGGCAGGTAAGTTCAGATATCAGTTCATTTATGAATTCAAGAGTGCGCAAGTCATAGATACTACTAAACGTGGGTTTAGCTCAGAATGCATGTCTTGATGAATCAGGCCCTTGGTGTGGTTGGAATAAGTCTTCTTTGTGAAAGTCTCCTGCAGTATTGTGAGCTAGACAAGAACATGTGCAGCAGGCAAATGCCATGTGACTGCATTAGTCACATGACCTCAAGAAAGATATCGCTACACCTATGAACAATACCAAAACAGAAATTTCATATCATGCTTGGCCTTTGTTAAACCCCTGACTGTTATGTTTGTCTAGTCACTATTTAATGAAAATTGTCCACTTCGAATAGTCTGGTTCCAACTCACAATGCCATTTAGTTGCAAAAAGTAACAGAGTAACAATTTAATAAAATAAGTACAGCCGATTACATACGCAAGCACTCTGGATCCAGCATACAGTCATTCAATCCTGAAGTCTGTGGTCAAGAAGACTGTCTGTTGGTCCCAGAGCCCCTGCTTATATGCAGTTGGTGTTATATTGAAAACAATAGAGATGATTTGGCATGTTTCCATAGGTTCAGGCTTCAGGGCAGTCCAGTATAATGCAGGTCATTGGTCAGTTCAAACGATGCCCTCCAAGGGTGGGGGTCAGCTCTCCAAAAGATGCATACTAATCTTCCCACCGAAAGCTGGTTCAAACTGGTCTATTTTCATTACACTCACAATACCATTCTGATCATTTATTACCTATAATCCGTAACTCGCATACGCAAGTTGCAACCTCTTAGCCAATAGGAACCGATCTCTGAGGATAAATAGGGGATTAGAATGATATCAGACATGATATGTTTCCTGTATCCTAAACCTTATCATATTTAACTATAAACTCTATTACATTTGGTTATAAACGACTATGTGTTGGAACTATTTTAAGGTGAACTATTTACAAGTGAATGTGTGTAAAAGTATTCGTTCGTGTTGTGGTTAAATACGCCCTTCCACGCAGTACCGTGCTATTTGCAAATTTTCAAGCAAAGTTAATCAGATCGATGTATATTAATTTGAAACGACTATATCCTGTTATTTGACTCTGACAGACCATAACCCTGACACCTCTCCACACCCATATTAAAGACAGGACCCCAATCTACCCTTCATCAGATCATACATCACTTTGTGTCCCTAGTCGGTAATGAGAACTGCATTACACAACTTCTACTCCATATACTTATACACTCTTTCACATACTACCCCATATGACCACCAGCTTCTCTATTACATATCACCCCATAGGCAAACAAGCTTTTCTCACATGGCAACTTAAATGCCCAGCAGCTTTTCTCTCACATGCTAGCCAATTTGTCCCCCAATTTTTCTCTCATTTGTCACCTCAGATGCCCACCATCTTCTCACCAAAGGCCACCAGCTTTTCTTGCACCTATCACCCCATATGCCCACCATCTTTTCCCTCACATGCTACCCAATTTATCACCCAGATTTTTTCTCCTATGTCACACCATATGCCCAACAGCTTTTTTCTGAACTGCCACCCCATATGCCCACCAGCATTTATCTCACATTCCAGCCAATATGCACACCACCTTTTTTTTCTCTCACACCATCACCTGCTTCTCATATATGTCCACCAGCTTTTCTTTGATATGTTATCCCAATAGGAACAAAACGTCCCCTGATTATAACACCCAACTCTACTACAATCCCTCCACAAAAACATAACTTCCCAAATAAAATAACTATAAGCAAAAAGGGGAACCAAAGAAATGAGACAATATTCTTACTTCTATAATTTATTGAATGGTTACAGTAACATTAAAAAGGACTGCCTCTCCACTGTACAGCTCAGCCACAAGAGTAAAATAGGAAGGACCTCATCTCCACTCCCATTTACATTCGTGGAGGTCCGGGGGAAGCCCAAACCTAGTTTCTTGGAAATACAAAAATCAACCTCAAGCATTTTAAAAAAATTAAGGGGCAAATAACTAGCTATTGAAATGCACAGATACCACATTAGTGGCAAACCATAAGGGTTGGGAGCACAACATTTTGACATATTTTGACATCTTGTCTGGTCTACTGTAAAAGAATTGACCAAAATTAGAGACACCTCTGCTGTAACTCCACCTGATCCTACTCTCAACTATCAACATCCAAAGTATGGTGGAGGATTATTATGAATTTTTATAACATATAAAGACAACAGTTTTATTAACAAACAACAATGTTGCTTGGCAGAAGTAGTGTAAGCATGGATGTCTATATAGACGTGTATGCTCAAACCTTCCACTTTGCTGCTGTTTCATCAGTATTGCATTAAGTGTTTGTAATCTGCACTTTACGTCAAAGGTACCTAGTTATATTTTAATTTTTTGGGAATTGGGGTTGATTCGAAGCTCAGTGATGACCTTGCTTTTTGCTGTGAACTTCAATGGCTCTTTTTAGTGCATTGTCTGGAACAATATCCTATATACTCCTGTCAGAGTAGTCACAGTCAATTTTTGGATACCTGGCGGATTTACCCTTCTGAAGTTTGTTTTCAATCAGCCTTTCAATTGTTTCTCTCTCATACGTGTGACCACATACTTTGTTTTTCACTGGTTTCACCATTTCCAACTGTGCAATAGGAGTGCTCTGTGTGACAGCGAACTCCTCGTTTTCATCTTCCAAAGCTTAGTCTGCAGGGGCCAGTGACACACCCATTTGTTTTCTCAGATCTCTAAGCTATTCTTTAAACTGGACATATTTATCATCCTGATGCAGGGCCTCCTCTGTATTATTCTTCTGTCTCTTGTGTACAAGCTCTCTGAAAACCCGTGATCTCATCTGGTTGGTCACGTTTTAACTTAAGTGCGGTCTCCTCAGCTGCGTCTATATATTGGTTTAAATCTCTGTTCAATACAGCATATTCCAACATGATGGATTCCATGCTGCCAATATGCTCTGTGTTACAGTCTGTCTGAAGCAGATCTAATGCCACTCTAGTTGTAGTATCCATTCCTGTGTCTACATAAGTTTGGCAGTTCTCCAGGGATGAAGGGGAGGTATCAACAGAAGAGAAGGAGATTAAAGATGCAGCACGAGCAGACATGGTTTAATACTGTAGAGTTCATTGACAGCACTGTTAGGCTTAAGGCAGCTAAGCTATTGGTAGCTTGTTTTGTGGGGGCCTTAACAAACCAAGCACTTCAGCCACAAAATTGACACTGCTTGTTGCTGGAGTGCTTAGTTTGTTAAAATGTACATGTCCTTTTTAATATTTTACATATGGGTGGGAGGGAGGGCCCAAGGACAATTCCATCTTGCATCACTTTTCTTTTCTGCCACTGCTGTGTGGTAATGTTTCCTAGATGTGCTATGAACTTGCGTGTGTTTGTTTGTTGCTCTATCGCTTAGCATCCAGCCAGCTCGCTGCAGTTTTTGTCCGAAAGTGTATGAAAATAATATTGTGACCTGTGAGGTGGTCAAGATTGACTGGAAATGACTGGAAATTAGTGTTATCGAGGTTAATAATAATGTAGGAACAAAAGAAAGAGCAAAATGATTTGATTTTAGCATATTTTAGCTATTTTTCGAAAAAATGCAGATCAAAAACCAAAACACACCATGACGGTTTTACAAAAACCAAAATCAAACCAAAACACGAACTTAATCCAGATCCAAAACCAAAACCAAAAAAGGGGGTCACTGAACTGAACATCTCTAGTTTCTATCTATTTTGTTTTTAAATGTTATAATAAAGGAATATGATTTTATTTCCATTAATTGATTCAATAATGATATATGAATGATGGAGTGCACCTGGCAGCAGAGAACTTTTCTCTCTTGTTTCTCTGAAAAGATCTATGTGAGCAATGAAAAGGTTAAATGAAGGATGTGTTGGGGTGTTTTTATTTCAAACATAATTACTTTTAAACTTGTTTGTGTGATTTATTTGCATTTTTCCCTGTGCACTACAGGTCCCAGCATTACTGGGTGCCAGGGCATGTTTGTATTTGCGGTTTTGCAAGTGCCAGAATGCCCTGACAGCTATGGATATTCTGTTGCTTGTAGCACAGCAAGCACTAGCATGCCCAAACACTTAATAGCAGACTGTGCAAGCTGGGACCTGTAGTGGTGTGTTTTTTCCTGTTAAACTGTCACCTACCCTGACTGGCAAAGCTTCATGCTGTAATTTGTAAATTACAGGGGACCCCAGACATTAGTCCAGCTGATTTTGCAAGTGTCAGCCTAGGCTGTTGCTAAGTATGGTTAATATTTGGGGGGCATGCTGTTTTTTTATTAGATTTTTTAACTGCTAGCATTACAAGTCCACCTCCAGCAGTGCAGTGAATAAATTAAGTAGAAAGTTTAAAATTAATTCAGTTACAGCAGCCTCTTGTACTGCTTGGATATATTAAACTTTGATAAGAATCCAAAAAAGATAAAGGTATGACCTTCTAAGCATGTGTGTATGTGTACGTACTTTTAATATAATAAGTACACATAGGTAAAATACTTTTTTCTAGAGATGGGTGGGCTCGGTTCCCCGAGAACCGAACCCACCCGAACTTAGGCTATCCGTGTACCGAGCCGAGCAGGCTTGGTACTCTCCCGCTCGCTCGGAATCCAAATCGAGGCCGAACGTCATTGTGACGTCGTCGGATCTCGGGGCTCAGTTCTCGCGAAACTTGAAAATTATAAATACCTGCCTCCACAGCAATCCATCGCCATTTGACAGAGGGAGAGACCAGGGTGTAGTCACAGGCTGATTAGAGCAGGGACAGACAATACAATTCTGATTCCAATTCTGCTAACAATCGATAGAGAAGAGAGGAGGATAGAGGATTTGCATTAATATTTCTGGCTGTCAAAAGTACTATCTGTCAGCAGATTGAAAAAATAATTTGTAGCATTCTAAAGTGCTTTTGGGGTGTCCCCCATTCTTTAGCATTAATATTTCTGGCTGTCAAAAGCAGTATCTGTCAGCAGTATCTAAAACAATTTGTAGCACTACAAGTGCGTTGGGCTCATAATGGATTCTAAGCAGTCCACATATGAGCAGAATCAGCAACCAGGTTGTGTCACCAGTCCTGATGGTAGTGTTCACAGTACGTCATCTAGGAAAGGCGATATCAAACTACAGAGTCTTTTGAAATCAGTCAAAAAAACACACACCAATTTTTTTTTTTACCATGTTGAAGCGCAAAAGAAGTGTAACTGAGGAAAAGTTAAATGCCGATAGAAAAAAAATTGCCAACATGCCATTCTACACACGCAGTGGCAAAGAAAGAATGAGGCCTTGGCCTTTCTCTATTAGTGGCAGATCAAAAAATGTTACTGAGCCTTTTTCTTGTACGGACACTCGTGACAAAGCAAAACCAAGTAAGTTGGAGTCTAAAAGTGGTGCACAAGTACTGTTACGCATGAAAGCCGAGCTGCAAGAAAACAGTAAGGCATTAGAGGATAATGTATGCTCTGAATCAGAAATGACACCAATCCCTGGGGAGATTCCATCCATCAGTGGTATGTCTAATCGTGAGCATTCTGTTAGTGACAGTGTACCCATAAAGAAGGTTCCTTTCAGCAGTTCTGCTGATGTGTGCCTTAACAGCCCGAGTGTAGTCGGTGATACACCAATTGAGGATGCCACTTTTGAATGAGAAGAGGATGAGGGGGAGATTTGTGTAGGCGACGAGGGAACTAATGATGATGTTGATAATTATGATGCAGACAGATACCAAATTGCCTTTCTCAAATTCTATTTATATTCTAGACTCTATAACGGCTGAATAGTTTACTATTTTACTCCTAGTGGAGAGGGGGTCTGATGCAGACAGATACCAAACTACCTTGGTCCATTTATTTTTACTTTCTAATTCCACAGTCTATGCAGGCTGCTTTTTTTCTATTCAACTACAAGTGGAGGGCGGGGGGGAGGGCATAGATAGCCACCAACCACTGTGGTCCATTTATTTTTACTTTCTAATTCCACAGTCTATGCAGGCTGCTTTTTTTCTATTCAACTACAAGTGGAGGGGGGGGGGGGGGGGCATAGATAGCCACCAAGCCACCGTGGTCCATTTATTTTTACTTTCTAATTCCACAGTCTATGCAGGCTGCTTTTTTTCTATTCCACTACAAGTGGAGGGTGTAATATACACCCAAAGACGATGGCTGCATTGCCAATAGGCAAAGATGAAGAGGAAGACAACCAGGTTTGTGTGGAGAATTAAGGACGGCCTACCAGGGATTAAACTGTTTTCTTCCTAATTTATTAGCTTTAGAATTACCTTACTTATCCAAGAAACAGGTGGAGCACTAAATTAGGTTATTTTATGCCCAAAAACATTGATTTTTAATCAAAACAGCATATCAAAACCAAACAAAACCATAATCAAAACCAAAACACGCAAGGGCGGTTTTGCAAAACCAAAACACGAAGGTAATCCAGATCCGAAACCAAAACACGTCAGTGAGCATCTCTACTTTTTTCCATGATATGTGTAAATTTTGGACTTATAAAATTTTCTAATGATACGGGATTTTTCACAGATCACCACTAATTATTTCTTCACTCTTTCTTTATACACATAATCATCATCATCATCAATTTATATAGCGCCACTAAATCCGCAGCGCTGTACAGAGAACTCATTCACATCAGTCCCTGCCACATTGGAGCTTACAGTCTAAATTCCCTAATATAGACACACACTCACACATAGACACAGACAGACAGAGAGGGAGAGACTAGGATCAATTTTGATAGCACCCACACAAACACAGGAAGAACATACAAACTCCACACAGGTAAGGCCATGGTCGGGAATCGAACTCATGACCCTGGTGCTGTGGGGCAGAAGTGCTAAACACTAGGCCACTGTGCTGCCCAAACACATAATGTATATTGACTTAATTTTATACTTCTAGGATACATATTTACTAAACATTTAATATTATCTGTATCACTCACTCAATTTAGATCCTACTTAGGGGTCCTTAAACAATTTTTTCCACTTTTAATTGTATATTCACCTTATCGATTATTATTGATCCATATAACAATTTTTATTTTGATCACTTTTTTATTATGTTTTTTTCTATATTTTTTTTGCGTTTTCACTTGTTACACCTTGACCCAATTGTCATTTCACCACGATGAATACTATTCACTTGCATTATAAGTATAAATCACAGAACCTTTTTTGATATTTACCAGATCACACCTCACACACATGCTTACCTTGGTAGCACAATTGCTATATAATCACATACTATTGTTGATATTTACCAGTTCATATTTCACTTACATACTTACCTTGGCAGCACAATTGCTATATAATCATATTTACCCAATATTTGATAAATTAATTGGGTGGATATAAAAATAAGCAACTTTTATAAATAGATAATATATTTCAATAATAAACCGCTAAGGAAATAATAAATACATGATAAAAAAATAATAATAACTTAAAAATAGCAAACAATAACGAATAAGATAACAATATAAAATACAAAATAGAAAACGAAAAGTAAGAAATAAAAAATAAAAAATTTATCATAAAAAATAACAATATAAATTTAAATGACAATAATAACAGTATATATATTACAATCACAATAAATTACAATAAATCAAAAAGCTAATAAATCCAACTAAAATCCAATAAAAATAATAAGGCAGTACATGGGAAAGGTATAAATTTAAAAATGAAACAACACATAATTTATTATAATAAAATGAGACAACACACTAGAAAATAACAAATATTTCAAATATGACAACTTCTTTAAAAAATAAATATAGAGGTTATTTTCTACATTTAATTAACCCATTTTTTCCACTTTAGACTTGAAAGATCATTTCACAAGGTAGATAAGAAAGTAATCTTCATATTTTGTAACAATCAAACTATATGCACTAAAATTAAATAAAATAAAACAAATCAAATCTCATATTCACTATTGACTTAGGCTTTATATTGGCATAGCATTCCTACATTATATAATTCATATGAGAGATCCATAGATGCCTAACATGAACGCTACGATTACAAGAAACATACTGATTGGCCGCTAGTAGTATAAAATTGACCCTCCTTCGGTAGCTCGGTAATTCCCATGACTAAGCTGTTTGGCGAAACGTACGTCGGGTTGACGTCAAGCTAAATGACGTCACACCCGGAAGTAGAAGCTCATAGCGGTGTTTGACCGCTAAACTTAGTTTGTCTCCAGCAGAAAATTCTCCGATTTCAGTGCATCATGATCACCGCATTTAAACATACATAATGATGCGCTATTACCGCTGCTCCCCTATTCATCCATACAGCCGACAAACTAGCGGAGGAATACTTTATGAACTTAATGCTGTATGGATGTAGATTGACATAAAGGAGAGCTCCATCTTAGCATACATACAATTTACCATTTTATAAGCGGGACATTTTTAACTACCGTGGCACTGAGTAATCCTAATCTCTGAATAAACAGTGACCCTATGTACTAGTAGTTGGCAAAGTGAGAGTGGGCGCTGATTATACACTGCCTATGTGATATACATGGAACAATATGAACTAATAGCAGGTTTAAATATATTTGGACAACTATTCGCCTCCTATATAGTGATCTTTTACATTAGCAGTCAGCAATGTGAAGAGTGGGTGCTAAATATATACTATTCACTGGATATATATTACATAAGACCACTCAATAGCAGTGTTTAATATATTTGGGCACTAATATTTCTCATATATCTGTTCAGGATTGAGATACCTAAAATACACTAACTAGTGCTGCCACCTAGAGTCAGCTTTTGCATTATACAATTATATGCTATGTAACAAGTGTTACATTGTTACTTTGCATATTACAGCTAAGGATAATCAAGAGAGATACCCTGAATCCTACTAAGATATTAATAACAATTTAGTGACCAAGTGTATACAGTTCTTGCCTTTTTAGGCAATTTTTTGATCCACTTTACTATATCTACATGCACAATCTAATAATAGGGTATTTTCACTAGTTTATTCAGGTCTGCAAGACTATATACATTCAGGTCAGCCCTATCATCTGGGTTTTTCATTTTTAATGCTTTCTTTACTCAACACATTATTTTAATATTTTGCCTCCTTTTTCATCCTGGTTGTGTACTCAAAACATTTTTATTATATACTAATAAAGTTTAATGTACTAATTTAATTCAGTGTCTATACCTGGAGTGCTTAGAAGGTCATACCTTTCTCTTTTTTGGATTCCTATCATTGATATTTCTGACCTTAGCACCCCCTCACGATATATACAATATTAGTTTCTTTCCCTTCCTATTCCCCTTTACCTTCCCTATACATATAATAGATTAAACTGAGAGCAATGCGAGGGCTCATATTGGTACGGAGTGCCCCCTCTCAGCCCCAAAACACATATAGATATACTCTGTTATAATGATGCGCACCTAGTGTCAGGACTGAAGCTGCTCCTATTGTTAACTATTGTGAATTAATCCTAAAGTATGAACAAAATACAATAAGCAAAAAACTAGTTCATACATTATCCCTCCTCAATAAGATTTAAATCATGAAAATTTACCATCAACACTCACATAAAATGATATAAATTAATTTATTAAGAAGATAAAATACATAAAAAATGAAAAAGTATATCTCCACATTAGCCCAATAAAGGGATAGCAATGTGAACCAAAAAATAAAAATAAAAGAGAATATTGAAGCGAGAGTGCACACCTTAAAACACAGTATCTCTTATTTTCAAATAAAATTATATTCAAGGATGAAATAAAATTATATTCAAGGATCATTATCTTTAAATTCATTTCAATAAACTGTCCTTCAGTTCACATAGTTTTATAAAAGGTTTTAGATAACCATTTCACTGATTCACCACTGGGTGGAGATATTTCATTTCAACAGTTAGCTTTTGAGTCACAACTGTCAAATCTCCTTAATGTCTTAAGTAGAGATGCAGTGAATTTCAGTATATAGTATTCAACCACTCAAAAACACATACCAGTTGCCAGCTCTTTCTGAGTTATAGTAATGGACACTCTTTTCTTCTATCGGTCCCTGTAAAACCACAAGAACCCACCAAAGCTAAGATCTCTGACATTGTTTGTAAAGTCCCTTGTTAGCACCTGTTTAGACAGCCTGCAGGCGTGCAAGTTAATCACTACATCTCTCCCATTGGCAGCCGTTATTATTATCCACAGAAGACTTTGATCCTTGTGTGACAGAATATAGGTGATCAAACTACTATTTCACATAGAAGACTAATAATCTTATGGGTTTAACATTCACAAGCACCTCTAGTCAGGAATCTATTAGTTTTCCGGATATTGCCCTATCCATCAATAATAATCATATCATCATCAAGACTTATCAGAAAGATGAAGATAGTAATAATTTCCTTTATTGCAATAGTTGCCACTTGAGATCTTGGAAGAATAATATTCCAAAGGGACAACTTTTAAGACTCCGTAGAAATTAAACTGAAGCTGCAGCCTTTCAGACCCATGCACAAGAACTTATCTTATCTTTTAACGATCAAGACTTCCCAGAAAATTTGCTGAAGAAAGCCCTAATTTAAGTTAAGACAAAGGATAGAAAATCGCTATTGAATATAAAGATAGGAATACAATATGTAAGGTTGGTAATGAGCATTTTGGTAGGATAGAGAAAAAGGACTCACTTATTTTTGTGACTTAATATAATTTGTATTCGAGGATGATAAAAGACGCAGTGAGAAAGAGTTTTGCCTTGCTAGAACAATTCTTAGAACATCAATAAATAGAGATCCCAAAATTGTATTCAAAAGAAGCGTGACACTAGGGAGCAAATAGGTCCCCAGGCTGTTTAAAAGGGATAAGAGAAAAGCTAAAGACATTTAATTGGGTACAGATACATTGAGTTGGCTTCCTGAAAAATTGTGAGGCTATTTTAGATGTGATACAAATGGCTGTATATGTACATTCATTGTTAACAGGAAGACTGAGTTCAGTTCATTTGTAACAAAAGAAAAATATGAAATAAAAGATTTTTTAAACTGCCAATCAACCTTTATTGTCTATGTCAGTGGTTTCCAAACTTTTGCAGTTCCCGGCACCCTTAGAGTCTCCATAATTTTTTCAAGGCATCCCTCCAAAATAATTACCAAGCAGTCCTGTTTTATAAGTAGTGTGGTCAAAAAAAACGTAACAAGTATTTAGGTCAGGACAGAAATACTTATTTATTGTATGAAAAAATAATACACATAAATGCAAGGGAAAAGAATATTTTTATATATTTTTTTCAATTATATTTCTGTCAAAGAATAATTTACAGCTAACTCACACTGTGCCCTCCATCTACACACACGCTGTGCCCTCCTTCATCTCTACACACTCTGTGCCCCTGCATCCTGTCACTCTGCCCCCTCTGCATCCAAACACTCTGCACTCTCTCACTCTGCCCTCTATCATTCTGCCCTCTATCATTCTGCCCTCTATCACTCTGCCCCCTCTGTCCTCTCTCACTGCCCCCTCTGCCCTCTCTCATTCTGCCCCCTCTACCCCCTCTGCATCTAGTCACTTTGCCCCCTCTGCATCCTCTCACTCTGCTCCCTCTGCATCCAGTCACTCTGCCCCCTCTGCATCCACTTACTCTGCCTCCTCTGCTCCCACTCACTCTGCCCCCTCTGCATCCACTCACTCTGCCCTCTCTCACTCTGTCCCCTCTGCCCTCTCTCACTCTGCCCCCACTGCCCCCTTTGCATCCAGTCACACTGCCCCCTCTGCATCCAATCACTCTGCCCTCTCTCACTCTGCACCCTCTGCCCTCTCTCACTCTGCCCTCTCTCACTCTGCCCCCTCTCACTCTGCCCCCTCTGCCCTCTCTCACTCTGCCCCACTGCCCCCTCTGCATCCACTCACTCTGCCCGATCTGCATCCTTTGACTCTACTGCCTCTGCATCCACTCCTTTACCCTCTCTCACTCTGCCCCCTCTGCCCTCTCTCACTCTGGCCTCTCTCACTCTGCCCCCTCTCACTCTGTCCTCCCTCATTCTGCCCCCTCTGTCATGGCCAGCAAGAGAAAAAAACAACTTACCAATCCGGCGGCGCCTGGGACACAGCATTCTCCTCTCTCCCGCCACTTGTCACTGAATGTCGGGCATGATGACATCACGCCTGACATTCAGTGAGAATATTCGTTTTTTTAGGACATAGAAGAAATATCCTTAAGGGAAATAGAGCTCACAGGCTCTCATGACATATTGCCCTAAAACATGGGGGTAAAATTGAGGGTATGAAAGTATCTGCGAGTCAGCATATTAAACCTAGATGAGATCGACCATATTCAAATTGTGGATGCCCATCTACCACCTCAAGGTGACCTCTTTCAGATGGGTACCTACACTACCAAAATATAATAAGCAAAAAAATTAGCGCATACATTATCCCTCCTAAATTAGATTTAATCCATCCAAATTGCCATCAACACTCACATTAATTGATATAAATGTATTTATTAACAAGATAAATTAAATAAAAAAAAATTTAAAATATATATTCACATTAGCCAAATACAATGGGAATTGTCCCCAAAACAAAACAAACAAAAAAAAGGAAACTGAAGATAAGGGAGGGGGGGGGGGAGCAGAATAAGGGGAAAATATATGGGCAATTCACAGAAGCACAATTCCACAGAAGTGTTAACCATATATGCGCTATCGCTATATAACATTGATAAAAAGCAGCGAGAACAGCTTATTCTCAAGATATATTTACCTCCCAGAAGTACAAGCTAAAAGGTCATAAAAAATCAAATGATGGGTATGGAATTAAACGTACCAATAGGCGGACCATAGTGTCATGGTGTGAGGTTTACAGCTAAAGGAGCCATGCCATTTTTTAATAACAGTTGTACAAGTTAGTAGTTCAGGATTCTTTCAGTGTGTGGCTATCAGGCATTTTGCTGCACACGTTGGGCCTGAGTCATTAAAGAGAGCAAGGCAAAATACGGAGTATATTTGATACTGGACAAACCATGTTACAATGAAAGGGGTGCAAATGAATTTATTATTTTGCAAACAAGTTAAATACTGGCTGCTTTTTCACATAGCACACAAATATTTGATAGCTTTATTTCTGCACCGAAATTTAAAGCTGATGTAGGACATACTCTATCCCAACTATAAATCTGTTCCCACATTTAAATTTAACTCCCCCTAAAATGAAATATGGTTTTGCCAAGGTGCAAAATTAATCATTTTTTATTTTGCTTTGCTCTCCTTAATGATTCAGGCCCGTTATGTGCTAGATTAGATTCTAAAAATATGTGTTTGTGTCCTTGATGGGGCATGAAAGAAGGGAGAATGAAGGTGAGTTTGGGACTACCACATTGGTAATGCTACTGATGAGTGTATAGATTTCTATCCACAAGTATTTGATTTCAAGGCAGTTTAATTTCTCATCAAACAATAATTTTATTGAGTTGGTTTTAAAGTGCGATTAATTTATTGTAAATGTTTCTTATAGGGAAAAGCTTAAGTTCTTAAACAATGGTTTGAACACAAGGTCTGCAATGTGTGGTTCCTCAGTTTATTTTATTACATGAGGTTTTGCTCAGGAATGTTCCTCTCAAGGTGGTCTTGTGAGTCTCCAATATTAGTTGATTGAGGGAGCTCAGGGTTGCTGGTGCTGTTGTATGGACAGGGAAGAGGCGCAAAGGACACTTACGACAGCTTACGATTTCAGGGGCGGAGCTGGGTGGGGAAGTGGCAGCAACATCAGATTCAAGCCTTGGGCATCGCAAAGGTACATGATTTTCAGTCGTATCACTTACACCAGCTACAGGTCTGGTATAAGTGCCAATTACTACTGATGACAGCTGTGTATCCATGCTAGAACATGTGTTTGCAACCAGAAGCAACTGTAAAAATGTATTTTACGTACAGTAGACATTAGGAAAATCCTAATAAATATATTTTATGGGGAAAAAAACTAAATAAATGTATTTATTCAATAGGTATGAAGTATATCAGGAAAGAACTTTGTCACAAAGGTGAGGGTGTGCAGGAGAAGAGGTTGATCAAGAGTGTTAAAGGCAGCAGAGACGCTGGGTAGATATTAAGTGAAGTATGCTTGCTTAACAAGTGAAAGGACATTGTTCTAAGGTTTGTAAGATGAAAGGGTGAAATTATAGTGGAGGAAAATAGCATAGGAGCAAGACTTCCACCAGTGGTGCTCAACAGTGCAGTGCACTTTGCTGGTAGCGGGTCTGTTTGGTGTGCCACTGTTAGGTTTGGATCATTGGAGACTATATGTGGTGGCTAGAGCTGCAATGTCTAGGCCTGAAGAGAGTGTTTTGTTGTATAAAGGATCAGTTTGATCAGGGCAGGACACATTAGTCATGAGAGAAATTAGCTGTTTTAGGGAAAAAAGGAAATAAATGGCGTCAAGAGAATGTAGGTGTTGCTATATGCGTGTGGATTTGGGTTCAATTGGAATGATAAGATTACGTGAGGCTGAAAAAAAAAAAGGTTGTTTGGAGAGCAGGATGGTCAAGATAGAGAAACTACAGATGGAGCAGAAGCAGGAGAAACAAGGTCAAAGCATAAGAACTAGGTGAGCCAGGTAGCAAAGTTGTCAAGGAATTGGGAATTTGGAACTCTGGGGTGATAAAACACAGCAACACAAAGGTGGAGAGGAGAGAATAGATGTATAATGAGGACTTCAAAAGAAGAGAAAGAGAGGGAGTAGGCTCTAATGACATGGGGTTAGCTGAGAAGCATATTGCGCTAGATACCGGGACCTGAAGAATAGTCATGGATACAGGATACCAGGATTAGCTGAGAAGTATATGGTGCTTGACAGCAGGTTTTGAGGAAAAGGTATGGCTATAGGATAACATGAATACAGAGGAGTCAAATAATCCAGCATTTTAGCAGGCTACAGCACATGAAGATCTGGCACCACATTGCTAGAACAGGTGCCCAAAAAAGTCTGAGGATGAGGGAGAGTGCCAAGTAATCAACCAATGACTGGATAGGGAATGTAATAAAGAACGGGTCTGTGCAAAGGCGACATTCAAGATGGTGGATGTCGGAAAAATGTCTTATTGATTTTAAAATGTAACTTTATTGATTCATTTTAAAATTGAATTGATAAAAACCAGCAAAATATAGAAAAATAAATATACATTTTCTTGTATATTTTGCTGCTTTTTATCAGTACAATTTTAATATTAATCAGTAAAAGTTGCATTCTAAAATTAAAAATATTTTTTCAATGATCAATATCAATGTATATTAGGGAGTTGTTTGTGCACTACTTTTGAACTAACTTCTTTCCTCTTCCTTTTATCTATTGATGATCAAGTTAGTGCTTGCACCCCACAGTTAATAAAAGAGTAATATCTTTGTATATATTACTGAGGGTAAGTTAACTCTACACAATTGGTGCGACAGTAAATTATTTTTCTGAATACCACTGAATATTACTGATTTGCTTCTATAGGGTTGTAGTTGGGTGGGCAACCTACTGGGTGGGCAACTTGTATGACAATAAACATATAAGTATATATAATGTCAAGAAATGCAAACAGAGTGTGCAACGATTCCGCCAGTGTATGTTACAGTTTGATGGTATAACTGAAGATTCCCTGAATCCCTGAATTTCTTCTGTGCTGATGGTACTTGGTCTGTCTGTACCTGTGAAACCAAGACATTTAAACACAAAGGATTCCAAAAAATGTATTGAGCTAAAAGACTCTCTGAAATGCCCTCATTAATCACTTTTTTATTTTAGCAATTATCTTTCTTCTATCTTGTGGAAGTCCAATGGGATTGTGTAAACCATTTGTAAATAAAATAAAGAACTATATTATACAACGCAAATTGCTCACTAAGGGCCTGATTCATTAGTGATCTTATCTGCGTTTTTTTGCTTATCTTAAGCAAATCCACTCTGTGCATGCTCAGAAAAGGGAGATAAGAAGCAAAATCCACTGCATAAGTGAAGAATTTCTTT
Source organism: Mixophyes fleayi (assembly GCF_038048845.1). Classification (NCBI taxonomy): domain Eukaryota; kingdom Metazoa; phylum Chordata; class Amphibia; order Anura; family Limnodynastidae; genus Mixophyes; species Mixophyes fleayi. The sequence continues at coordinate 63,051,303 of NC_134413.1, forward strand.
AATCAAGATGAAAATCCATCTTAACTTCACTCTTATCTCCCCGTTTCTTCTTACAAATAAGCATCTTAACTTTTGTACAAGATAAGATCACTAATGAATCAGGCCCTAAGAGCAGCCACCATTCAACAATTGTGAGCTCAATTGACCTGTACAGATCAAGCTCAGCACTCTGTCATGTACTAGTGGTCCCACACTTCTTTATCCTCTATCTTAGTGGAAGCCCATGAAGGCTGTAAAGATTTTTTGTTGGTTATTAATTTTAAGGGGGACGGGTCAATCGATTAAAGTTTCAAGGTAAATGAGACTTAACGGTTTTGGAAATGTACTTGACGCAATGCAATTTGTTTACTTAAAGCCCCATGGAGCATTACATGTATGGCAGCGTGACATGTTAGATTTCTCTTTTAATGATTGCTACAGATGTCACTTTGTAACCATTTTGGAAATGAAAGCAGAGGACATAAATGATAGTGGATTCATGAATACATGAACAAGGAAAGGCAAAACATTCACAAAGTTTGTTTTTCATTTAGTGTCTGAAATCCCACCTTGTTGAAAGCAACGTTCCATCGAATAAGGTTTTCATCAATTACTAGGTTCTGTGTAGAATTTGTTTGTTCAAATCTTCCAACTCTGACACTCTCTAATGTCTTACTTGGGTATTCAATCCAGTTTAAAATATCAAGCGTTGAATGCATGTCTCCTTTTTCATCAAAATAAACCTCAGTTCCGGCATTGTTTAGGAAATGAACATATTTCAAAGCCTTATGAATCTGAAGAAATGAACAAAAACCCGAATTAATGATTAACAGCAAATTGTTATTAGCTTTGAGTATCTTTTGGATATGTTTCAGGAATTCCACTAGTAATATCTCAAAATTGTGTGTTTTCTCTCTAAAATTCACCTTTGATATGCCTGGCTTCACATAAGATACTATATATATATTTTAATTATTTGATGCTCTAAACAAACCAGTGGTAAGAATTATAGACAACATTTATCTGAACAAATGGTCAAAAGCATGAATAAATGATAAAAGCAATACTGGCATTAGGTCAGATGTTTGGGATTGTGTGTGCTGTTAATATGATGGTGTTATACAAATAAATTATGATAATTGAGACCTTCTCAGCTTTGATAGATTTTTTTCTAATTTTCACTGTCTACATGTCTTCTTGTAAGTGGATAGATCAGTGAAACGGTATGTATGACTAGGGCAAGGTTGTCGAATGTCTCCATTGCTTTTTAATTTAGTTATGGAACCTATGCTTAGAGTCCTCCAAACCTAGCATTTGTTCAAGGACATTCACATTGGTGACATGGAGGTTAAACTATCTGCTTTTGTGGATGATGTTTCATTATATTTATCTAATCACAAATAATCTCTCTGTCCCTTAATGCCCCGTATTGACAAATTTGGAGTAGTTTTGGAGTTTTCAGTAAATTTTGATAAATCTTTAGCTCTATATCTCAGACTGGGATTTTTCCGCCCTTATTGGGCAAGAGAGATGTTCCTGAACTAGACTTCTAGGTATATACCCTATTTAGGAATTTGGCTTCCGAAAAATCTTAAACTCTTACATCGACTTTATATCTCCAAAGCAGATAGAGATTTATCATGTTAAATTGCGGGATGGCAATCTTTCCTTCTCTCTTATGTTGGTATGGCTAATTTATTGAAAATGATATTGTTCCCCTGACTTCTTTATCCCTTACAATCTCTACCAGTATTGCTGACACAAAATGATGTGACAGTTATTAAAAAACATTTTCGTTCCTTTATTTGGAACAAAAGAAAATCTTGTATTGGATTATTTCGACTCCAACAGTCTAGAAACTATGGGGGTATTAACTTTCCTGATATAGATTTGTATAATCAGTCTGCCCAACTTGGATATTTAAGAGATTGGCTGGAAGATGAAAAGCTAAAAATTCCTGCCTACGTTTCTTTGTTTTATTTTGCATTTTTACATTAATCTTTCAATTGATTTTTCCTAATGATATATGTTAGTTTTAGAATACACAAAGCTCAGAATTCCCTTACTTAATTGTATAAACAAAGTGAATAAACAGTTTGGATTTTAAAAATCTATTTGCTTTATATTTAATATTTATTATTTAGTATTGTGAATTTTAGCACACAAATATATTGCTTTACCAAAAGTGATTAATGAACTTTTTTATTTGAAATAATCAATAACTAGAGAAACCCGGCGGTAACTGCCTAAATTTAAACTGAAATGTAATGACTAAAATACATTATTAACAGAATTCAATAACTTTTTTAGACACTACATTACATGTAGAAATTTTAACAACGCAGTATAATGAACAAGTAACTATATTATCAATCACTATATCAAAGGAACTAAAGAATTTCTTTATACACTACAATTTATGTTTAAGTTCTTCCATTAAAGTTACATTGCTGGGCATGGTCCCTGCAAGATGCGCTGATATATGTGGCTGCAAATAACTGTCACAGTTTCCAGACTACCCTGCAGGTCACATGTTCCAGGTCACCCAGCAGGTGCACTGGAAGAGTTCACTGTCACAGTTTCCAGAGCAACTAGCAGGTGCACAGGTGTATTGCCAACTGTCACATTGCATTGTTGTAAATGTCTCCTTTCTTGTCTCACAAGATCTCCCAACTCGGCAACTCCATTCTGCGCAAGATCTGCGTCTCTTATCCACTCTCATTACATTCTCTCATCTCCCTACAGCTGACGACGTTCAAGGAGGCCCAGGAGAAGACCCAAACCAAGAGACCCTATCTACAGACATGGGAGGAACCATCTTAGGGAAAATTTCAAAGTAAGACATGCTTCCTTTAATAGATGATTGGCTGGAGCTCACCAATGAACTGATTGACCATACAAATATTTCCTAAATATTCATAAACATTTTTATCTATTATGTTACTTGCATTGTTCATTGTAACTTGTTTGGGATTCTATATACATTATTCAACTACCATAGAACTTGGTACATACATGATACATTTAGGTGACCTGTCATTCACTATCACTATGCATATGTATGACATTAGACTTTTCATGATTAGTTAGACATTAACCGATACCAGAAACATTACAGAAATGGAAGTTGATCCTTCAATTTATAGATTCACAGCAGGTGCTTGAAATTGTGGAGTTATTCAGAAAGAAAAAAAACTGAGAAAACTTTCTCAGCAACACTGTTGTGAACCAGTTAACAGCTTCTTCTACTTGTAGATAAAAATGCAGAGTTCTCAGTTACATACATTTGCAAATGTACGGTAAGCAATCCACCCAGTCAAGGCGCTTCTGTTGTTAGGTTGGTCGTGGCTGTAAACAATGAGAGTCCCTATACATTGGGTCACACATTCATGTGTTTTTAAATTGAGAGATAACTTACCAAGAGGTACCCCAGGTGCCTACAAAGGGCAATAGAGGACCAGCACACACTGAATGAATAGATAAGTCTTAATTCCTTTGTGAAGCAAACTGTGTTTCATATGAAAGCTAATTCTATCTGTAATGCTTCAGTATATACATATACACAAGTGCCGTCCATGTAGCATATCGTAAAAACACAAAATTGGTGGCAGTGGCAGGCGATAACAGGTCAGGTGGATGGTGAAGCAACTTATCCCACTATAGTTATGGCTAGAGTCCAAAACATAAACTCTTAGAACAGGGAGAAGAGGTCTTCGCTTATAGCAGCTACCTTTCCTATAGAGCGAGTCTTGCTCACAGGTACTTGGATGCCTCCAGGTCTTAACTCTAGGTAGTAGGAGCTAATGTTTGGTGACCGTAGCGAAGTTGTTGTAGGAGGATGTCCAAAAGGCAGAAATGGCTCAGCTAGTGGCCGTGGTCCGGGAGTCAGATGGTGATCAAGGCAGCTAGCAGACAGGTGGGATCCAATAACAGGCAAGGAAGGGTCAGTGCTACAGGCAAACAGGCAAGGTCCAGTAAACAGACAGAGATCAGGGCAACAGGCAATCAATCAGGATATAGAAATACTGCAACATGAAGCAGGTCAGGAGCAAGGAAACAGAACCTATAACCGACAGGGAGACTAAGTCCTCCCTGCCTTAAATATTATTGCTGTCCAACCAGGAGCAGGGCTGGGACCTGCACTAATTAGCCCCCAGATGTAAGCTAATTAACTAAATTAACTGCATGCACCTGACTGTTTGACAGCTTGTCAGGCACGGCTGCAGTGGAGTGGGAGTGTCACGATTGCCCTGGCACACTCGGACCGGAAGTGACGTCCTGGCTGCCAGGGCAACAGCCAGAACAGTAGTAGCGCAGGGGCCCATGACAAGTACAGGAGATGTTTTTCGTGTCTCTTGATTTCCCGTCCCTCCTTTACTGGGCAAGCGTTCTCTCCTACCTCCAGATGTGAGCCATCCTCCATGCAATAATGTTATAGTGTTGCACATACGCATGCTGTAGTGTCATTATTGATGTGGCCCTAATTCCGCTGGTCTGCACGATAAGCTGGCAGGGCAGCTGTTGTTGCAAAACAAGTTCTTAAAGGTGAAAAGGGTAAATAATCAATAATAAGCAAATCGCTTTGCTCGAAAAACGAACTTCCGAGGGACAATTGAAGAATAAAGTCCACGTGGACCGTTAAATAGCCATTGCCCGGTGGAAGTAAGTGGCTGAAGTTCAAATGTTGCAGATATGTTCCATGCATAATTAAGGTGCACCAATTGGTTTCATTTACGAAAACACATATAGCCTAATCTGGCTCTGTTAATGGTGTACAATCAAAGTAAGTAGGCATCTGTTCTAATAGTCCACATCATTTCGAGGTGCCTAATATCAAATAGCAATAATAAAATGTCCATCCATATAATAGAAATCCCCATGAAGTGGAGGGATGAGGGGTCGCTGTCATGGTGTTTAGCAAAATGGTCTGAGACACTATGTGCCTCAAACCCTTTTTTGATGTTATGGTGGTGTTCAGAGATGCAGGTATGAAGTTTCCTGGTGCTTCTCCCTATATATTGTTTTCCACATGGGCATTCCAGTAAATAAATCTGTATCTGAATGGGCAGGTGTTGCCGATGATGTTGAATATAAAGGTTTCTACTTGTTTTACCATAGTAGCTAAGATAGCTATTATTCTATAGTTTTTATAAAAACACTAAGTAGTTTATGAATCTACAGTATTTAAAAAATATATTTTAGTGTAATAACCTTTTTTGATTCATAACCTACAATATATAAAATGTCTATAAAATGCACATAAAAAGCTTTCCTAATTACTATTTGCCCCAAGCATTTAATTAGTGTGCGTCAGTGTGTTCCTTAAATAAACATTTACATATCAGTGCTAGATATGGTGAAATCAACACACATATGGTCCTCATATATATTTGGTGAACTATGCATCAAAACAGTGCTTCAAAAAAAAGCAATAACATGGTGTAGTACATATAAGATTCATTAAAATGTTTGCTTGGCTATTTGCTTAAATTGTCAGGATAGCAAAAGAACGAATAGCACAAAGTTCCACACACTTTCTTGTGATCCTAATATTAAATTAAAAGAGACCAGCTCCCTAGACACCGACTTATTCAGCATCGGTAACACTGAAGAACTCAACTAAACAACTCAGGCTTCAATACATTAAACTCCTCCCACAGCACTAGCTTGATGAACAGGTGACACTCCCACCTTGTCTTTCTAAAGGAATTCTCATCAGGTGCTCTTCTTGATTAGTTTTATTGCAGACACAATGTCAGCTTCTTGTTAGCTTTGGAAAAAGCAATTTCAAAACATATAAATGAAATCCCACTTTACACTAATATGTTGTCATACATATGTCCTCCTTTATAACTTTGAACTAGGTATATTGTTGTAGAATATTGTAATGTCTGCAGCCTTTCCCTGCAGACTCTCAGCTGAATACCTATTTCCTCTCTTAGAGGCCTGTGGCAAGCCACTCCCTTTGTCACAATATAAATTAGAGATGTGTGCCGAACCCCATGTTTTGGTTTTGGATGTGGTGTTGGTTCTAAAATGTATTTGTGCTTTGGTTTTTTAACTGTTTCTGCCAAAAAATTGCAAAAGATTTTGGTCTTGGCTTTGGATTTAATAAAAAATGGTGAAACATAGGTAAAATAATGTCATTTTGAGCTGTTTTTACTCCTACATTACTATTTAAAGCATTAACATTTCTGTCCAGTCATTTCCAGTCTATTTTCTAATGATGTCTTCACAACTAGGATGGACCTCTCATGTCACCCTGTCTGTTGTGTTGGGGACCGACTGTGCTTGCCTTGCCACCGTCCCATTATTGTCTCCCAAATGTGCCCTCTAACCGCAGTAGGAGGGGCTTTTGTTGCTGCCACAACTAGGCTCCTTAGCGGCACCTAGAACCTCATCCTTCTGGGTAACTATTGCTGCTAGTGTACCCCCTGCTGGTACACCTGTGCTGGTACACCTGACCGTTTGCCTTCAAATCACGGTAGCTGTGGCCTGTCACACTGGCCAGAGCTACAGGGTAGCGGGCAGAACGTTATTACTGAAATGCTGCGTCTCAACCACAGAACAGCCAAAAAATGGATTAGATTGGATCTAATTTGCAGGTCACAGGAATTACAGAATGTAAGTAGGCGTCAAAGCAGTTTTCTTAAGCAGTGATGTTTATTAGCTCAGGAAGTCCTAAAAAGGACAATTACACACTCACTAGTTTGAGGTTCTAGCAATATCCAGAAAGTAGAAATACATGGTCAAACATTGTGCTTTTTATATATATTTACACATATACTCTAGCAGGAGGTAATCCAATCTCCTTTCCCTCCTGGATTGGTTAATCCAGGTGCTTCATGCAGCTTGCCCATAAAACACCCTGGAGGGGTTTAACACCTTTTTACATTGCTTCTAGTGGCATCACTACATCTGAGGTTTTCTATTGAATGTTTACTATCAGGAAATAACATTTCTCTAATCTTTTTTTATTGCAATTTAACTTTCATCTGTGACCACTTGCATAGGGCGTCTACCAATAAGTATAATTACCTACTCCTGTCTTTCAAGCTCAACAGACATTTTGTTCCCTTAGCAAAGAAAATGTCTAATGAACATGAGATTACCTGCCTCTAGACAGTTGCAAAACCCCAACATGACATATTGTCTCAAAAATGTTGTCTATACATTTCCATACAAAAAACATACCAATATAAAAGTATAAGTACATTTGCAATGATATACAGAGGTGTATTGCACTCCTAATTAAAATAAATATATCTACAATAAATTATTTCTACATGATTAAGCCACAATTAAGTTATTTTATATGTGATACAGCCACACACCCAATATCCAAGACCATACTAACCACTGGTTAGGGGAAATAGTAGTTGTTTCCATCACTGCAATAGGAGTCACATGTCACACATCGGACTCTCAGATTACTTATCCCTCCGCTGTCTTTCTTGGCTGTCCCTGTGGTCTAAGGGCTCTGTTGGTCTCAGATCTCTCTGCAGGATGCTGCCCAATCTGTCTCCACTCCAGAGATTCCTTCAAAATCAGTGCATGGACGCTGCCCTCTTGGATTCAGTCAAATGTCCCTCACAGTCAGTCAGAATGCTGCTTCAGCTCAGCTGACAAACAGGGGATAACAGTCTCCACTCCAGAGTTCCCTCGTAAACTAGTGCCTTGGCACTGCCATCTTGGATACAGACGCCTGAACCCTTTCAGCTAGTCAAAGAGCTGCTTCAGCTCAGCTGACACCAGCCTCCAATCAGGGGATAGCAGTTACTATAAAAGGACTTCCTGGAGCCCTAACCTGTTTTCAGTGCAACGTTAATTCCTCAGATGCCAACCTGGTTTCTAGCAGTCTGCAGTCTACTCAGTTGTTTCTGCTCAGGCTCAGAAACAACTGTAGTCCAGTCCAGGATTCTGGTTCCAGTCCGGTCCAGCATTCAGTTCCAGCATTCCGGTTCTTGTCCGGTCCAGCATTCTGGTTCAAGTCCGGTCCAGCAATCTGATACAAGCCTTGTCTCCACTGCTAAATCTGATTACTGTCTTGTTATTACTGACTTCTTGCTAGTCTTCAGTGCCATTCATATTCAGTAGCCTCCTGAACTTATAGCAACCACCATCTGTCCCAGTTCATTCTCTCCCATGCTAAGCAACCTAATCAAGCCACCCAACTTTTTGCACGTAGCCACCAGTCCTGTTCCAGAAAAAAAAGAGGCACGAAACCAATAAAAACCTTCACGTCCAACACTACTAGAGAAACACACAAGATTAGGATTAAACTATGCTGTGACAGCAACGGAGTCATTTATTTACTAGAGTGTCCTTGTGGAAAACAATATGTGTCACACATTATTTGACTACTGTGAATATAACTTATGGTGGATTGCTGAATAGATTTCTATATTTTTTGCTTATTTATTTCACCTGAAACCACGCACAATCTACACTCTCGGGGCCTGAGCCATTAAGGAGGGCAAAGCAAAAAAGGAGTAACTTTGCACCTTGGCAAAACCATGTTGCATTGGAGGGGAAGGTAAATTTAAAATGTGGGGACAGATTTATTTTTGGGGTATGACACGATCACCTAGGTCAACTTTAAATTTCAATATAAAAGTAAAGCTTTCAAGTATTTGTATGCTACAGGAAAAGTATTTGCTTACATGCAAAATAATAAATTAATTTGTACCCCTTGCATAGTAACATGGTTTGTCCAGAATCGAATTTACTCCTTTTTGGCCTAGCTCTCCTTAATGACTCAGACCCTCAAATTGCAGAAGTGTATTGTTATCTGGCACCATTGTTTATTGCTGAATTTACCATGTTTATAGGTGCATCCAGATTGCACTTTTATTACACCTGACATATTTGGATTGCAGCCAATCATCATCATCAACAGGTATTTATACAGCACCACTAATAAGGCAGCACTGTACAGAGAACATATTCACATCAGTCTTTGCCCTATTGGAGCTTTCAGTCTAAATCCTCTAACATACACACACACACACACAAAGTGAGAGACTAAGGTCAATTAAATCGCAGCCAATTAGCCTACTAATATATTTTTGCAGTGTGGGAGGAAACCCACGCAATAACAGAGAGAACACACAAAATCCAAACAAGTTAAATAAGGTAATGGTCTGGAATTGAACTCATGACCCCAGTGCTTTGAAACAAAAGTGCTAACCATTAAGCCACAGTGCTGCCCCAATTGCGAGGTAATCACAGCTAAGGTCCATCTACTTATAAGTGATCCTGCAGCATACACTTCAATTATCACTAAGGAATCCCAGTACTGGTAGAATCACAGTGGTTTGACATTACATTCCAAATCACCTTGTCAAAAGAGCAGTTTGCTGCTGGAGAACATACTCCTAAACAGACGATGGAGGTGGGAAAACTAAAAGACCGATGTTGCCACATGCGCAACAGCCAACAGGCTAGCGGTCGTGAGTCAGAACACATCTGGAGGCAGGACTAGAGGGAGGCAAGAAATCTGCAGCGGGGTCTCTTTACATCCACATCCCGCTACCGGTGGCTATTGCCGACTATTTTAATAAAGGAGGACACAGTTCCGTTCACACAGACATTGCTTATTATATAGTAACACACATAGTTCATGAGGTTGAAAAAAAAACACTTGTCCACAAAGCTCAACATATTTTGGATCTCTTGTGACCCCTCTCTTATATTTGAAATTGATCCTGATGAAGTAACCAATAATCTGTTACAGTCAGGAAAAATCCCTCCTGCCCAAATATTGCAATCCTATTAGTAGTTCCTGGATCCACTACTTAATTTCATTTTAATCAATGGCCGTAACCAATATTACCACTAACAATCTTATTGTGCACCAAGTAATCCTGAATACTATCCCTTAATATACCTTACAGTAGTTTCACCAATATTGATGTCAGGCTTACAGGTCTATAAGTCCCTTGTTATCTCAGTCTCTGTCACATGCTGGTCACATGGACGGGTACCGGCGTCATTATCTTCCTCCTGTAAGCGGTGATCAGGGTGTACTAACTTCATTATCGGATCATCATTCACCATCTGCATCTTGTTCTGCGCATGTGCTACCTATTACCCTCTCTTATGATCTCCTATCTGTTCCCATTGGTTCTAGCATTTTGTAGCACTATTTAAACCTCCCATTTTCCCTCTGTCTGATGCCTGTTCTTCGAGTTACTCACTCTCAGTAAGGATCTGGCTTCCTTCGGTCTCACCTGTTGTGGCTTTGCACAAACGTCCTGGGTTAGCTGAACTCCTCTCTGCTGCTGCCGCTAATAGAACTGCTCAGCTGCTGCTGCTGCTCTGAATCACCATCCACGGATCAGCTAGTTCAACTCCACTGCTGCTTCTATATTTGAACTGTCGCTGTACCAGTAACTCACCCGCTGCTCTGAATCACCATCCATGATCAGCTAAGTTCTATTCCTCCACTGCGTCCATATTTGAACTGTCGCTGTACTAGTAACTTACCCGTTGCTCTGATTCATCATCTATGGATCAGCTAAGTTCTATTCCATTACTACCTCTGTTTGAACTGCCGCTGTGTCAATGATTCTCCTGCTATGCAGAGAGTTACCATCTACAGATCAGCTAAGTTCTACTTTACTGCTTTCTCTGTCTGAACTGTCGCTGTATCAGTGATTCACCTGCTGTGCTATGAGTTACCATTTTTGGATCAGCTAGTTCTACTCCGTTACTGCTTTGTTGAACTCTCCCTGTACCAATACGTCACCTGCAGTCGCTCTGAGTTACCATCTACGAATCAGCTAAGTTCCACTCCATTACTGCCTGGATTGAACTGCTGCTGTACCAGTAATTCACCTGCTGTTGCTCTGAGTTTCCAACTATGGTTTAGCTAGTTCTACTTCATCATCACTTCTATTGGAACTGTTGCTGTACCAGTAATACACCTGTTGTTGTTGTTGATGCTCTGAGTTACCAACTACAGATCAGCTAGTTCTACCCCACTATTACCCTTATTCACCCATCACTGTACCAGTATCTGCAGTTGCCCTGACGTGTCATCTGCATCTCAGTTATTATATTTTAGTATTGCTCCCATTTGTACTATCGCTGAACCAAGGACTCTCCAGCTTTTGTTTCCATTTCCAGTGTCTCTCTGACTGGCTGTTACCAACCCGCTGTTGCAAGCTCCACTACTTACTCTGCCAGCATTCATTCAGGGAACCGCGGCCTGCGGGATAGGAGCAGCGAAATGCATACCCTCCTGCAGGGGTCACTGGCGAAAACCTCCTACTCGTTAGACTCCGCGCCCCTGAATGAGTTCTACCCTTTGGCAGATACAAAGGATCCACTAAATATCATTCAGATTCGTGACAGTCTTTTTTTAAATAACGGCACCACAATGGCAATTCCTTCGTGAACTTGATGAAATTGAATCTATGAAAATTAAGAATAGCGGTCTAGCTATTTCTGAGTTTAGCTCCATGAGAACCCTGTTTTTCATTTTCTAATTTAGTGAATCTAATTTCCTTTTTGGATGTTTTTTTTTTTACATTTCTTGCAGATACGGATGGACTCCTCAGTCCCCTCAGTCTTAAACAATATAAAAGGCTTGCTTCTTCCACTTCCACTTCCACTTCTTCCCTTACCTTTTAAATTAGCCACATTGGTTTAGACTTAATTATTTTACATTTGTTTCCCATAGGAATAAACTTAAACGTGTATGTTTCCAACAACCTTTTAAAGACAGACCACTTTTATTCTGTATTTTTTCCTTCAAAAACTGTGTGCCAGTCTGTGCATTTTATAGACTCCTTTAGCATATTAAAATGTGCCTTTCTAAAGTTTAAAGTCCTAGTTGATCCCTTATAGTTTTGCTTCTGGAAATTAATTTCAAATGAGACCATATTATGATCTCTGTTTCCCAAGTGCTCCCTAATTTGAATTTTTGATATTACATCTACATTATTTGTTATTACTAGGTCCAGTATATTCCAGTTCCTAGTTGGTTCCTCTTCTAGTTGAGACATGTAATGGTCTTTTAGCCTGCTCAGTAACCTGTTGCCCCTAGTGGTACTACAATTCTCAGTACTCCAATCAATGTCCATTTAATTCAAATCCACCATAATTTAAACTTTAACTAGTTGTGTAGCCTTTTGAATTTGCTGTAGAAGTTGGGCTTCTTCAGTTATGCTAATATCTGACAGTTTATACCATGTTCCAATCAGTAACTTCTCTGAACTTTTTCCTGCACTGGATTTTTCCACCCACAATGTCTCTATATTATCACCAATACTCTCGTACATAACTTCATGTATACTTTGTTTTAACACTGGCTTAATATAAAGACATACTTCTCCACCCCTTTTATTTACCCTATCTCCTCCAACTTTCTAACCATCCTTCCCCTTAGCACAGCAGTCCCCTCCTCATTCAGGTTCAATTCTTCTTGACAATAAAGATGGCATCTGACCGATAAATCAGCCCAGTGCTCTAAGAATCCAAAACCCTCCTTACTGCACCAATCTGTTAGCCATGCTTAACCTCCCTAATCTCCCACTGCCTCCATGGACTAGCGTGTGGCACAGGTAGTATTTCTGAATATACTACCTTGGATTTCCTTCCCTTAAGTTTGCTACTCAGGTCCCTGAAATCATTTATTAGGACACCACATCTTCCTCTAACTCGGCCATTGGTGCCAACATGTACCAAATCCACTGGGTCATTCTCAGCCCCTCCAAACAGTCTGTCCACCCGAGTCACAATTCATCGAACCCCAGCACTTCCTAGCGGAAGCAGTTATATCCAGCTTACTGGATATAACGCAACACTTTAAACAAAATGCACATGAAATAGCAAGCTGTTTCTGTTCAATACTTATTACCACAAGCACACATACCTGGTATAAAAGAGACCACGGTTTTTTGAGCTTTATTCTAAACTAGAAACCTCACCAAACAATGATTACCCTTTTAAGGAATAACATGGTTCTAAGAAACGGGCATTTTTAAATTAGTATTTACTATTGATTATTGCATTATGACAGAGATCTACCTTACTTATAGCTCCGCTTTTGGCTAACAATGATTGCTCTGCCCGTCGAAAAGTGCATTGTATTAGTCTTTGAAATTATTGGCATGAGTGCAGGCCACATTTGTTTATTTACATTTATAAATGTCTACGCATTTTATGCGTAGTCTATGAAGTTTTTTAGTATGGGTGCAGGCCACCTTTATCTATCAGTATCGACATTTATTTATATTGCGGCAAGGTATATGAAAGCTCCAACCTTGGCTAATAATGAATACTTTGCCCATCGAGAAGTGCATAATATTAGTGTCAGGCGTCGTCACCGCTCGTTCATTCAGTGCCAGGGATGGAAGGCTTCTTCTGACACTCAGCCATGTCCCATTGCTAAGCAATGTGATGCACAGGCGCGGGCTGGGAGAGGGATGGCCGGGGGGCACACAGGTGGCCGCATCATATGACAGGGGATGCGGCCGCCTGTGCGCTGACACGGCCGCATCTGATGCGGCCGCGGGGGGAAAACTATGTTTTTTGCATCCGGGGGGCGGCCGGCCTACCCCCCGGCCCTAATATCCGTCTGACCCAGCGGCACGGCAGGGGGGGGGGGGCGTTGCCCCCCTGCCCCCCGGGCCAGCCCGCCCCTGGTGATGCACCTCTTCTTCCTTGTCCAGCGCCCGGTGGGCGCATGTGCAGTATGCTCGCGTTTCCGTTGCTAGGCAACGGGACACTTTATTTCTCCGTGGTCGGCGGTCAGCTGTTCTGCCACCAATTCACTCTGCCATCAATCAGTTTTTAGTATTTGTGTAGTATTTATGTAGTATTAGTATTTATGTAGAAATACTCCTACCATAAAACCAATGTATAAGCGAATATACGGTCTTTATCAAGAAGGTCAGCTGACCTTCTTGATAAAGACCGTATTAACGGTTGAAACGCGTTGAAGCCCAGACTGATCTGTAAACCAACCTCAATATTTTGCCGATGATAGAGAGTAAGATCGAATCCATTGGATATATGATATGCGCTTATACATTGGTTTTATGGTAGGAGTATTTCTACATAAATACAATTGAGATTTTAATTCATTGTTGGAATTTCTATGTCTTTTTTGTCACATGTTTCATGGGGCTTAAATAAAACCGTTCCTTTTAAACAATATCACGCTAGATGTATATATATTTTTTTGTTTCCATGATCCCAATGTTTGAGAGACATCACGAGGAGGGAGACATGAACTAGCAAGATATTTTACTATTATTATCCAAGAGGAAACGGAGAAGAGCGATAAAGAACCTGCTATATGCTCATTATCTTACATCCTCTGGTAGGAATTGATTTCTTACTTTTGTATATGGAGGTGACGGTGAGGTGGAAGTCACAACTACTTTTGTCCCACGAGTGAACATTGATTGCGAATCCAGCATTGAAGGGATTACATACGATGAACTGAATATAGATGGTTATTGTGCAATTTGGGCATTTCTATTGAAATATTAATGTAATATATTTTATTATTTTTTTATTATTTATTGTTGTTGGTTAATGTGTCTAATGGGCTTGCTTCAGTTGGTGGCATAGCAGATGACATATTTTTTTGCAGCTGCTGCAATGTTCTACATGCGGTAGAAATGCTGAATGTCGAAAAAGACCCTTTTTTAATATAGATGTCACTGAATGACCCTTTCAAAATTGACAAATATTGAAAAATAGAAAAGATTAGAATAAATAGCTTTTTGGGGGTGTCCAGCTGCGTTGACACTCACACGAAAACACACAGCTTTTTCCAAATGAATTCAGATGTTTCTGTCCCACACAAGATTACTTTCGCTAGAAAAATTTAAAATTTTAAAAGAGATAAATAGATTTGCTATTTGGGTTCTGCTGCGAAGAGTCATACAACAAAAGCACACTGTTTTTTCCCACTAAATATGCTAACTCAGAATGATATCTAAATCAGTCTAAATATTAGTACTTTTATATATGCATTAATAGCAACCAGTAACCACTACCCTGTCTAAACTTTCTGAAAGAATGAAATTTAAACCAATTGATCAGAAAACTATTCTAGCTGACTGATCTCTACAGAATTGCTTTAAAATAATAACATGAATCTATTGTTTTCTATGACCCTATTTCACCCTGAATGCTGTTTTAAGAGCACTGCAACTAACATCCTCCCTACATGCTGCTTGTTCTAAAATGTCATAGGAAAAAATGAGGGCGTGCTTTATGTAAAGAAGATATTGATCCAAAATTCTCGCAAACTTTTCATCAATATTTTTCCAGAAGTGATGTTTTGCCTTGTTTTGAGATCCGAAATTGGCATGCGAAACTGAGTCTTGACTAGATTTCACTCAGAACCCCAAATCCCGGATCTGTCGGACTTCCCAATGCCGGACCGCTCATCTCATATATATAAATAAAAGAAGTTTGTTTGTTTGTTTTTTTGTTGGTGAATATCTTAATCAGCCCTGCACTGATTGAGATGAAGCCAAAGCGAGGTGGTCAAGGTGGATCCTGGACAGGTATTGGGTGGGTTAGGGTCCCAGTCGGACCTCCCTTTGGTGTACACTGGGCAGAACTGGGCAGAACTTTGACCCAGGAAGCCTTTTCTGGGCCTTCCACTGCATGGATTTGGACAAAAACTTCACAGACTGGTAACATTGGATCCCAGAAAACATACTAGGGGGCTGAGGTGCGGTTGGACCTCCCATTGGTGTACGTTGAAACACAGTCATTAAATGAAACAGAAACAGTTGTGTAGGAGGCTTAAACTGGGTGAGGAACAGCCAAATTCTGCTGCAAAGGTGAGGTTGTAGAAGACAGTTTCATGTCACAGGTCATACACCATGGCAAGACTGAGCACAGTAGCAAGACACAAGGTAGTTATACTGCATCAGCAACGTCTGTCCCAGGCAAAGTTTTCAAAGCAGACTGGGAGACTGGGAGTTTCAAGATGTGCTGTTCAAGCTCTTTTGAAGAAGCACAAAAAAGCAGGCAACATTGTGGACGCAGTGATTGGCCAAGGAAACTTAGTGCATCAGATGAAAGACACATCATGTTTACTTCCCTTCGAAATCTGAAGATGTCCAGCAGTGCTATCAGCTCAGAACTGGAAAAAAATCATTGGGACCCAAGTACACCGTTCTATTGTTATGAGAATTCTGGCAAGAAGTGGTCTTCATTGAAATGAAAGCCTTGCCTTCAACATGGAAACAAGGCCAAGTGACTCAACTATGTACGAAAACAAAGGAACTGGGGTGCAGAGAAATGGCAGCAGGTGGCCTGGACTGATGAGTCAAAACTTGAAATATTTGGCTGTAACAGAAGGCAGTTTGTTTGCTGAATGGCTGGAGAGTGGTACAATAATGAGTGTCTGCAGGAAACAGTGAAACATGGTGGAGGTTCCTTGCAAGTTTGGTGCTGCATTTCAGAAAATGGAATTGGGGATTTGGACATGATTAATACAGGCAGGTACTTATCCATAATGCAACTCTATCAGTCTGTTTGGCTCCAACTTTTTTCTGCAGTAGGACAACAACCCCAAACATACAGCCAATGTCATTAAAAACTATAGTCAGCGTAAAGAAGAACAAGGAGTCCTGGAAGTCATGAAGAGAAATAAGGAATTGAGCAAGTCTACATCCACAGAAGATCTATGGTTAATTCTCCAAGATGTTTGGCGCAACCTCCCTACAGAGTTCCTTCAAATACTGTGTGCAAGTGTACCTAGAATAATTGATGCTGCTTTGAAGGCAAGAGGTGGTCATACCAAATACTGTTTTGATTTAGCTTTCTCATCTGTTCATTCACACTGCAGTTTCTCCACACCTTTTTATATTTATATCTGCTGATTAAAAGTGTTTGTGAAATACTACACCATATGGCTTTTTAATATATTTTTTCCACTGAGTGGTTGAGAACGGTGATGCAGCAGTAATTATTAGAACATACTATATTTACTTCATATTTCCGCGATCGAGGAAAACCACACCTTGGGATGATTGAGGAGCTACTACACAGATAAGCTGTTATATTTCTTATTTCTGGTACGCACACCACCCTATTACTTATCTGCACGATGTTTCACATTGGGATTTATGTTGACTTTACTGATATGCTGGTATATGCTGATTAATCTATTTACATCCTGCATATGATCTACTACTGTCACCTTATGAATTGAACATTGGCGTCCTACATATTTATAATTATCTTCTGGACTGTTCTATGCCTATTGACTGAACATATATCCTTTATATACCTATGCTATACACCTGAAGGCGCCGTCCTTCCATGCTTGTTTTTTGCTATATATATATATATATATATATATATATATATATATATATATAGGTATAGATATATATACTCGCCTTTCACACAAAAAACTTCTTATCATCAAGTGGAGGGCCTTTTAAACCAAAAGGCTGACCAGGCATCAGTCTAGGGAGCAGGATTTTGGAGTGGGCTGGATTTTTCAATTTAATTTTTTTTTAACTTTTGCATTTTTTTGGGTCCAGGTGGCGCGGCCTTTCCGGAATCATACAGGCTGCCTATAATGTAATGGTGAGCAGACAGGATGGCTGAAGAAGACTGCTGAGAGGAAACTCAGGAACCTGTTAGGCTGTCAGCAGGTAAGTGACTTAAGTGTAGACTTAATTCTAGCCTGCTGCTGGTGACATGAAGTGCCTGATTCATGTTTGGACGTCCATCTGTTTCCGTAGCATATTTTCCATAATTGCGCACAGCGCATGCCCAGAAATTAACATTACGCCAATGAACGCAATTGCATTGACGTCTGCACGCAGCTGACACTTACGACTGTCTATGACTGCAGAGGCAAAATGGGACAGACTAATGTACAGTCAGGGAGTTCAAACACAATTATGGCAAGTCCTGTGTTTGTTGTAAGTGTGCTTGTTTTCAGACATATTTTTTGCACCCACTACAGGTCAGGTGTAAATGCAGACTGATAGTGATGACTGTCAAGACATAGTCTTAAAAAGTATACAGATGCATGCCAGTAGCTGTCATAGACCAACTGTATGTAGCCAAGATATACTATAAAAATGCATTGATGTACAATATGCATTAAATCCTGTTTAATTATGTAATTTATATAAAAAATATATAGATTTTTTTTATATTTGATTTATTTTATAGAAAGGATTATACTGTTAATAGCTATTATTTTAAATTTTTTGAGAAAAAAAAAGTTTTATACGCTCTGATGTGAACTTTTATTGTACTATTGCATGTGCGTATACTGCAGTCTGTTATGTGTGCCTATATACAGAAAGTACTATTTAGGCAGAGCATTCTTCCACCCAGATTCAAATTGAAAAGTATCTTAAATTAGCCTTTGATTTCAATATGGTTGGACATATGCACAGGTTTGTACATTTTCTTTATTTATGTCCAAGTTGCCTGCAGACTTGAATCGGGACCGAAATGTCTGTGGGAAAGGGGGGGGGGGGGTAATATGTCTTGGGCAGTAATGAAATGTCTGGTTGAGGTAAGAAAATGACATGGAGGGAAGGATATGGCAGGAAGGATGATGAATTCATTTGGAGTGATGCAATGGCTAGGGGTGACATGAGAAAATGATTGGGGATGATGAACTTTTCTGAGGGGTGATGTAATGGCTTGGGTGGGTTATAAATTGGCTTCGGAATGATGAAATGGCTTTGGGTGAGGGTGATTCATTGCCTGGGAGGTTGATGAAATGGGAGAGAGAATTCAAAATGCAATGCGAGAATTCAGGACATGCAATGCAAAAAAATATTTTTATCTTATAGTAGAGGGTGTAAAAAAACAGTACAAAGGGAGGAAATCAAAAAGATTAAAATATATAGACAAAACACCTCAAAAATGTTTAGAAAGTTTATGAATTACATTTTTTAACAATGCCCTTAAAAAAACAACACAATTGTAATGTGCAACCTCTTACAAAATTCCCTGGAATAAAACTAGTAGATGGTGTTAGGACTCTGATTCTAATTTGTAGCTGTCCTGCAGTACCTCTATGATACCAGAGGTGCTGTTATTTTGCCACTGGACATTTCCACCTCTCCTGCAGGAGTTAACCTTCCCTGATCATCACCTGCACCTGTTGCACTTCCTTATGAACCCACCTCAAAATTTGTTTCTTGCAGCTCATCACTGGTGTGCTGCTTCAGGTCCCTATTAGTACTTCTGTGAATTTTTCCTGTTGTTCTCTTGATTATCTGACTTCTGCCTTTTCCACCGTTTTGCACCTTTGTGTATGATTCAGACCCCAGCTTTATTTGTTCCAGTCTATTCCCTGGTATTGTTTGTGGATCCACTGACTACTGACCCTGGCTTGTCTGACTCTCCTTTTGCCTGGTTCTCCCATGGATCATCCGATGTTTCCAGACATCCAATACCTGCAGTACTCTGTCTAACATGGAAAACCAGAGTCTCCATCTTCTCAGCTATACCAGGAAATCCAATCTCTTTGTACCTGCACTTGCTATGTTATATCCAGATAGCAGAATTACAAACTCTTAGTTTCTGTTTAAACCAGTGTACCTTTGTATCGTGACTCGATTCTACCAAAAACATTCTGGTTACTCACTATCTGCTACTGTTCACTCAATCTGACAAGTGCCAGCCTATTCTTTATTAACCCCTGCCTGTCTTACTCTGACTCCAGCAGTACAGCTTTCCAGCATTACCTATTGTGCCTATGGTCTTGCAACACCTGTATTAACATTGACCGCATTTTGATATTACCTGTGTGACCTGTTTTCAAAATAAAGACACTCTGTTAGCAATAACTGCCAATGTTTTCCGGTGTATTCCCACTGGGAGCCTTAACAGATGGTAACTGGAGAAGACATTATATAAGTCCTGAACTATTACGATCTGAAATGAGATTAATTCAAAATAATGGTACCTTATGCACTAAAAATTTGAATAAAAACTTTGAGATTAAATGGTTCTTAGATGGATTTATGTCCAAATTATTTGTAATTTGTCAAGATCAAAAGGAAGGAAAGCTTTTGGTTTGGTAGGGCTTTAGTTATACTATTTTTTTGTTTCATGTTGGATTGGGAATCTTTACCAGATATTAGCAAGTCTCTGATGATACAGTGTATGAGAGGTGGTAATATTTAAGTTTGTAAGAAAATAGGGGCAATATGGTTAAGCTATGTACAGGTAGAAGGAAATTACCAATTATTTTCCAAAGGCCTTTGATACAGTGGCACACAAGAGGTTGTTTTACAAAATTAGGGAACTGGGTCTAGGAATCAACATTTGTACTTGGATGGAAAACTGGCTAGAGAATAGGGAACAGAGAGTTGTGATAAATGGAACATTTTCTAATTGGTCAAAAGTCTTAAGTGGAGTACCTCAAGGTTCCGTGCTGGGGCCACTCCTTTTTAATATATTCATTAATGACCTTGGTGATGGTTTAGAGAGTAAAGTTTCTATTTTTGCAGATGACACTAAACTCTGTAAGGTAATAAAATCAGAGCAAGATGTAGCTTCTCTACAGAGGGACTTAAATAAACTGGAGGATTGGGCGGCCAAATGGAATATGAGGTATAAAACAGATAAATGTAAGGTTATGCATTCAGGGATCAAAAACGAGAGCGCAATCTATAAATTAAATGGAATTAATTTAGGAAAATCTATAATGGAAAAGGATTTGGGAGTGCTCGTAGACAGTAGACTTAGCAATAGTGCTCAATGTCAAGCAGCAGCTGCAATGGCAAACAAAGTATTGGCATGCATTATAAGGGGCATAGATGCAAGGGAAGACAGTGTAATTTTGCCACTGTATAAATCGTTGGTAAGACCTCATCTTGAATATGCAGTACAGTTCTGGGCACCACTCTATAAAAAAGATAATTTGGAACTAGAAAGGGTTCAGAGAAGGGCGACAAAATTGATAAAGGGTATGGAGTCATTAAGTTATGAGGAAAGGTTAGCCAGTTTAGGCATGTTTACTTTAGAAAAGAAGCGTCTAAGTGGAGATATGATTACTATGTACAAATACATTAGGGGTCAATACAGAGAACTTTCATGGGAACTTTTTACCCCAAGGACTATACAAAGGACACGTGGTCACCCCCTAAGGTTAGAGGAGAGGAAATTTCACAACCAGCAAAGGAAGGGGTTCTTTACAGTAAGGGCAGTCAAGATATGGAATTCATTGCCAGGGAAGGTTGTGATGGCAGATTCAATAGATATGTTTAAGAAAGGGTTAGACAAATTTTTAGCGGAAAGGTGTATCCAGGGATACGACCGTTAATTAAAATGTAGGATAGTAGGGGATATATGGTAAAAATAGGACTGCAATATTGAGTCTGGGGGGATTTTCACAATTGAAACAGATTGGCAGTTGCTTACTCTGGATCAATTTCAAATATAAGTGCAGGATCGCAGGAGATCCAAAATAGGTTGAACTTGATGGACTGGTGTATTTTTTCAACCTCATCAACTATGTTACTATGTTACTATGTAACTATGTAACAAATACCATTAGTGGTCATTTAATGACCTGTAATTCAGGATTATTAAATGAATGCAGTGGACTTCAGGATCACAATTTAATGTAAGCCATTATTTGGGTAAAATACAAAGATGATAACGGATGCCAATTCCAGATATGTGCTTCCTTTTAGATCTGCCATTACTACCACCTAATATGATTCTATTTTATTTGAAGAAACCCTGATATCTGTGTTTTTGAACCTTTTTTAATGTGTATGTTTTGAACTTACTATGAAAGGATTTTCGCATTAGAGACTTATTTCACCTGTGGGGAGACCATTAATATTTTATATTATGGATGTCTGTAGGTGTAATATCATCTGATCTTAAATCATTTGGTGGTTCTCCAGTTCTTATAATTCACATCTTGAACATCTCCAATCACATTATCCCTGATGAAGCCTGACAATGGTCACATGTGAAATGCATTTGAGAGACCCCTTTTTTTGACACTATATTGGGCACATCTAGACATTCCATATGAGGACTTCTACAGGAGCTGGTGAATTTTTCAAAACAGCAACAATGACACCTGCAACACCATTATGCCTCCCGCTAACACCCTAAACGACTAACCACTGCCAACTCGACTAACCTAATCCAGTTTTCGAAAGGATACCAGACTTCCCCCCTGCAACCACACAACACTGCCGGTTAACACATAGGAGTCTAAGCACAACCACTGGGGCAACCACCATTCATCTGGAGAGGTAAGACAGGTAGACCCGGAAAAATCCGTGGCTGGCAGAGCTAAATGTAAACGTCCACTAACATTTCAATTTATATCACCGCCACTCATATACGCTGATTTTTTGACTCATTCCTTTGAACATTGAAGTTCCGTTGGGTATGAACTGTTTGAACTGTTTGATGTGGCCACATCTTCATTGGCATGCCTTCGGAGCGCCATTATAGCACATTGCTCACGTTCATCCGTCCCTTCCCTCCCCCATTTCCCTTTCAAGTTGTAGGCAGTCATAAGTGTCATTTGCATTCAGACATGAATTTCATGCAATAATGTTTATTGGTGCAAGGTCTGTTTCTTAGCATGCGCAGAGCTATTTCACGCAAAATATATCACGCAAATTGACTTACATGCAAAGGTGAATCAGACCTCTGATGTTCTATCCAGTCCTGTGTTCTAAGGGGTTTGAAAATAGAGAATAGCAAAATTTATCCCAGTCTGTATGCCATTGTGTTTGAAAAAGTCCTCTGTCTATTTTAATGTAAGTCTGCATTTAAACCATGTTGATGCTATTGTAATCGGAATTGTATGTCTATATCCTCGTTTTCCGTATTACACTAGTTGAAATAACGCACCCCACCCATTTATACATGGATAACACTTACAGTATACCATAATACAAACCATTTAAACCATGTTGATATTATTGTAATCAGAAATTTTTGGTCTATATCCTCATTGTCAATATCAAAGACTTCGGAATAGCTAGTACCACGTTATAAACACATAGCTGATCAATCTATGTATTGTATTATAATTACTATTTCTTTTCCTATAACTTACATTCCAAGTGTGAATGCCCTCCAGAAATTTATTTTTCTCCTTTGTATTTTCATATATTGATTGCAAAGCGTGAGCTACTGCATACACAGCATTATATATACTATAGCTGTAATGTGAAAAATCTCTGTAGATGTTTGGTAATTGGGAAAACTGAATCTTATTGTTAGTACAATTAACAGATGATGAATCACAGTGAAATAGATCCATCCATAGGACTTTAAGGTAAACATCATTTGGATAATATTCAAGGTTTAAATCTAAGACAAAGTTTTCAAAACCTGGGATTTTGTGGCTATACATGCTCAATGCAAGGCTTCCATTAAAAGGTTGAAAAGTTAGAAAATCATAGTCAAGCCCAGAAATAACATCCCACTGACAAGAGATAATCCACATCTTCTGCCTAATATGAAACATGTACAATGTAATATGCACTGTAAGCATGTATTCATAGTCACCATAAAGAATAACAACATTGGCTGAAGAACTGCTTAATCTTTCAACAATTCTTTGTCTCTTTGCTTCATCCATGGATTCATGTTTAGGGATAAATTCTAAGAATGCAATGCAGTAACCAATTTGTAGGAGCTCTTTCTGAAGGAATTGGCTGAGTTTTATGCCAGATTCATTCTCTGAAACCAAAATGCCAACCCAGGACCATCCAAAATATTGAATCAATTGTATTAGTGCCTTATATTGTAAATTGTCATTTGGTACTGTACGGTAAAAAGATGGAAATTCAACTTTATCGCTTAAAGCAGGATCCAATGTTGCATAGCTGATCTGTATAAAAGACATAGCAGTCATGTATATTATTCAAGAATACATTAAAAACCCTGTTTAAAATGCAGGACAATCATTATTTTTAGAATTAAAGTAACATATTTGTATATTAATAAATGATTTTAATTGGGTGGAGTTAGTCACCATATAAGTCTAGTTTGCCAAGAACATGACTCATACATTTTAATAAACTAGTGCCAGAAACTGGCAAAACTTTCATAATTTTGAAATTAATGCAAACAAGAAACTTATAGAACCTAAAGATAATGCATTCTGTAATGACAATAACATTCTTATATTTTTGCATCAAATAAGAAAAAACAGTGTTTAAAATCCATTCTCACTTACCATGTTAATTTGGGATCATCAGAAGTCTAAATAATGTGAAAATAAGCACAGTTGATTAAAGATTTGGGGGATGAAAAATTGATAATTGTCCTTGATTTTTTTGGACACAAGGCAGTGTAATCCTACATACAGCAATTTACAAGGGGATCTGGCAACATTCAATTAACACATGCGCCGAATAGTTGTATTTTTATTTAAATGTTTTTTTATTTGCTTTTTTTCTGCAAGCAACTTTACTGCATTCTCCTATGATTGGTCTGTTTGTTGTAATGTCAAGAAACAATCAGCAGCTTCTAATGTTGGTTAGAGGGTTCACTAACAATAGGGGAATCCTCTGCAATTATCTCTCATCTGTGCCAACATTCACAGACATCCCAGATCCTACCATTACCTGCTTCTTTCCGTAACAACTGGGTATAGTGTGCGGTTATGTCACAATTTAAAATGTTGAATTTAAACTTAATTCTCAGCATTGAGCATACACTGCTCAATTGATTATGGTCGGGACAGGTGAAAAATGTCTTGTTCAGAAATAGTAGATACAGACAGATATGTTTGCCATACAGATGAAACAACTTCCAGATGGTGTGTAATTAAAAAAATAATTGTGTTTCACACTGCTACCAGAGTTCTTACCAGAATAGACATTCTGGCTGTTTTATTACCGCTGGCAAGCTACTAAATATTCCTTTTTGGAATCTTCTTAAGATGTTAAAATGAAAAGATTTATGTCCCCAATCCGGACTGCGGACTTGATGTATTTCTCTTTTCAAAATCTGTAAGCTGTTCCTCCATGACAAGATTCATTCTGCTACAAAACAGACCTTAACAGAGTGCTTCTTTTATTGCTGACTGATGCAACTGTTCAGAGGCTGAACTAATGAGTTGTGGGCCCCCGGTGCAGGGAGGCGGGGATGAGGGAATCGGGGCCCCTGACCCTCTGCAGTGCAGCGGACCCCATTATCTCCATGGGCCGTGGTGCACCGCACCTGGCGCATCATTGGTAGTTCCGACACTGCAACTGTTGTATTTCACGATCACTATCTTTCCTCTGATGAAATCGCATTCTTATGATGAAACGCCTCAGAAATATATTCATCAAATATGGAAGAAAATATAACATAACAAATAACTGTATCCACCCCTTTAGATCATTTCAATAATCTTACACTGCAAACTCCTCCATACTTTGCAAGAATCACCCTCAGTTTGCGAAAACTGATCAGTTCAGTCTGTAACATTCTGCTCCACCTTAAATGGCACCATAGTGCTCTGTAACCCTAAAAACCTTGGTGGAAATCTAGACACAACTTCACACATCAGGGCGCATGGCGGGTACAAAACAGGTTTTGCACTGAATGGAAAATGTTTTTCACTTCATAAATAATCTCTAGCATATTAATTTATTAAGGCTTGGAGAGACTTATGGAAAATGGATACTGTCCTTGCAGGACTTTGATTGCAGGAGGTTTGCAATTTAGAAAAAGAGCACCTGGAATCCAGAATATACCTAGAGTATTATTTTCAGATAGTAGTGTTGCCTGAAGCACTATGTGCATCTGGGAAAGTCCAATATTTAACTATTGGTCAGGCAACAACCTAGGAATCTAATGGATCATTTCTCAACCCAAAAGTTTTACATTCCCTACATTAGGAGCTAAGAGTTTAAAAAATGTGTTGGATGTGGAAGACCAGGAGATTTTCCTAAACGATTTTAAAGTACAATTGTAATACTCCACAAGTTTTTTTTGTAGAAAATCAAGAGAGTTGATGTAATCAAGATAGTTCCTCTATTAGTTTTAAAGGTAAAATTTGCTTTTCACTTCCACAGTAATGTACCTATCCCCTACACTATGCATAAAAAAGGATGGGTAACTCCTTGCCTTCTCCGTTACTTAAAGCTATGTGGTTAATCAGAAGATTGAGACCATTGTATCCATTGCTTCTTTAGAACTATATAGACAGACATGAACAGACTTCTTTGACAGGCATTTCTAAGTAAGGGTGAGTAATTTGAATTGGATTGTAGGGATTTGCATAGTGGTGAGGCAGATAGCGGACTATAAGAGAGGAAGATCAGTCTTGCAGCTGTATTTGTAAATTACTGAAGTGGCAATAAATGGGTGGATGCCAAATAGCAGGAGGTTGCAGCAATCAAGATATGAGATGATGAGTATAACGAAACAAGTTTGATAACACCCTAACTAGTCTGTCCCGTGTTTCTCGCATAATGTGGATTATTGCAAGTATTTTTTATAGCTCTTGCTTTTGTTCCCCAGCTCAACAGTGTGCAAAATGGGACATTGTAGCTCATTGTAATATGTATATTGTTTATTGTATATTATTGATGTGGCAGTGAGGTTGTTATTCATTGTCTTTAAAGTAAAGCCATGGGTATTATGGGTTGGGAACAAGTTGCAAGATACTGGTGAGGGGGAAGACTAATTAGTATCCATTGTTCTCACAAGACTACTCCAGAAGTTCGGTCTACAATCTGGCAGGGGAGGTTCTGTGGAAGTACAGCTCATCTCCACTCCCCTCTCTAACCCCCTAGTCCAGGACTCACCAATGTTTAACAAGGAGAGGCCCAGGGGTTTGCCCAGGGAGGGGAAAGCCCTGTGGAAATCTGACCCAAGATATAAGGAGCCACTCCAGGGGGGGAGGTGTTGTTCATTCTGTGGATTTGATCCTGGAAGGTGATGGTTTTGAGTTGTCATTCTCTACCACAGACTACATATGCAGCTGAGAGAGATCCATGGGCTTTGTATTCTGCAATTCAGGACAACCAGGTCACTATAACTCCTTAAACTAGTGGTGTAAGGGACATATTATGTGGTAAACCTGCCTGACATTTATTAACTGTGTGTACCTAATATTCTAGTGATTGTTTTTGTTACAATAAATGTACTATTGTACTGTTCTATCTGCATTTGCCTGAGTGACTAATAAGAACCTTAGAAGGTACTGGGTAGGCTTCTCTGGCTTAGGAAGGCACCCGTGGGTGGCCAGCCAGAGTGGGTAGAATTGGGCCAGATAAGCCCGCTATCTCCACATATTTGGTGGCAAGCAGTGGGGTAACTCAGTCCCATGTTCTCTCTGGGTAGAGCTGCAGGGGAACTGTATCGTGATACATTCCAGGGCTCTGCAAAGCAGTTAGCACTAGAAACCAGTTACCACATTATCCTGAACTTACTCCTGAAGGCTTTAAGGGAGAAAGTGTCACAAAAAGAGCTGTGGGCATTGGGCTAGGGTTAAGATCCGCCTAAGTGCAGGCTTGCCAAGGGTTAAGTACACCCTGCAAGCAGATGTCTGTGTATTGGGCTTTGTTCCAGGAATAGGGGTCCACAGATAGGTGGCTCCAATAAGTGTAGTGGGTCTCAGCCCCAGAGTGCAATACATTAGCAGGTCCCAGCCCCACTGCAAAGATGGCCCTGAAGAAAGGAAGAAAGGGCCATAGCAGTAGCAGTGCAAGATTCAGCACAGATGGGGGCAAATAATTATACCTCCAGAATCCAAAGCTACCACTGTCCCAGAGAGATGAATGGGTCTGTTTGCCCTGGGAGCGCCTCTACATGGTCTAGAATGAGGTCAACATCTGGAAAGGAGTTGACAAACAGGAAACATTGGGAATTCTGTTTGATGTGTTTGTGCAATGTCATGCAGAGGTCAGAGCCTGGCACATGGTGAAAATACCTGAGTGGAAGAAGGCGCTGAAGTGGACAGTCTATAAGATGTTACATTTATTTACTGTGTGTACATAATATTCAAGTGATTGCTTTTGTTACAATAAATGTACTGTTGTATTTTTCTAACTGCATTTGCCCAAGTGACTAATAAGAACCTTAGAAAGTACTAGATAGGCTTCCCTGGCCTAGAAAGCCACCCGTGGATGGCCAGCCAGAGTGAAGTGGGTAGAATTGGGCCAGAAAATCCCGGGTTATTTTCAATAAGAGAATGCCAAAGAGTTTTAGCCGCATGTTGGGTAAGAAAAGGACAGGACAGGGAAACAAATTAGATGTGAAGAATGAAGCAGAGGGCGGACTCAAATGTGAGAGCAATGCAGTGGGCTTGGGCGATAGAGGACATTGTGGTGTTATTGAAGGTGTGGGAAACTTCATGGGAGGTAGTGAAGATGATAAGGAAGGAAGATGATAAGTTTTGCTTTGGACATGCTGAGCTCTAGATAGCTTTGGGAAATTCATGTGGATATTGCAGAGAGACAGTTGGCTACATGAGAAAGTACAGAAACGGAGAGGTCGGGTACTTGAGGCCAAATGAGCTATATAGTTCCCCAAGGGAAGAGGTGTATAGTCAGAAAACTAGAGTTCCAGGAACAAAGCCTTATGTGGCCCAACCAGATACTGGGAGTGTAGGATGTAGAAATGCTAACAGAGTTTTTCGATAGGTAGGAATTGAACTAGGAAAGAACTGTGCTAAGGAGGCTAATGGAGTGAGCCGTGTGTAGGAGAAGAAGGTGATCAACAGTGTCGAAAGAAGCAATGAGGTTTAGGTGGATGAGTATTGAGAAATGACTCTTAGAGGAAATTTTACTAAACTGTGGGTGGAGATGAGACTCTAGCTGTCATTTTGTAGAATGCACTTTTTCAAACCAGCAGTTTAGTAAATATATCCCTTTGACTTTGCTGTAAGGAGAACATTAATTACTTTTAGGGTGCCAGAGCAACTAGTTTACTAGTCTCCAGCGTTCCAGCTTACAGTTATCTTCTATTGCCTGACTTCTCCTGTTACTGACCCCGCTTCCTCTGACCTCGCTTTTGGATCTCCCTTTTGTCCTGCATTGTATACTCCGGTTTGACCTCTGGCTGCTGACTCCTCTTTGCCTTCTGATTTGGTACTTCATCTGCCCGCCTGGATTCTGACTCTGCCTGCACGACCATGAATAGCCCCCCATCTCGCAAGTAGCTACCTGGAAGGGCCGCGACCTGCACGTCGTTCGCCGCAAAGTCCAAACTTCCTTGCGGGGGTCCCTGGTGAATACCGGCGGCGTGTTAGATTCCGCGCCTCCTTGTGTAGCTGTGTCAATACTTGCAGGTGCTGCTATCTCCACCGTGACAGCTTGCTCTGGCCATGTCAACCGAAACATCTAACGAACCTTCTGCTCGAGACCTTCTACTCCACCTGGTTCATAGAGTTGAAAAACAGGAGTCCGAACAAGTGCAGATGCTCCAATGTATTCAAGGAGCCGCTGCACGTCTCGAGTCCCTTCAGGCATACGTGACATCCGCTCACAATATTCCCGTGACGACCGCGGCTGTTGCTACCACCTCATCGTCTCCCGTTGTGGCGTCCTCCGCTTCATTGAGACTTTCCCCACCGGATAAGTTTGATGGAGAGCCTAAAATGTGCAGAGGATTTTTGAACCAGTGTCTCATCCACTTTGAGTGTAATCCAGCTTCCTTTCCCTATGAACGCATTAAGGTGGCCTTCATCATATCCTTATTGTCCGGACAAGCTCTAGCCTGGGCCTCCCCTCTGTGGGAACGAAATGACCCGATATTATCCAATGCCTCTACCTTTATCGAGGCCTTCCGAAAGGTGTTTGACGAGCCTGGTCGCATATCCTCCGCTGCCTCCAGCCTACTAACTCTCCGCCAGGGATCTCTGCAGTCGGTCAGTACGCAATCCAGTTTCGCACCTTGTCCTCTGAGCTTAGTTGGAACAATGAAGCCTTGGTGGCGACCTTTTGGCAAGGACTGGCAGATCGAGTCAAGGATGAACTAACTTCTCGGGAACTCCCTGCAGATCTGGATTCCTTGATCTCCCTGTGCAATCGCATTGATCTACACTTCCGTGAACGTACCCAGGAGCGTTCTGCTACCAGACGGACCTCTACTCGCCTTGCTCCTCTGTTTCAGAACCCGATACCTTTGGAGGAACCCATGCAAATCGGCCAGTCCCGGCTTTCCCCTGAGGAACGTCAGTGACACTTCAAGCAAAACCTTTGCTTATATTGCGGGGATCCTGGTCACATTATATCTTCTTGCACCAAGAGACCGGGAAATGCCCCCTCCTAGTCGGTGGCAGGGAGGCCGACTTAGGAGTTGGAGTTACTACTCCCTACTCTGCTTCTGGCACTGATTGCCTCATGCCCATTTCCCTGGATTCTCCTGTTGGCCCCTTCGAGACCTTAGCCTTTGTGTATTCCGGCTCTGCTGGAAATTTCATCTCCGCCACTCTGGCATCGCAACTCCAATTATCTACTCTGAGCCGTTATTTCTGGATGGGAATCGGATCACCAACGGTTCGGTTTCCCACATCTGCTCTCCCATTCGACTGACGGTAGGGGTGCTACATTCTGAAGTCATCGAGTTCCTGGTTCTTCCTCGTTCTGTTAATACAGTCATTCTAGGATTACCTTGGCTCTAGCTTCACTCACCCAAATTTGATTGGAATCGTGCGATGGTTACCACTTGGGGCCCACAATGTTTCAAGTCCTGTCTGTCTGGCCTGAGACCCGGCCGGTCCTCTCTACCTTGTCGCCTGACATCACCTCTGATTGAACTACCTTCTGCATATCTCTCCTATCAGGATGTGTTCTGTAAGGCTGCTGCCGAGACCCTACCTCCTCACCGACCCTGGGATTGCACTATTGATTTACTGCCCGATAAA
Organism: Mixophyes fleayi; assembly: GCF_038048845.1. NCBI lineage: Eukaryota > Metazoa > Chordata > Amphibia > Anura > Limnodynastidae > Mixophyes > Mixophyes fleayi. The sequence continues at coordinate 63,082,102 of NC_134413.1, forward strand.
CCACTTCCAAAAGGCAGAATCTACCCTTTATCCCTTCCGGAGAACTCCGCTATGTCTACTTACATATCTGAGAATCTTCAGCGTGGATTTATCAGAAAATCTACTTCACTCGCGGGCGCGGGATTCTTCTTTGTCAAAAAGAAAGATGGCTCCTTACGGCCTTGTATTGACTACCGGTGACTGAATGCCATCACAGTCAAAAACAGATACCCGCTGCCGCTCATCTCTGAACTGTTTGATAGGATCGCTGGATCTAAGATCTTTACTAAACTAGACCTGCGGGGGGCGTATAATCTCATTCGTATACGTCCCGGAGATGAGTGGAAGACTGCATTCTGTACTAAAGAGGGTCATTTCAAGTATGTAGTGATGCCCTTCGGATTGTGCAACGCCCCTGCTGTTTTCCAATCTTTTATTAATAAGATTTTTCAAGACCTCCTCTACATCTCTGTAGTAGCTTACCTGGACAACATCTTAATCTTTTCTTCAGATTTGGCCAGCCATAGTGGTCATGTAAGAGAGGTCCTGTCCCATTTACGAGCCAATAAGCTTTACTGTAAGCTCGAGAAATGTGTTTTTGAGATGCCACAGATTCCCTTCTTGGGCTACATCGTGTCGGGGGGCGGTCTGCAGATGGATCCTGTCAAGTTATCTGCAATCCTCAAATGGCCTAGACCTATGGGACTGAAAGCTACCAAGAGATATATTGGCTTCGCCAACTATTACCGGCAGTTCATACCAGAATTTTCCTCCATTATCGCACCCATTACCGTTCTGACCAGAAAATCAGCCAATCCTCAGGTTTGGTCTCCGGAGGCTGTCTCCGCCTTTGAAGTACTCAAGAAATCCTTCTCGTCTGCCTCTGTGCTTGCTCAGCCTGATCAGAACAAACCATTCCTGGTCGAAGTTGATGCTTCTGCAGTAGGTGTCGGGGCAGTCCTTTTACAGGAGTCCATTTCAGGAAAATTACTACCCTGTGGGTTCTTCTCTAGGAGGTTCTCTCCCTTTGAGTCTAACTACGGCATTGGAGATAAAGAGTTACTAGCAGCAAAGTCTGCTCTTGAGGAATGGCGTCATCTTCTGGAGGGTGCCCGCCATCCAGTTACTGTCTTTACCGACCACAAAAACCTCATCTACCTTCGGGATGCCCGGTGTCTAAATCCCCGTCAAGCCAGATGGTCCTCATTTTTTGCCCGGTACGACCTCATACTCCCCTATCGTGCTGGTTCTCTGAATTCCAAGGCTGATGCTCTTTCTCGTTTCTTTGATATCTCCAACTCTCCACTCACTGCTGAACCTCCACCGGTTTTAGAATCTTCCTGTATTGTGGCCATCACCCATACTCCCCCTGTGGGTTGTTCATTCCTAGAGCCCCATCTACGCCTAAAGGCTCTCCGTTGGGCCCATGCCTCTAAGATCGCTGGTCATGCAGGTACAGAGAAAACCCTCTCGCTGCTATCACAACATTACTGGTGGCCAACTGTCCATACGGATGTTCGGGCGTTCGTAGCTTCATGCTCTACTTGTGCCCAGAATAAAGTGCCAAGGCAACTTCCCGCTGTCACGGGAAATGGCACTCACAGTCCGGTGAGTGACACCCGCAGGACTGTTACAACCACTTCCTATTCCTGATCATCCATGGTCTAGCATCTCAATGTATTTCATCACTGATTTGCCACCCAGTAGTGGCTTCAACACCATTTGGGTCACAGTGGACAGATTTTCCAAGATGGGCCATTTCGTTCCTTTAAAAGGTCTTCCATCTGCATCCAAATTAGCACTAATCTTCATTAAAGAGATCTTTTGTCTCCACTGGTGTCCTCTGGAAATAATCTCTGACCGGGGCGTCCAGTTCATTTCTCGCTTCTGGAGGGCTTTCTGATCTAGGTATTGGCCTCAAATTCTCCTCTGGGTATCATCAAACTAACGGCCAGACAGAGCGGGTAAATCCAGACCTGGAATCTTTTCTTCGCTGCTTCTCATCACACAACCAGTCTAATTGGAGTCTTCTGCTGCCTTGGGCCAAATTCACTCAAAACAACCATATCCATCCTTCTTCTGGATTTTGCCCCTTCTTTACTGTGTATGGGACTCATCCTACTCTTCCCACGTTCTTTTCCCCACCTTCCACGGTTCCTGCCGCCCATGCTATGACACAAGATATGGCTAAAATATGGGCTTCAACTAAACAGAACCTTCTCAAATCTGGACGCCATTATAAATCTTCCGCTGATCATCATAGAAGAGTTGCGCCGGCTCTCCAGGTGGGGGACAAAGTGTGGCTGTCCACCCGGAATCTGAAATTACGGGTTCACTCCATGAAACTGGCACCTCGCTTAATTGGACCTTTTTCGGTGACTCAAGTAATTAATCCAGTTACTGTTAGACTCCAACTCCCTCCTGGGATCAAGATCCATAACACCTTCCATATTTCCCTCATTAAACTGCTGGTCCTCAACAATTTTTTTCATACTTTTACTGTTCCTCAAGCCATTCCAACTACTATGAGCGATAAATATGAGGTTAGTCAAGTCCTTGCTGAACGCAAATTCCGAGGTCGATTGCAGTACCTAGTACACTGGAAGGGCTTCGGCCTGGAAGAGAGATCTTGGGTTTTCAAAGAAGATTTGCATGCCCCTAGACTGTTAGCCGCCTTCCTTAAACGTCGCTCAGTACCTGATGTTTCCCCCAATTGTGAGGAGGGGGGTACTGTCAGACGCCGTCCCTGCGCCTCCTCGTTAGGCAGGGACGGACGTCTGTCTCCTTCTGAGTGCCCCGTTGAGTCTTCCGGCGGCGGTGTGCGCAGGCGCGCCCGTCGCCATAGCAACGGGACGCGCTTTTAGGACTTCCTGTCGGCGGTCAGAGCGTCTGACCACCGATCCGCTGCCCACCAATGAGGACTGACCACTTCCTATTTATACTCTGCTCTGACACCATTAGGGTGCCAGAGCAACTAGTTTACTAGTCTCCAGTGTTCCAGCTTACAGTTATCTTCTATTGCCTGACTTCTCCTGTTACTGACCCGGCTTCCTCTGACCTCGCTTTTGGATCTCCCTTTTGTCCTGCATTGTATACTCCGGTTTGACCTCGGCCTGCTGACCTCATCTGCCCGCCTGGATTCTGACTCTGCCTGCATGACCACGAATAGCCCACCATCTCGCAAGTAGCTACCTGGGAGGGCCGCGACCTGCACGTCATTCGCCGCGAAGTCCAAACTTCCTTGCGGGGGTCCCTGGTGAATACCGGCGGCGTGTTAGACTCCGCGCCTCCTTGTGTAGCTGTGTCAATACTTGCAGGTGCTGCTATCTCCACCGTGACAGCAGTGTTGTAAGAAGAAAGTGTGAAGACCCGGGGAATTAGAGTGCAAACTCACACGGGGTACCCTGGGACTTATGGGTCAAGTCACGCAAACAGGAGATAGGATAAAATACAATAATATCTTTATTAGAGAGTTGTCTAACACAGGTTCTCTAAATCAGCAAAAAGATGCAACATAAAAATATATAAAATAGGCCAACAGGTCCCAATAAACACCAATTTACATCTAGACTTCCCAGATCTTTCCCACATTGTCCGTAAGTAATGTCCAACCGATTCAGATGTGATTGAATCAAGTGTTATGGAGCTACTATTCAGCAAAGCTAGCAAGTCTGCAAGTCCCAGAAAAGTTTGTAGTCCAGTAATCACAACACTTCCAGGCAAAATTCTTAGCACACTGGGAGCAGCCGAAACTCCAACGCCAGTAAAATTTTAAAACAAAGTGACACCCAAGCCTCTTCTGCAGGCCTTTTTTAAAGACCCACCAAATTTTACATGCTGGGAATCCCTCCCAGCAGAGTTATCCACAGGTCTTAGGAAAAAGGTCTACCCTAATTTGGAGTTCAAAGAGGGGCTGTACAGGAGAGAAGTCATGTTTCAGGGCCAATTAAGTTTCCCTCCCACTGCTGTCATTCCTCAATGTCTAACTCAGTCCTAGGGGAGAACAATGGGATCTTGATGTCATTAATCCCTTGGTGCTGGTGGGTCATAGTCAGTCACTTCCTGTTTTAACGTGATGTCAGAAGGTCTCCAACTGCTCCTAGCTTCCTGTCCTTTGTGTCTTTACAGGAAGTGACTGGCCCAGAATAAAACATCACACCTGACCCTGTTTAAGAACAATAGCTGAACACTCAATCCTATACTTCAGGTTCACTGCTGGAAAATAACTAGCTTGATTATGTCCATTCTGTTACAGAAAGGATGAATTTATAGTGAAGATAATAAGAATAAAATTTCTTCCAGTGGCACTCAGCAGCACGGGAATATTTTGGTAGGTAGCAAATTTGATTGATGTGCAATGTTTGGGGTTTGAGGTTTGGATCGTGAGAGACTATGGGACTTATGTAGAGTCAGGTGTAAGTTTCACTGGTGACCATTAGGACCTGTAGTGCATCAGGGAAAAAAGTAAATAAAACTTACACAGGTGTAAAAATAAAATGTATTTGAAATAAAATTCCACAGTACACATCCCTCATTCAGCCTCTCACCTATTCCCAGGTATGGCATCCTCTTTATCTGTTCCAAATCCATTGGGTCCTGGGCTTCAAATCAGGCCATGGTAAATCCACATGTTATGTATGTGACTGTACTGCCTGTAAAAAGCTAATTGCATTGGCATCTTTTAGCAGCTGATATGACGTCATGTTTGAGGGGTTTACTTTTTTGCCAAGTCCAGGCTCCAATGGAGTTAGAACAGATGAATGGGAAACCATGGCTGCCAGGCTGGATCTAGGGGAGCAATAAAGAGGTTGAATGAGAGATGTGTTGGGGTGTTTTGTTTTTTTCAAACAAATTTATTTTTAAACCTGTGTCTGTTTTTTTATTTACATTGTTCTCCGGTGCTCTACAGCTCCAAGGACAACATTTTTATTTAATATTTATTTTATAAATATTACCCCACACCCACTGCACCAGGGGTGTAAGAAGAGCAATGGTGTTTAAACCTGGAGGGGGGCACAGTTTTTTGGGTCCTATCTCCATAGGGAATCTAGCCACGTGCTGACTGGCCTAAGGTTTGATTGGCATTATGATATGTGCACCCCATGCTTTGGATTTCCCTGTATAAGCCTTGTGCTGGTACTAATAAAAATTTGGGCGGAACCCATGCATTTTGTCACCACAATTTTGCTAGTGCAACCCTAGGCTGGCAGCACCAGGGCTGCTTAAGATGTTTGGGGAGCACAGTTTTTTAAAAAACAATATTCATTTACATGCCTCACTGCGACACGTTAAGAGTATCAAACACTAGTAAAGTAGGATATGCTTTAAGCACATCTCTTGCAATTTGTCTGCATAAATCTCAGTGACGGGGGTGAATCGCTACCTGCCTACCCGAGTCATGATTAGGGATTTGGGCAATAAAGGTATAATAGACAATTGGTTGTAGATAGCAGGGTAAGGCCAAGGCTCTCATTTAGTATGAAAAACAAGACATTATTAAAGATCAGCCACAAACAGCGGAACACCGACGAGTGTTATAGTTTGTTCCAGGCAAAAGAAAGAAATACGCGTCTGCATTTCACCCCCATTACTGAGATTTGTGCAGGGAGCTGGTTAGACTAACCGGCACCAATCCTTCTGCTTAAACAACAGGGAGAATAGTATTGCTACTACACTGATGTTGCCCAAAACCCAAGTTAGAACTTGAGTAGGTAGATAGCAAGTCATCCCCATCATCGAGGTCTGTGCATTAGACCTGACAGCTTAATTGGCATTATCCTCCTACTGCAATTACAGGGACTAAAATATTGTACTGCCACATAGTTATTGTTCTAGGAGATTTATTAGTAATCAAGTTACCTCTTTTGACAAGTTATTACATTTTCTCGGTGATCAACAGTAGGTGACTGGGATTTTTGGAGACTAATTTGTCCTTATTGGAATTAAGGTAATCATACTAGCAGGAGACTCAGGCTACAATAGAATTGACATATATAATAAAATTAAAATGTTCTAATTCTTCAAATCCTATTATACATTATGATAATGCATAGATCTAGAGTCACGCACAGCATCTTTTACAATCACAATATTTTATTCACTTATCACTAGCAAGTTTTGTTGCTTTTATCTATATATGAAAAATAAATATAAGTGGATACAATAATAGTAATAGCAAATTCAGTTATTTTAATGTTTATAGACATAGGTTTGTATTTACCTGGGGTAAGTTGTACAATCCAAACATCCTGGCAAGTAAGAGAGATATTTTAGAGGATATACCTTCCACAACAGCCACCAACTTGTGTAAAGAGTCACAGTGATAGTTGGGTATCGGATCCTTCTTTCCAGAAATAATGTCAAACATTCCAACTACTGATTTTCTTTCAGTCAAACATGAATCCACAATGTGAAAGCCCAGGGTTACATTAGGAAGAAGTTTTGTATCCCTGTTAATCTCGGTGATAGCAAATACAAATGCCAACATATGTTGATAGTTCATATAATTTATCCTAATGGAGAGTGAATTATTTAATAAAAGATCAATATTATGCCTCTGTAGATTTACATCTCTATCTACACCATTCTAATAATCATTGTGTAATATTTTTTTTGCAAATAGTTTCCCATCTTTCTGTCCAATTGCAAATATTTCTTATCTTCCACCAATTTTTATGCTTCATCCTCATCCATGATTCCAAGTTATGTAGCATAACACTATCAGTAATCACATTTTATTGTAACCTTGAGTGAAAATGTGTTTCCCCTAAAAGGTGAAGGTTTTTCCAGAACGTTACCATACATCACTTACTACTAAATGCTTTCTCACATAACCCCAACAGTGCACATTTTGTGGCTCTTTAAAATGGGCAACATTTAGATGAATTTTATTTTGGGACACTCATTTTTATATCTACTCTTTTTCTATATAATATAAACTCCCAAAAACTAATACTGTTGGTGACTTCTTAGGACAGTTGAGATGTTCTATATATACAAATGTAATTGTGTTTCTAAAAAATAAGCAAAATACTGATAAAAATCACTTAAATGTTGTTTATCTTAACAATGCTTATTCCTCATTTTCGAACAGAGGGCCTGATTAATTAAGTAACATAAATGGCGATATCTGCCATATTTATGTAAAATCACCCTGTACATGCCCTGAACTGAACTACACGCCAGTGACCAAAAGAACTTCCAATTCTTCTTTGAGCACATGCACAACCTACGATTTCAAGGGCGTAGCGGAATGGGTGTATGCACGTAGTCAATGTACAGTAAAGGCATGCATGCAGCAGCACCCGATTCAGGCTTTGGGCATGTCAAAAGTATGTGTTTTTCAGTTGTTTCACTAGAAGTCAGGTATAAGTACTGACGTTCATTTATGAATGCTAGAACATGTGTTTGGAATCAGGAGCAACTGTAAAAATGCATTTTATCTACAGTAGACATTATTAACATCATGATAAATCTATTTTATGAGTAAAACATGTGCATGCCCACAAAAAAGGCTTACAATTAAGTTAGTATGAAAAGTCAGTTGTATCTTGCTTATACAACCTTTTACACATATACAGGCTGAACAGTAGAAGCAAGAGCTGTGCAAGTGTAAGCACAGCACAATAATGGGGTGGTCAAGTATTTGTGACTTACATGTAGACCTGGACGCAGGCTCATTTGTCAGGATAACTTTATAAATTGAGTTAGGTTTGCATGTAGGAATTACACTTGCACTAATGTTAGGTCTAAGGCTAAAGCCTCAAGTGGGTTCGGTTTAGAATTGTTTTAATTGAATAATGAGTTTTAAATGTTCCCTTGTTCAGAAAAGTTTCTGCTTTGAAATAAAGTACTAAACTTTCAGACTACGAAGAACCTGCGGAAAAATATTTTATATTAACTCTTCTATCCATCCTCCATTACTAGGAGGTCTAACAGTGGACCTTGGGGCAAATACCCTTTTTGCCTAATAATTAAAATTTACCTGTTGTGCTTATATTCTTTAAAACACAATTAAAAGAAAACAATGTTAAATAGCCCTTCTTAAAAAAGGATACATTTTAAAGGTTAATAATAATATACTAATTATTATTCTATTAATAGAATTCAGGCAAACATATAACTGTAAATTACATATTTGAGATCACATAATAGTTTTATGACCATATAAAAAGTAGAAATATATTTTATCTAAATCTCTACCAGTGTTAAATACATTAGACTATAGATTTAATTAGAATATAAATATTGTTAAATATAATGTTATATTCAACAAAGTTTTGTGTCAAATATATTTGAAAAGCAAAAGGAAGAAAAAAGCAACATAGTGCTCAAAGGAAGATACAGATATTAAAGGTGGTAAGAAAACTGCATATGCAAAATATAGATAGACTCAATAAAAGGATGATAAAAAAAGCACATAAAGATAGTCTAAAAGAAATTATAAACACTAAATACATGCTAAAGCTCAAAATGACACATTAAAGTTAATAAAAACATGAGAAAACATTATTTAGATATATTAGGGAAAGAAACAAAATACAAACTGATGAATAATAAGGCAGAAATGGAGAATAGGTTGAAGAAGACAAAGAAATTGTAGATAGACTAAATAATTACTTTTTGCTCTATATTGAAAATGTATAAGGGGTCAGATATATACTGAAGACACATATTTACTACAGAAGACTTGATGCTTTAACTTGTAATAGTAAAAGTAGGGAAGTCAATGGATTCAGATGGAATAAATCCAACAGTTTTAAAACAAATCAAGTCAGTGCTTACACCACCATTAACCAACTGTGACTGGATCACTTATAAGCAACTTATGGTATAAATTTATTTAAAGGAAATAGCACAGGGCGCTTATATTTATATTTGCAAATGCACTTATTTTTGATATTGTGTATATTTTGGTAAGGGAAATCCTTATTTCTGAGACCAGGAAAGAAACTTGTTTGTTCTAACCTTGCTAGAGGAAATGCATGATTTCTGAGGTATATATCTGAAACAAGGAGCCTTTGTGGAGGAAGTCTTTTGTGTATTGTGATGTGGGGAAATGAGTTGTTTGGGGTTTTGTGACCTTCTTTGGGTATGTGTATTCTGCAGCTGTCGGAAGAAAGGACCCATGTTAATCTCATGTTAATTAGATCTTTTGGTGTGGCGGGCTCCAGCACCTGAAGGCACAGGAAGGTTTAATTAAGACTTGCCAGTAGATTTCCTGCGTCTAAAACAAGATGCAGAAAATCACAGCAAGTTTTAGAATATCACAGATAAGTGTAAATATTGTTAGCTTTGCAATGCATGTAAATCAATGTTTGGGTAAACAAATTGCAACCTGATTCTAAAAATAGCTCAGACCTCAAGGGGGCTGGCTTACCCTTTTACACTGTGTCTAAATCTGTATTAAAAGCACTGACTTGTATTGAAAATTGTCCTTCTTGTTCCATCTTACCTACTCCCCAGTACTTTCAACCAAGGTGAGCAAATAAACATTACTTGCTTCAAAGACCTGCTTGTAAACTTCTCTATTCCTGTGACCTACAGATTAGACCCAAAATCTAAGGTTTGGACCCAGCATCCAGTACCACCACTCTGCCCGCTACCCAACAGCTCTGGTCAGTGTGATCCATCCACAGCAACCCTGATCCATAGGAAGCGGTCAGGAGTACCAGCCCAGGTACACCAGTAATAGAGTACACTCGCAGCATAGTTACTCTGAAGGAACCCGGTTCTGGATCCCAGTAAGGAGTCAATTGATGACAGCATTTGTAAGACCATCATACTGCAGTGAGATGGTGCATTTGGGATAACGAAAGGGAATGGTGTCAAAGTAAGCCCAGCCGGTTCCCAGAAACAACAGACAGGGTGGCATAGGCTGTCACACCAACCAAACAAACAGTTTAACCAATTGATTCTGACTGGTATAATTCCAGGTCATTGAAGAATGACAAATATAGTAACACTAAACAAAAAAAGGCATTATGGAAGGATATGATGACTACGGACCCATGAGTCTTACATCATTGATAAGGAAATTGATATAATAAGTTTTTAGAGTCAACCAAGTTACAAGAGCCAAGTCATCCTGGATTTGCTGCTGGGAGATCATGTCAAAATGTGATTTAATTTTTTGACTAAAGTGATAGATCAGGGACATAGTTTATTTACATTTTAGCAAGGCATGTTATACACTGTACAACACTTTAATTCAAAAACAAAACATTCATGGATTTGTTTCAAAGACAGTGGAATGGATAAGCGATAAGCCCATCAAAGGAAGAGTTATTTACAGTGGACTACATCAGGTATTAGACCTGGGTCCTGTTTTGCTTAATGCCACTTGTGGTCTAGAAGCCAAGGGAAGGTGTGCCTTTTATGAATATATAAACGTCTGTAACAGGATTAGTACCTCAGAAGGGATAAATCAAACTGTTAGTAAATTAAAAGCAAAAGAGCGAAAGATTATAGTGCTGAGTCTTAAATTTAATGCATCAACATCTGAAACAATGCCCTTGAATCCAAAAGCAGAAGGCAGAATAAGTGCTTGTGTAAACAACAAAGCAGAAAGAGAGTTATAGTTTAAGATATTATGAAAGTTAGTAGCAAGAAGAGGGAGGTCATTTTGTCACAATATATGTCACTGGTAAGACCATGAGTACTGTGCACAGTTCTGGAGGTCCTATCTCCAATAAATATTGATAAAAGAGAAATAAATCAGAGAAGGGCTACTAAACGGATGCATGAGTTGTATGACAAGGGGGAAAAGGAAAATCTTTAAGAGTTGAACATGTCCAGGTTAGAGAAGTGAAGGGAAAGGAGTGATTTAAAAGAAAAAATTACATATATTAAAGTTATCAATATAAGGCAGCATTTTCAACAATAAGAGGATTTCTGGAACCAGGGGACGTACTTTTTATTTAGAGGGAAGAAGATCGAAAGGTAACAGAAGGATAATTTTGTTTACAGAAAGGCTGATAAACTCATGGTATAGTCTGCTAACTGTCAATGTGGTGATTCATAAGGTAACTTAATTCAGAATGCATGGAACAAACATACTCTACACATATGGAGCAAAAACACTTTAATATAAATAAAAAAATAAAAAAATCAAATACAGAAAAGGGCTGACAAGATGGACCTCTAGATTCTTTTCTGTTGTAAAATGTTTATGTACGTTATGTCATTCTCTATAATACACAATATCTTAATGACTACAGTAATAGGAACAATACACTAGTAGTACTCCGGTAAAAGCAATGCCATTGCAATTCACTGTTAACACAGATTTTGCTCTACATATACAGTATTAACTGCTTGTGTATTATAAGTGCATAAACTATAGGACTTGTTTTAATAAAATCACATTAGCTGCTTTTTAATACATTTCTCAAAAGTAAAACTTTTAGACATACACACATAGGTTTTAAAACATACACTACATAGCTCAATTGTGAAAGGAAACAATTCTTGTTAAAAAAATGTGTGGGCTACAACACATAATAATTAAAGAACTTAGATATGTTTAATTAATTTAAGGCTGCTACTGCTTTACAATAACACAGGTGACAATTAGTTAAATTGCAGAACGTATTTAATTTTTTGGACTTGACTGAGCTAAGTTTATTATACCAAGCAAAAGATTTATCTTTATGAGCATGAAAAATAACATTATGGCATAAATATTTTTAGACATGGAGCTGTATAATTTTAAGTAAAATTGAATATTTCCACTACAAGTATAAAATTATTGATTTATTTTAGAAAAAAAACTCACAATACTTTGCCAGTAGGTTTATTGCTAAGATGGGTTAATATCGTAAAAATCCCAAAGCATAAATAAAAATAGTTTGCCAAGGAAAAAAATGCTACTAATTATGAATTAATTATGAGATTGATGGCATCTCAAGATTATTAATCTATTTTTAAACAAGTCAATTGTATCATGTTTATTTATTATAGCGGCAGGTACATTTAGCCCTGTTAACCTGTCTCAATATTATATGTGCTTCATTTACTGCCATCTGCTCTAATGACCTATGCTGTCTCATTTGACTTGTGACTTATAGTACATCAGTTACCATGGCTCTATGCTCAGCTGAACACTTAAGCGGGTGTGACAAAGGTGCTTTTCTCTCCACATTTAAAGCACAGAGACTAACAGCTGCAAATTAAACTAATTTCCAAATGAAAGGAGATAACTGCTAGTTATAGGCTGTATGCAGACACACATCCTCCCATCATGTCTCCCTACACTTTTTTTCAATCAATGCCTCCCATTGTCACTAATGAAACAGTATATGTGCATTTAAAGCATTTTTGAGCTTTTAATACTCTACACTTTAATGCACTTTAAAGTACTAAAAATGCAGACATACAATTTAAGTGCGTTTGAAGAACTGGGAATTTAATACATTGAATAATCTTCTGCTCAATACCTGGAGAAAACAGGTGTCTCTGTGAAAGTTTAGAAAAGAATATACACTGATATGAAAGGCCTGAGAAAATGTTGCACTTTCACATCAACACTGTGTTTAAAGTGCCTTATAAAAGACTAGAACATTGTTAGCATTTAAGGTACAAAGTTTAATTAATTTTATAACAATGCAAACATAGTGACAAAAACACTAATAATTGCAATGGAAGTGCAGTTGCACCTTTGTATTGTTATAATGTGAGCATTGCATGTTTAAAGGCAAGGCAATACCAAAACATGCATTATTTTGCCATGGTAGCAAATTGAATGGCCTGTCTTGTTTTACTTATGTAGTTTTTTTTTTTTATGTTTATCCCTGTCCTTTTTATAGTTACTGAAACGGATGTTGCTGACCATATTTCAAATGGAGGAAAGGTTCTCAGTTTTACTTACTTTTCAAATTTATTTAAATTCAAAATGCAAAGGTGATTTACAAGACAAATTAACTACTCACCCAAAACAAGATGCACTGAAGCTGATAGGCAGTTGTGTAAAATCTGTTTCTGCCATTTGCATCACCCCTGTTTGAAAGGTTAGAACTCCTCCAATTATCAGGTCACCTTCTTGATAGTAGCTCTTTGCATTAGGAAATTTCAAAATGCGTTGAGAATTTATATGCTGGCCAGAGTTAAAAAAAAGCATTAGAAGAAACCGCACAACACTGGAAACACTGTACATACTGAATACTATATATACATATATGCAAGCATATATTTAATTATTTAATATCAACCAAACAAGCAGTGGGATGATTTCAGTATTCGTACAAATTGCTTCCTTTGCAGTGATGGCAGTAGTTGAGCAAAAAAAAATACCATGTGAATAATAAAGTGCTGTTTGCTGAGCAGCATTCGTATACTGTGCTAAGTTGCATATTTATATATATAGTCTAGGTCTATCTAATGACAGTGCAAACGCAAACGCAAAGGCTGCAATTTCTACCCTTATAATTACTGATTAATTACATGACAGAAAAATGTATTTGAAAACACTCTGTTGTTTGACATCGCCTTGGCCAGAATTTTACATTATGTAGCTGAACTTACGCAACAAAGGGAAATATGTAACAAACAGATACTCAAGAAATATATGTATTTTACGAAGAAAAGGGTTATATTTGATGATGTGAACCTCAAACTCCTTAAACCCTCATTTCATATGGTGACATTCAATATTGATGTAGGAGAAAGTAATCTGAGTTTTGGAATTGAAATACATTTTGTAAATGTTTTGTAAAATAATCCAAATTTACAAAAATCTCACATCTGTAGCCAATCAACATCATACTTGCCAACTTCCGAGAGACTCTCGAAATTCGGGTCAGTCTCCCGGGCTCCCGTGAGAGCTGGCATTTCTCCCGCATCTCGGGACTCCCATGTCAAAATGACGCGTTTCACCAAGAGTCGCGTCATTTTGACCCCGCCCCCACAACAAAACGGCATTTTACTCGTGGGGGCGGGTCCAAAATGACGCGATTCCCACCCCGCCCCCTCCCACCCATTAGTCACACCCCTCTCCCGGACATTACCTACTGAAAGTAGGTAAGTATGATTAACATGTGTATTTCCTCCCACATGCTGACCTGTACTCATCACAATAAGTGTTCACCTCTGCATCGTAAGCATATATGCCAGGTTTACGTCAAGTGCAAAAATAGCATATTTATGTCCATATACTGATCTCTAAAGATGTATTTGGCTCTGCATTAATAGCATATGTGCCATGTTTATATTCAAGTAATGAATGTAGACATAGACTGGCACACAAGGGGCTGATTTATTAAGGAAAGTAAGGCAAAAAATGAGTTAAAAAGTTAAATACTGGCTGTTTATTCATGTAGCACACAGTTACTTGATAACTTATTTGAACACTGAAATTTACAGTTGATCTAGGACATGCTCTATCCCAATTATAAATATGTCCCCACATTTTAAATGTACCCCCCCCCCCTCTAAAACAACATGGTTTTGCCAAGATTCAAAGTTATTAAAGGTTTTTGCTTTCCTTTCCTTAATGAATCAGGTCCAGGCACACCCTAATACACACGTGAATTTCCATGCTGCAGATGCTTCTCTCTAGCTGCCAAAGATGGCCAAAACGGAGCTGCTGTGCGTGCCCAACCGATGGTGCTTCTCCCATGTTCCTTTGTGGAACTCAAGACGTCTGTACTTGGTGAGTCGTACATAGGAAAATTGAAGCTGCCTACATATGTTTTATTAATATATGTGTTTAATGATAATGTGTGTGTGTGTGTGTGTGTGTGTGTGTGTGTGTGTGTGTGTGTGTGTGTGTCTCTACATGAAATTAGTGGCCCTGCTGATTGGCATAATATGAATTGGGGTCACTACTGTGTGGCATAATATGATCTGTGAGCACAATTTGACAAAATATGAACTGGGGGTAACGCTGTTTGGTATAATAGATTGCAAGCTTGCGAGCAGGTCCTTCTTATCTCTGTCTGTCTGTATTACCAAGAATTGCTTTATTACTGTTTGTTCCCAATTGTAAAGTGCTATGAAATTTGCTGGCGCTATATAAATTATTGTTGATGATGATGATAATATGAACTGGGGAAACTTCTATTTGGCCTAATATGAATCATGGATGCTAGTGTGTGGCGTGCAGCTTTGCAGAGTATTCCTCGCTCATTTTCCCTGTGTGCAGCAATTAGTGACGGAACACTTACATCATTATTCCACAGAAATCCACAAATGATAAATTAGCACTGTGTATATATGGTATACTGCCACATTCCCATTAGGAACTGTTTGGTTTATTTGAAACATGGTTTTTACTATCTTATTATGCATGTATTAACGTCTCTATGTATTTATGTATATTAAATTTGATTCTTTTAATCAAAAATATTATTGCACATTATTTACACATATACAGTACAATATTGTACTTGATTTGGCACAGGGCAAACTGGATAGATCCCATCCAGTGGAGATGATATCTGGGTATGTCTGGACCTTTTCATTCGTTCACGCATGTGTACAGAAGAAATAAGTAAATTAGAATTGAAGCAATATTAAATTTGTCGAAAATAGTCCAAAATACACAGTTAATTCATTATTGCTGATGATTGTTGTCCAGGCTTAGGTTAACTAGATGTAAATGATTAAATATTCTTCGCAAAGTGCTTTTCAATATATGGAACTATATAAATGGCTATAAACAAATAAATAACTATGACAAGAAAGGCAATAATGCTGATTGCACTTAAAGTCATGTGTTTCTGTTTATGTCATGGCACTTACCTGTTTTGGGTTATATATGTACATCCTTGTCCAAGCCAATAGTATCTACGGAAAGGTCTTTGGGTACCTCTTTACTATCCTTCTCCGGTGGCTGCTGAGCCTCTTTTTGCTGCACAGAAATCTGTTGAGACCTGGAGAGAAAGAGGCTCAGTATTAGCCCTTTAATTTGCTTCCTTACTTAGTTTATAATTGTCTTACATTTTTCCTCTATCTCTCCTTTTTGGTCTCGTCTTCTCTTTTCTATCTCTATTAAATGGGCCTCCTCACATCTCCCTGATCTTTTCTCCCCCTCCTACTCTGCCTACCTCCAGCCCCCTTTTACTGCACCATGTCCCTTCACGTGCACACTGGTCATGGCCGGTGATGTTATATGAACCTCAGCCGGTGTTTCTGCCCCCTCTTCAGCCAATCACACTCCCCAATCTCCCACTACCCTTTCACCTCTTAGTCCCCAGACAAGGCTGGTCGACGGACAGAATCTCCGCTTGAGATGTGCCACTTTTGCCATGCGACTGACTCGGCAGACGCTAGCCGACCACCAGCCATCTAGCATGGCCGGCATACCCTTACCACTGTGCGAGGGCACATTCAGAGAGCCAGGCGCAAGCTGTGGAAGAGGTATCCACATCAGCTCACCCTGCTTGTACTGCTTCATCCCTGTTATATCCCTGTAATTTGTTTTTTTCGGCTACTGCTCCATGCCTATTTGATGTGGGGCATAAAAAACAGCAAAAATAAATTGTAAATAAATATAATGAAATAAATATAATTATACTAAATTATCCTCAATTCGAATGTGTGTTGGAAGGTGTTGCTCGCCCCCCTACACTGCCCCAATATAGCTCCCTATCCTTGGTACCCCAAAGATTTGCTGCCTGTCTCTTTTAGTGAGGGCATTTTTCCTCTGGCAAAGGCCTGCTTAGCTACATGCTTTCAAGGTTTTATGGTTTTTTTGGGTCTTCAAATGGGTTACTGCAACCACTTATCTGCTACCCTTTCTGTGAAGTAATTTTTCCTCAAATTTCCTCTGATCCGACTTCCCTCCAGTTTCAGTGCCTCTCCTTGTGTACTAATAATTCTCTTCCTTTGAAGATTGTTTCCCTCCTGTACCTTGTTAAAACTCTTGATATAATTAAATTTTTCATGTCCACCCTTTCTCTTCTTTTCTTTAAACTATACATATTAAGATCTTTTAGGCTTTCTTGGCCAGTTTTGTGCACTAGGCTATGCACCATTTTAGTTGCCCTTCGTTGTACAGTTTCTAATGTATTTATATCTTTATGGAGAAATGGCCACCAGAAATGAACACAGTATTCTAGATGAGGCCATACCAATGACTTCCGTCTTTCTGCTACTGATTCCTCTCCTTATGGAACTAAGCATCTGAATTGCCTTTCTTATTGAGTTGTTATATTGCTTACCTGCCTTTAAGTCACTTGATATAGTGACTCCTAGATCCCTTTCCTCCTCAGTATTCTGCATTAAAGTGCCAATAATACTATATTTAGCCTTTGGGTTTTTGAGACCCAATTGAATGATTTAGCATTTTTTGGCATTAAACTGTAGTTGCCACTCTCTTGACCATTCCCCTAGTCTGCCTAGATAATCATTCATTTGTTTTACCCCTCCTTGTGTGTCTACCCTGTTGCATATCTTTGTGTTATGTGCAAAAAGGCACACTTTCCCTTCATTACCATTTGCAATGTCACCAATAAATATATTAAAAAGCACGGGTCCAAGTACGGATCCCTGGGGATCTCCACTGGTAACCTTTTCCTCCGGTAATTGCGCTCCATTTACTGCAAATCTCTGTTTTCTGTCATGCAACCAAGATGAGGCGTGGAGGACCTTTTGGTCCTTTTGTGTGGAGGGCTCTTGTCACAACTATTGTGAATCTTCCTGCTGGTGTTGACATAGCTCAAGAGGGAGGTGCGGAGTCTAACATGCCACCGTTTTTTTTAAGGAACCCCTACAAGGAGGTATGGGTTTTGCTGCAAGTGGTCCTCCTACTGAGCCACCAGTGAGATACAGGAAATAGCGGGTAGTCAATCTAGAGGGGTTAGCAATGTTCGGACAGCAAAGGTTTTTAGAGATATCCAGGTGCAGTGACCAAGTACAAGCCGGGTCGGTAACGTTCTGGCAGCAGCAATACATAAGGAGAATCCTAAGGAGAGGTTAAGAACAAGTGAAGGACAAACCAGGCAAGCCAAATGAAAGAGCAATCAGAAGAAAAGTCAGGAGCAAGCCAAAATCATACACTGGAATCAATCACTGAACACACTGAAAGTGCTGGAGCTATGGAACCCAATACTCTAGCACCAGTATGTTGCCAGAGACAACCTTAAATAGTAGTCTGAACCAATCACAAGTGCCAGCGGTGTTTTATATTACACCTCCATTAGTTCAAGCATCTACCCACTGTATATGGTTAGACATACACTCTCATTTTACTTGGCCAACTTTGAGTCATCTAAGCCTACAGTGTCAAGCCGACATGTTCCTTGTCCTATAGCAGGAGTTGGATCTATAACAGGAAATATCTCCAAATTTGTTGACTACCATCTTCAACCTATTGTAATAAAAAATAAGTCATGTCTGAAGAATACAGGGGATATCCTGGAGAAATTATCCAACTTAGAATGGGAAGATTATTTTATACTGATAATGGAGAATGTTAGCTTGCTTTATACTATTATTAATCATGAGCTAGGTATGATGGCAACTAGATAGGCATTTGACCAAAGTGAATATAATGAACATCTAAAAAACTTGATTATGGAAAGTATAGATCTCATTTTGAATAATAATGATCTCTGTTTTAACGGACAGTTTTATATGCAGGATGTCCGAACAGCCATGGGCACCGGGTTCGCCCCAAGTTACGCCAATCTATTTATGGCATAGTGGGAGAAACATCAAGTATGGAGTGGCCACCCATACGGGGCGAACTTGGTGTCCTGGCACAGACATATAGATGACATTTTATTTATATGAAAGGGATCTAGGGAATCCCTGGAAGTCTTCTCTAAATATTTAAATGATATCTTGTGCAATATCACTTTGATTTTTTATATAAGTGAGACACCGGTTAATTTTCTGGATCTAACCATATAAGTTGAAAATGGTTCTTTATGTACCAAAACATACTTTAAACCCACCGTCTCCAACTACTATAGTCAGGCTTAGAGTGAACATCACTGAAACTGGCTTAGGGTATCCCCTATAGCTAGTTTAGAAAACTTAAACGGAACTATTCAAATAAAAATAGTTATGAGATTCAATTAAAATTAATGAAAAAACAATTCCTACACAGACGATATAACAATAAAGAAATTAAGGGAAGTGCAACTAAGGTTGCCTTTTTAGAGAGAGAGATCATGTTGGAGAATAATAAACCAAATAAGAAGACCATCCATGAGGATAATATCCGTCAATAGGCCTTTTTTTTCAATATCATTGTAATCAGAAGAAAATGGAGAACATCATTAAACGATATTGGTATATTATCTTAAAAGACCCCGTTCTTAAAAAGTATTACCCTCATTTGTGTATCGCAAGGCTCCGTCCTTAAAGGACAAATTAGTTAAAGGTGTTCTTCTGGCTCCAGTGAAGATGGTCGGATTAAATCGAAGGGATTTTTCAGATGCGGCATTTGTATTGCCTGTGTACCTGTAGAAAGGATTGTAGTAAATACACCCATTTCCAGGTGGAAAACCAAGGATCTAGGATCCATGTCTTTATCACTTGCCATACAAAGAACGTGCGGTACCTTATTGAATGTTCATGTGGCCTTTTTTTTACGTGGGCCGGACCTCTAGATCTCTTAAGGTGAGGCTGTCAGAAGACATAAGAAATATAAAAATGGTATGAAGAGTAATTCCATTTCCGCTCATTTTAAAAAAGTACATTAATGCTCTGAATTGAATATAAAAATGTTGGGGGTATTTAACATAATAAATCTAATTGGAGGCGGAATGATGTTTCGTCCAAATTAGCACAAACAGAGATAAATGGATCCATAAATTGCATACCTTATAACCAGAAGGTCTAAATCTGGAGTTTGAACTGAAATGGTTCCTGAATTAACAACCTCTTTTAGTATTAGGGAGTGTCTCTATATATTAAAATTAGAGTTATTTTATATTTCCACCAGTATTTATCTATGATGGAATATAAAGAATTCTGAGATATTATGTCATTCACCATGTATTAAAATTGTGTATGCTATTTACTATGTATAAGAATTGTGCTTATCTTTGGGTAAGATTTGACTTGTTGACCCTTGTTAAGGCTAAGGACATCCCACCTCTTGCTTGATATGATTCAATTAGCCCTTATGTATATGTAAGATAATGTTTTTTTTTATTATCATTGTAATTAAGAAAACATAATTTACTGTGAAGATGTATGACATACTACCGTTTTAAGATGCTCCATATAGTTGCTATTTTGGGATTGAGATTGATATATTTTTGCTTTTGTGCACCGTGCCCTAACCCTATTTTTAATATCAGAGCCTGGATTGCGGAAGTGCCAATGAAGATATTGTGAGGCAAGCCTCTTTTTAATATCGAGACTTGAATTCCGTAACTGATTGTGAGGAAAACATCTGATTTCTAGCAAGAGCATTAGTATTAAAGGTTTTTCATATTGTATGTTGCGAACCAAGCCTTGTTTTTGTATCTGGGCTTGGATCGCGGGAGTGTTAATGAAAGTCAGGCCTCTTTCTGATATCCTGGCTTGAATTCCGGAAGGGACAGTGAGAAAACTTTTGATCTTCAGTAAGTGCATGAGTATAAAAGGTCTCTTAGAGGCACACATATACTATAAATCTTGACCACTGATATAAGGGTCGAAACGGTTGTGAGTGGCAGAATTACAATACCAGAGATTCAGCACAAATTACCATCATTGTGAGAGACAGATGGCGTGGATTTGCATGCTACATGCTGTTTTATCATGGGACTCTGGTAGGCGGCCTTGCCACTCATATACATGTGCTGCAACTGTGAATTGATTTTATTGCCATTTTTAATTCATTTTTATTAAAGGATAAAGCACTATGTTATATCCCTTGTTTCCTTTATCCCTTTTTTATCCACATATTTGAGTGGAGTTTATATACATCCAAGAGCAATCGAGGAGAGGGTTTCAGAAGTAATGCTGTGAGGAACGTTGGTGCTAAGTTTAAATTGAAGCCTATCTAATATTCATTTGTGTAAGTTTACTAACGAGAGGAGCTCCGAATTACAGGTGAAGGAAATTCCCTCATTATATATTATTATACATTATTATTATATTATTATACATATTATCTCTCTCTCTCTCTCTCTCTTTCTCTTCCCTCTCTCTCTCTCTCTCTCTCTCTCTCTCTTTCTCTTCCCTCTCTCTCTCTCTCTCTCTCTCTCTCTCTATATATATATATATATATATATATATATATTCTCTATCCTGTTGTGTTGCACTTTTTGTTTTCATCGGTTTGAGGACTTGGCTACTATACACTGTTTTTGAAACTGACAGTGTGGAGGTTTTGTTGACACAGCATAGGCAAACAGAGGGGGGGTTTCCTAGTGCCTGTAGCACTAGGGAACCCCCTCCAAGCCTGGGGCACTGTATAATTGAGGTGGCTGGACTCTGTCCTCGCTTCACACGGTTCTGCTTGAAAAGGAATTTCCTAACAATAGTGCACGCAGCATTGCCCATGTATATTATGGGAATAGGAAGAGTTGGAGAGCAGCCAAGCACTGTCTAATATTATAGCCACGTTCCCATGCATGATGGCCATGCCCACTGGCGGCGTGGTGTGGAAATCCCCTCTGCAAATTCTGCGTTTGCCCATGCACAGGGTGTATGTACATAATTTTTGAACATACTACACTATGATTGTTTTTGAGGACATCTACATACATTCCTGAATATCCCTTTAAGTGATCATTAAGTGACATTCTATACACCAATGGACTTTTGAAGATTGGTAATTATGTCCTATACTAAGAGACTGGTATAATACCATACAGATATCAACATGTATTGAGAATATATATGCTCATAGCCTCGTTTGAAGAGCTGTCCAGTAGTTTTGTTAATCTCTATGTACAAGAGATTAGCGCCGCATTGCCATATATGTTTTCTCATTTTGTATGTTCCTTCTTCTGGTCCTCCACGCCTGTCTTGAGGCTTGATGTTGGTGTTGCTGATCTGTGAAACAGAATGATAAATGTGCTATTGCCTTTTACTTTTTTTAATATATTATTAAACCAAAATGCTACATGTATGTTTTGTCAAAATATCAATACACACATTGAACACTCAACATATATATGCAAAATGTATTTGTTGATCTTTACAATGGACATTTGCATAATCATTTTGGCCAGATTGCCCGTTAACAAGATAGTTTTTTTTTAGAAACAAGACTTTATTTCAGTAGTATGTATAACTTAATTATACAAGAAATATTTAATTAATGTAATATTTTCCTACATTCTTCACATTGTGCGTATATTTAGTGGTCCGCATATCTTACATAGAATCTTTTGACAATTTTATAAGAGAATTGACTGAATAATTTGGTCCGCGATTTGTGGTTTGTTATTTACAGGACTTTATTGTATAGTGGTAGAAGTACACATTGCATAGGCCCTTGTATTTGTCTTTGGGCAGGTGGTGAGGAATTACAAAAATAAAAAAATATTTTAAAAACAACATTAAAAAGACATTTAAGATGCGATGCCAATTTAAACTATTAACTTACGTATACCTTCTAATCTTCCTTATACATTGAGGAACTTGGACTGTCTCTTCTTCAAATTGCTCCACCAGCATTGTAACTGTGGGATGAAACATCATATGCCCAGTTCACATCTCAAACACCTTTTTGCAGCATGGTAGGCCCTTGCTGAGGTAAGTATGCAAGTTTTTTGTGTGAATCTGTAACTGGTCCCAGTTTTTTAGAGACACCTTTAACCTCCCCAGTTTTTTAGAGACACCTTTAACCTCCTCCCCACTATCTGGGGTTGTGGTCTGTGATTTTTTTTTCAATCACCATTTACATGTTGTCTGATTTACTACCCAACTTTACTATGTGACCTTACTTTTCTGTGGAGCGTCACACAGACCCAATTTTATTATTAATAAATACCCTATGAATTGGTCCATCTTTTGATTCCAAGCATGCTTAAATACAGTGTATTCGTAGAGCTTACACTCATTTCCTTAACTTCAATGTGGGGCAGAATTATTAATTTGACATATGAGCAGCTCATCATGACTGGCTCATCATGCTATTGAGGAATATGTGGTTGATCACTACTTTTATTGATTTTAAGTGGTATATTTTGATAATGAATTATTTTTGTCAATATCACATATAGCAAAGTAAGCACATGGGCTCTTTGAGCCAGACACCATGCTGAGCGTTTCCCAAAAGTCAAGTCAGGTGTCAAAAACCCCATCCCAGGCCAGAATATATCTCACAGCAGGGGTTCTTTGAAGCTGCCCCAGGTGACACTCCTATCTTCTCACACTGGAATGTGCAGAGCCATAAATATACATACTACAACATATCGCCCCAACACAAGGGGCTCGATACTCTCACCTACCAAATGTGGGGATCCCCGCCGGCGCCAGGCGCCGCTTCCGTTCGATGGTGGCAGCCATCTTGATTCCAGGTCTGCGCATGTGCAGACCCGTTGTGTTAGATAGAACTCCTCTTCTCTGCTCCCATTTGTCCAGCCTGTCAGCACCTGGGCCAGCACTCAGTTGCCTGTTCTTTGTTTGTCAGCCCTGGCTGTGTGAAGACTTGGTACCCTGGCTCCAGCTTACCTGCTTCCTTTATTTCTGCATGTCTGTCTCAGCTCTGCTAATTCCTGGATATCAGTTCACAGAGTTTACCATCCTTTCCAGCACATCAGTTCAGCTGCACCAGTGTGTCTAATCTACAGTTCTCAGCTCACAGAGCTCTCTTACCTGTTCCTGTATCTCTGCATGACTGGCTCAGCTCTGCTCATTCCTGGATATCAACTTACAGAGTTGCCATCCTTTCCAGCACCTCAGTTCAGGTACACCAGTGTGTGTAATTTACAGTTCTCAGCTCACAGAGCTCTTCTACCGGATCCTGTATTTCTGCATGTCTGCCTCAGCTCTGCTTATTCCTGGATATCAACTCACAGAGTTTACCATCCTTTCCAGCATCTCAACTCTGCTGTTCAGTATGACTAATCTACAGATCTCAGTTCCCAGAGCTCTCCTACCTGTACCTGTATTTCAAAAACATACTGGTAGGTTAATTGACTTCTAACAAATTGATCCTATTCTGTGTGTGTGTGTGTGTGTGTGTGTGTGTGTGTGTGTGTGTGTGTATGTATGTATGTATGTATGTGTGTGTGTGTGTGTGTGTGTGTGTGTGAATGCTTGTCTGTCTGTCTCTGTCTGTCTGTGTGTGTCTGTCAGGGAATTTAGACTGTAAGCCCCAATGGGACAGGGACTGATGTGAGTGAGTTCTCTGTACAGTGCTGTGGAATTAGTGGCGCTATACAAATAAATGATAATAATAATTTCTGCATGACAATCCTAGGATTCATATTCCCTGCAGTGAATCGTGACAGTAAGAACAGGCCCTAAAATATATAAAAGAAACAAAAAACACGACGGATGTCTCTGGAGAACCCTCAGCGAAGGATATGCTCCAGCATTTGGTTGGGAGAGTGGAGCAACATAAAAATACACAACTCCAAGTACTACAGTGTCTTCAGATCCTTTCCACTTGTCTAGATAACCTTCAGGCTGCATGTCCTCCAGTTCCTCCACCACCTCCGGTTGAGTCAATTGCCCAGCAGGCCTCTACTGCATCTCCCTCTACGCTTAGACTCCCCATACATTCCAAGTTTGACGTCGACCCTAGTGCTCCAGTGGAACAATGAGGCTCTAGTGGCTGCCTTCTGGCAGGGACTTTCCGATCGGGTGAAAGATGTTCTGGCCCCTCAAGAGTTACCTTCCACTCTGGATGCCCTCATATCCCTTTGTAACCAGGTAGATCTACGATTCCGGGAGAGGTCAGCTGAGAAAGATCATTCCCGTCGCTCTACTTTTAGGCTGGCTCCCCATTTACAACCTCCTATCATTCCTGATGAGCCAATGCAACTAGGGAAAACTCGTTTGGCTCCTGAGGAATGCAAGAGAAGACAAAGGAACAACCTTTGCATCTATTGTGCAGAATCCTGTCATTATCTCAATTTATGTCCAAAGATTTTGGGAAATGCCAAACCCTAATCTGCTCTCGGAAGGTCAGGTTGGGGACATCTAAATCCTCCTGTATTTCTGGGTATTGCTCCATTCCTGTTTCCGTACAGTCTGCTTCTATTAAGTTTAACTCTTCAGCCTTATTAGACTCCGGAGCAGTTGGAAACTTCATTTCCCATTCCTTGGTCTCTCGGTGGTCTTTGTCTACAGTATCTTTGAAGATTCCTATTATCATAACTGCCATTTATGGTTCTCGTCTCCCCAATGGGACCATTTATATACAAATGAAACCAGTCACCCTTCGATTGGAGCACTGCACTCTGAACAGATCTTGCTGCTTTTACTGCCTCAAACTACCACACCCATGATCTTGGGGTTACCGTGGCTTCAACAACACTCTCCACATATGGATTAGAACTCTTCTCAAGTCCTGGCTTGGGGTCCCTCCTACCACTCTCATTGTCTTGCTCAGGTCAAACTGCTCCATGTGTCTACAGTATCAACATGCTCTCCTCCTCCAGCATCACCTCCTCAATACTCCTGGTTTTCT
Source organism: Mixophyes fleayi (assembly GCF_038048845.1). Lineage (NCBI taxonomy): Eukaryota > Metazoa > Chordata > Amphibia > Anura > Limnodynastidae > Mixophyes > Mixophyes fleayi. Next base: position 63,107,612 of record NC_134413.1, read on the forward strand.
GACATCTTTGACAAGGAATGCTCCAAGCTTCTCCCACCTCATCGCCCCTGGGATTGTCCGAATGATCTCCTTCTAGACAAGACTCCCCCCAAGGGACGTGTTTATCCTTTCTATCTGCCAGAGACACAAGCCAAGTCCACCGACATTCGGGAGAACCTACAACGTGGCCTTTTACCTCATCTGCTGGGGCAGGTTTCTTTTTTGTGAAAAAAAAGACAGAACCTTAAGACCTTGTATAGACTACTGTGGTTTGAATTCCATCACTGTAAAGAATCGCTATCCTATCCCCTTAATAACAGAACTGTTAAGATTAAAGGTGCCAAGATTTTTGCTAAATTGGACTTCGAGGGGTTTACTATCTCATCAGAATCCGAGCAGCCAATGAATGGAAGACCGCCTTGAACACTCGGGACTGTCATTACGTGTATCTCGTCATGCCTTTCGTACTATGTAATGCCCCCTCTGTTTTCCAAAGTTATGTCAATGAAATCTTAAGAGATTTGCTCTACTCCTGCATAGTAGTTTATCTCGATGACATCTTAAATTTTTTCTAAAGATCTCAACTCCTAACGTCTACATGTCTCCGAAGTGCTATCCAGACTCCACAAGAAACACCTCTTTTGCAAACTGGAGAAATGTTCTTTCGAAGCCCTGTCTATGTCATTCCTGGGTTACATTGTTTCTGTCACCGGGCTACAGGTGGATCCCGAGAAAATTTGTGCCATCCTAGATTGGCCACTACCATCTGGCCTCAAGGCTTTCCAGTGTTTCATAGGTTTTGCCAATTATTATAGACAATTTATCCAAGGATATTACTCCATTATCGCTCCAATTACAGCTGTCACCCACAAAGGAGTCAATAGCAAGGTTTGGCCCTCTCAGGCTATAGAGGCCTTTACATTTTTCAAAGGGGCTTTCTTCTCAGCTCCCATCCTTAGAGAACCGGATGACTACCTACCTTTTTTTCCTTGAGGTTTACGACTCTGCAGAGGGCATTGGAGCTGTACTCTCACAAAAATCCAACTCCAATAAATTCCTTTCTTTCTCTTCTCGCAAATTTCTTCCTGCAGAACGCTACTACACCATTGGAGACAAGGAGTTACTCGCCATGAAAATGGCACTCTCTGAGTGGTGCTACCTTCTGGAAGGAGCTCGGTTTCCTGTTACCATCTTCATGGACCATAAGAATCTCTTATACTTGCAAACCGCCCAGTGCCTTAATCCTCGCCAAGCTCTCTGGTCAGTATTCTTTTCTCGTTTTGATCTCCGTATGACTTTTAAACCTGGCTGTATGAATAAAAATGCAGATCCCCTTTCAAGAATTTTCTCTACTCAAAATTCTGACCAAGTTTCGGAACATCCCATCTTGGATCCCAAGTTTCTACTTTCGTCAACCTTGTTCTCTAGTCCTGTTCCACCTCCAGGCAAGACTTTTGTCTCTCTTCATCTCTGGAAGAAGCTTCTACACTGCTTCCATGCAACCTGCTTCTCTGGTCAAACGAGCTTCCTCAAATCATTGGAAATCATCTCACGAGACTATTGGGGGCCTACCCTTCGTTCTGATAGAAAAGAATTTGTGGCTGCCTGTACCATCTGCGCTCAACACAAATCCTCCCATCAGCTTCCTACTGGTCCTCTTGTGCCTCTACCCATGCCAACTAGACTGTGGACACACATCAGCATGGATTTTGTAACAGATCTTCCACCCAGTCAAGGCTTCAATACTATCTGGGTTGTTGTAGACTGCCTATCTAAGATAGTACATTTTGTTCCCTTAGTTGGTTTGCCTTTTTCTCCATTTCTGGCACAGCATTTTATAAAGGAAATCTTACGGCTCCATGGATGCCTTCTAGAAATCGTATCGGACCGCAGAGTCCAATTTGACTCCAAGTTCTATCGAATACTATGCAAGGCCTTCAAGATTCAATTAAATCTCTCCTAAGCATATCATCCGCAATCTAATTGCCAGACAGAGATAGTGAATCAAGACCTTGAGACCTTTCTCAGAATTTTTTCCTCCGCCAATCAAGATAACTGGTATGAACTCCTACTCTGGGCTGAGTTCGCCCACAACAATCTGTTTCACGAATCTACATCTGCAAATCCGTTCTTCATTGTCTATGGGTTACACCCCTCTCTACCCAAATTCTCAGCCCTCCCTCCCACCTAAGTCCTTGCTGTGGTCAATCTCCAGCGTGATTTCTCCTTCATCTGGTCCCAAATTGTTACCTCGCTCAGGAGAACATCAGAGCGTTATAAATGTTTTGCAGATAAGAGACGACTGGCTGTTCCTGCAATTAAAGTGGGAGATAGGGTATGCCTCTCTATCCGGAACATTCATCTCAAAGTACAATCCATGAAATTTGCTCCACGTTTCATCGGTCCTTACAAAGTCCTACAAGTGATTAACCCTGTCTGTTTCAAACTACAACTTCCTCCATCTCTCCGTATCTACAATACATTTTATGCCTCTCTTCTAAAACCACTCATCATCAACAGATTCTAGTCTGTTTCTCCTTCGTCTCCTCCACCCAAGCTTCCACAAGAAGTGGAGTTCGAGATCACCAAGATTCTGGATTTACTACCCAACTCTACCATGTGACCTAACTTTTCTGTGGAGTGTCACACAGACCCAATTTTATTATGAATAAATCCGCTATGAATTGGTCCATCTTTTGATACCAAACACGCCTAATTACAGTGTATTCGTAGAGCTTACACTCATTTCCTTAACTTCTCTGTGGGGCAGAATTCTTAATTTGACATATGAGCTGCCCTTCATCATGCTATTGATTGACTGCAGGGTGATTGCAGGTTTTGTCTGTCATTTGTGTCTTCACAATTTCTAAGTTATTTTACTAGGGGTTAAGGATCGCTGTCTTTTTTGTTTATCAGTATTAAATCATTATTGAGGCTAAAGACAGAAGTGCGAGTTTTAACATGATGTCATCATATAATTCTTGGGGTGTGGTTTTTTAAAGTTACCTGCAGAAAAGTGAGCAATTCTCTCCCCTCTCACATCCCTGAGTAATGGTAGGAGTCATACCCAGTACATAAAATGCTAAATGAGCATTTTACCCTATTTCTCATGTGTATTAAACTAATAAAATGCTTATGGTTGATAACATAACGAATAAACCCTAGTCTTAACCTTAAATTTTGAGTAATATAATAAAAGACACCACACCGACTTGTTGGCAAATAAATCTAATTTATTTAAATAAAACTGTAGCTGCTATGGTGGCGGGAGAACACTGTATTCGACCTTATCCATCCATTACGCACACTGTTTGCTAAACTTAATGGGACAGCTGTCCGCTGACAATCCGGCACCAGTAACCCTCTGCGCTAATCGCAATGCACTGCAAGTCAGCCCAGATGAGCTGTACCGAACCTAAGCCGATTCTTTGAAGGGCAGACCATGCTGTTTTCACACACCAAGCACCTCCTGTTACCCCTGGGGTTGAACCACAACACCCGCACCAAACCAAGGCCCATCATTGACAGATACATCCAGAGTTTAACCACAGCCCATACCCACCACGGCCTTTGACATCATTACCATTACAAATCCTATCGACATGTGGTGCCAGGTACATCCAGAGCTGAACCACAGCCCGTACCTACCACGGCCTTCGACATCCATACCGTACCAAGACCCATTGACATGTGGTGCTAGGTACATCCAGATATGAACCACAGCCTATAGCTACCACGCCCTTCGACATCCAAACCATACCAAGGCCCATCGACATGTGGTGCCAGGTACATCCAGAGCTGAACCACAGCCCATAGCCTACCTAGCCCTTCGACATCCGAACCATACCAAGGTCCATCGAAATGTGGTGCCATAACATTGGGATACCCTTAAACAAACCAACCAAACCAAAAATGTGTTGTTACTTTTAACAATATTAGTATTATCAATTTCTATAATCATACATATTCAAGAAAGATATAGGAGATTAGAGGTTACCATACATGTCACTATCCCTATGTTGTCTATGATATTAAGTGTTCATGTAGCCTGGTTTATATTGAGAAAACAAAACACCTTGGTCAGAAAAAGCTTCTAGTAGCTAGATACTTTGTAGAAGAACATCATTGAGTTACACATGTGAAACATATGGTCATTGCCCACTGTGGCAGGAGGTGGGGTAGCAGGTACTCTGTATAGTGGAAAGCTGCTCGGTATTGGTTCGTAGTGTTGAAACCCCACATGGGCTCTCATTGCTAAGTGTAAAGAGCTACATTTTATCATTGAAAAACTCAATTATATTTTACAGTGTAAAACATAATTAGACTGATACTGAAACAATGTTCATTATAGTAAGGTTTTTAAAATAGAAAAGTGACATAATGTTGTTATTAGGGTCACTTTCAGTGGGCTTTGTATAGCATTACATTTTTTCTGCTTCACCTACGTGCCCGTATGCCCATGTGGTCACTGAATATCACTGTTGGTGTCTAAAGTGCTGGTACAAGTTTAGGATAGGCATTGTGTTGTTGCGCGTGACGGATTCTCTTTGAAAACACCTCTATATGGACTTCTCTATTTGACAGTACTTGGTTCTGGATTCTGACTGTTTATTATCAGCTCTCTGGCTTTATATTTTGATTACATTTTTGGAAGCCTTAGTGACAACTAACTACCCATAAGCATATGGAGATTCAAGGGAAAAGGGGGCAGCTATTGGTAAACAACTTGGTAGCCTGGTTCATAAAGTTCAAATACAGGCAGTGGGCCAAGATTAGTTTTCAGATTAGTATGTTTTATAAAGCCAAATCATAACATACAAATGTCAATATCAAGACGAGGGGCCTGATTCATTAAGGAACTTAAATTAAGAAGTTTCTTATTTAAGTCTCCTGGACAAACCCATGTTACAATGCAAAGGGTGAAAACTAGATTTCTGTTTTGCACATAAGTTAAATACTGACTGTTTTTCATGTAGCACACAAATACATGATAGCTTATTTGTACACTGAAATTTAAAGTTGATATTTGTGTGCTACATGAAAAAACAGTCAGTATTTAACGTATGTGCAAAACAGAAAACTAATTTTCACCCCTTGCATTGTAACATGGTTTTGTCCAGGAGACTTAAATAAGAAGCTTTTTAATTTAAGTTCCTTAATGAATCAGGCCCTAGGTGTATAAATCACTTGTGCATTTGCATAAAAATTAATATCACTATATAAGGTACATAAAATACTTCATTCAAATAAGGTACATGATAGCAAAACAGGTGCGTACATGCATAATATCCCTGTCTTAATACAAGCTAATAGACAGAAAAGAAAACACTCACTTCCTTAATATGTTTCATATTTTAATGTGTTTCATTTAAATTGTTGCATTAAGTTCTTTGTTGAATTGTAATATCTTTAATAGTTAACTCAGGTCTAAAAAGTACAAAATAGCACTTGGGAATAAATATACAGACGACAAGCCCACAGCTTGAAGTCAAAATAGCAAATATCTCCACAGCCACAACATATTTGCCTCTAGTGCTCAAATAAGCTGGAATAAAAGATATCCAGACACTGCAGAACACCAGCATACTGAAGGTGATAAACTTGGCTTCATTAAAAATATCTGGCAAATTCCTGGATAAGAAAGCAACAAGAAAACAGACAAAGGATAGAAATCCCATAAACCCAAGAACACAATAAAATCCAATCAAAGAACCCTCATTACACACTGCTAATATTGTCCCAATTTCATCTTTCATATTATAGAACGGGAATGGAGGAGCAATTCCCAACCATAAAGCACATATTATTAATTGACACAAAGAACAAAAAATAACTATAGAAATAGACAATCTGGTCCCCAAGAGGTTCCTCCACTTGCTTCCTGGCCGGGTGGCATTGAAAGCAATAATTACAGTCACTGTCTTGGCCAAAACGGAGGAGACTGCAAACGTAAAGGTGATGCCAAATATTGTTTGCCGTAAAAAGCATGTTGCCTTGATGGGATGACCAATGAATATCAAAGAACAAAGGAAACACATCTTGAGAGATATTAGGAGAAAATAACTGATTATTTGGTTGTTTGCTTTCATAACACGGGTATTTCTGTGTTTTGTAAAAAATGCTGTGATTACACAAGTCACAAAAAAGTGCACAATGGATACAGCTGTAAAGAATTCCCCCAGAGGTTCCCTGTATGACAGGTAAGAAATGACTTTAAAGATGCATGTGTCTCTGTTTAAATTAGGCCATTGGTCTTCTGGACATTTACGACACCTTTCCATATCTACACAGAAAAAATAAAGTTATTAAATCACAAATAAAACATATTTATAGACATGACAATTGCAGCAAACAGTAAAGGAAACATTATTATCTGTTTAAATTAAAGGGGTGTGGTATGAATTTGCGGCACTCATAATGCTAACACAGTTTAGAACGACCAAAAAATCACGAAGCCTATAACTGCATCAAGCTGATAATACCCACTTACTATATCATAGACAGACAGTTGAAATCACCTCCAAATGTAAACAGCGACTTTCCCAAATATGTACAGTGACAAATCACTTCCCTACTATTGGTCAGACTGAAAACGGTGCTTTTAAAGCGGCAATGCTTGGAACCCCCGAATTATTTACATTATACAGGAGGTGGGTCCAAGTATTGCCGCTTTAAAAGCATTGTTTTCAGTCTGACCATTAGTAGTGTCAGCATTATAAGTGCCGCTAAAGTGACTGCCACCGAAATTAAAGAGTTTTGATTCTCCATAATAAAAAGGAAGAAAATCTTAAAACTGTTAATTATTTTACCTAGGTCACTACTTCATCATCATCATCAGTTATTTATATAGCGCCAACATATTCCGTAGCGCTTTACAATTGGGGACAAATGTAATAAACTAATAAACAAACTGGGTAAAACAGACAAAGAGGTGAGAAGGCCCTGCTCGCAAGCTTACAATCTATGGGACAATGGGAGATTGACACATGAGGTTAAGTATACATTTTGCATCTTGGCCCAGCCAGACTGCAAAGGTAGGGTGACTCATAAGCTAAATGATCCTGTCACACAATAATGTTGGTCCGGGGGTAGTTGTCTTGTGTGAAATTGTGTAACAGGCTAAAGGTAGTGAGGTTAAGATGGTGGTTGAGGAATATTATACGCTTGTCTGAATAGGTAGGTTTTCAGAGAACGCTTGAAAGTTTGTAGAACAGAGGAGAGTCTTATTGTGCGAGGGAGAGAGTTCCATAGAGTGGGTGCAGCCCGAAAAAAGTCCTGTAACCGGGAATGGGAGGATGTAATGAGGTACTTACAATTTCTCATTTATATCTGCATATAGAAGCATCACCCAAATCTATGTAAAGGAGCAACAAGTTGATCAATGGATTGCTTTGTTTCTAATCCTTTGGTATTCAAACAAAAACAAAAAAGCAAGCAAATGCAAACTGGTAACCTTATTCAACTGTGGAGATTTTTTTCGTACTTGTCTTTATGGCCACATACATGGATTAATGTGGCAAGATGTCATTAGGAGTGATAACTACAAAGCTTTATGCATTGTGGAACGTGCCATACATGGGCTGATCAGGAGAAGTAAAAACGCTGTATTGTCATTATACTGGACCACATTCTGCTTTTGAATGTAAACATGAGTAATTGAAAGGTTGCTGTTTTGCAGCAGCAGATATTCTAATAAATTTCAATGAATTTTAAGGGTTAGTGTCATATTGCATGTTACATATTTGGAGTTTTCAAGCCTTCAGTTCTTTATTAACCATGCAAAATGGGCAAACTTGTTACACTACCTCAAAGATGGAATAATTGGGCCTTGTCAATGACATTAAGGTTATACCTGCCAACTTTTGCAAGAGGTTCTCCTGGAGATTGGTGGGAGGTGGACATTTAGAAACCCCCCTCTGCAAATCTTGCTTTCCCTCTGTGCACATAAGTACTGTTTTAAAAAGAACATACAACTTGAACGTAGTTCCACCTGAATTCAAATCCAAGTGTATCTCAAGATGCATTTCAATTTGAATCTAGCAGGAGGTACTCCTCTCTGCCTAAACGGTACTTGACATATATAGATACACAGATCAGACTGCAGTATATGCACAATGAAAGCTCACACAAGAACTCATACAACTTTGATCATGAAACAAAGTAACAACTCTGAACAGTATTTTTATTTATATAAATATTTATTTTCAGATTTTTTTTTAATATTTTTTTTATTTACCTTAATTACATAAACATGATTTCAAAACATACTGTACATATAATGTTAGTATGTCTTAGATGCATGTAGTTGTTCTGTGATAGTTAATGGCACGTATTAAAGTGAAATCACTCATTGCCCAATCTAGAAATGGAATCCAAAAGTATCAAATGTTTTTTTTAAAAAAAAAAAATAAGGAGCTCAGTGCATAAACAGTACAGTGAAGTTAGAGTTTCTAAAAGAACCTCTCATCTTGGAAAAGAGGTGTCTTATGACAAAATTAATGCAGGAGCTAACAAGGCTATTGTGACACATTGCTGCATCATGACTACATTAAACTTCTTTATTGGACTGTTTGGTATATCACTCATGCCACACAATGTTTTATTAGCTTGAGTCAATATCTGTTAGGCCTCAGTTTCCAATAAATATTTATTATGGGATATCCAAGGTTGTGCCATTGTCCATACGTCAGAAGAAAAAGATAAATTTTCTTGGTACAGTGCTTGTATTGTTGAAGGATGTGTAGACATAGACAGCATGATACATTAAGACTGGAAAATCAAACCTAATGTGCCATTTAAAAAAGAAAAACAACGCACATAAATTGGGCATACCGGGGCAGCACGGTGGCTAAGTGGTTAGCACTTCTGCCTCACAGCATTGGGGTCATGAGTTCAATTCCCAACTATGGCCTTATCTGTGTGGAGTTTGTATGTTCTCCTCGTGTTTGCGTAGGTTTCCTCCGGATGCTCCGGTTTCCTCCCACACTCCAAAAACATACTGGTAGGTTAATTGGCTGCTATTAAAATTGACTCTAGTCTCTCGGTCTGTTTGTGTGTGTGTGTCAGAGAATTTAGACTGTAAGCTCCAATGGGGCAGGCACTGATGTGAGTGAGTTCTCTGTACAGCGCTGCAGAATTAGTAGCGCTATATAAATAGCTGCTGCTGCTGATGATGATACACACATCTATATTCAACTACAAGAGGTTCTGAAGAAGCATGTCTTGTTGAATACGGGGGTAGGTATGCTTTGCATACATGGCATATTGAGACAGACACAACACACTACAGGATACAAACAAATCATACAATGAATATAAAGTCCCAGGAGACCACACAGATTAAAGAAATACAATGAAACAATGTTTTTATTTTTATTTTATTTTTTCATGAAATAGATTTATCAAGATTTTCTTAAGGTCTACTGCACATAAAATGCCTATTTACAGATGCTCTTGATTGTAAACACATGTTCTATTGCATACGAGACAGTGATCTGTATGACTCAGTACTTACACCAGACCTGTATCTGGTGCTAGTGATACGGCTGAAAATGATGTACCTGAGACACATCCAGAGCTTGTTTCGAATGCTGCTGTTTGCACTAAACCTTGGCACGAATGTAAGTGAGGTAGAGTCAGGGAGACTCACAGCCATGGAGCAACAAGTCGACAAAAGACAAACAGTGCACAAAAGAGAATAGTCAATTGGCAAGCCGTGTCAGAGGACAGGAGCGCTGCACTAAGTCAATAAACAGTCCGAGATTTCAAGGGCATGCAGAGATCCAACAGCAAGGTCCAGTAAACAAAGCCAAGGTGAAACACAGGCATCCAGCAGCAGAAGATATACCAATCTAAACAGGATAAAGCTACAGGAACTAGCCTAGGTAAACCAAACACCAGCAAGGTACCAATGGCATTGGGTGTACAGTCATGGCCAAAAGTTTGAGTATGACACAAATATTATTTTTCACAAAGCCTGCTGACATGTTCATGTCGGCAGGTTAAGTGCCGCGAAATAAAAGCCCACTGAAATTAGTCATCATGCTCATTTCTCATTTTTGGAGCCAACAAGCTGCTGAATAGTTTATGACATGTTAGCTGCATTTTCTACCATATCATGGACAAAACTTTTTTGTAGGAACTGTGCCTTCATTTGGCTAGCTTAATGGAAATTATCCAAAGATAAACAATTGTGCCTAATGTGTTGAAATGATCCATTGTGTATAATTTTTAACTATGACTGATAATGCTGATTGTCCCACATGTATAAACAAATTGGTGCAAGTGGAAATTCTTGGTGTGTATCTGACCTTCTTGATAAAAAAAAAATTAAATCAAGAAAATGTACATCTGCTACAAAAAGTTAATTGATTGTCAAAATAATTTGAAGTGAGATGCCGCCCCAAATAGATAAAAAGTTATTTATAATGAACCCAAAGCATCAGGTTTGCCCACCATTCATGTCCATCCCAAATTTGCAAATGTTCCCAGTGTGACAAGAACAAGTTGGCTTAACAGGGGTAAACCTGGCACCCATAGTCATGTCTGTAATCTGTAAATGAGACTTGTATAAAGACAAACAAAATTAATTTGAAACCCTCCAATAAAAATGCCTTAAGATCATTATTCATATCTCCCTTCCACTACTTATTGTGAATTTTGCGGGCCTAAGTATGGCTTTTTTGCCCACTCAGTGTTAGCTTGTTTGTCTGCTGGTACATTAAGTGCTGGCTAAGGGTACCCATTAACTTCACAACTATGAAATCACATAGGCAAGCAATTGGAAGAGTACAAGTGTACTTTGTTTTAGCTCAAAAGTAGATACATGTGCATACAAGTCACATGGGGGAGGGGTCACTGCACCACAACTGAACCCTAACCAAAAGGTGTTAGATTAACCATCTTCCCTTGAGCATTGTACCAGCAACGTTGCCACACTGTTCACTCCTCTGGTTGCAAGGTAGGAACCAATTCCAACATCCTATTTATTTCGGTACGTACACCAGAGAAAGGATGCTTAGAAAATCATGTCACCTGGCACGATTGTGGAACAGCCCAACAATGACTGTAACCTCTGCCTTGAAGAAAGAGAGATAGTGAACATTAACATGTGCTTTTTAAATAGACCCCAAGCCTGTTCCACCCCTAGGATCAATTAAAATCAATTGAAATATGCACCAATTTTTTTGTGTGTTTGAACAGGGGTAGCCAATTGGTCATAGATGTAGTCTATCCTGAGATAACCAATCAGGACAGGAGTTGACTGGGCCAATGAGCAAAGTCTTTGTGAGCATGACCAGTTAATAGTTTCCCATTGCTTGGTTCATGCAGGAGATCTCTAATACAAAGTCATTACATGTTCATATTAGCAGCAGGGGTAGGTCCATCCCTAAGGTTCAATGCATAATCACAGATTGGAATTAAAACAATGCATAGCAATAAAATATGCAGTAAATAGTCAACACAATACTCTTTAATTCTTGGAATTGCATACATATTTCTATCCCCACACACAAGGACCATGGATTGAAGATAATACCCCTCTCTTTGTGGTATCTTAAAGAGGAGCCTCCACTCTTGGAATGCTGTTTGTGAATGTGCCTCTATCCCCGCCCACTGTGCTACTAGAGGGATACTAATTAACATGTGACTTGCTGTACTAAGAATAGGCATGGCTTTAATTCTGTGCAAGCACCTGGCAACATATAAGAACATTGTAGAGTTCATAGAAAGCACGCTTAGGGCTATAAATTATTTTTAACATAAGTTTTTTATCAGTGGCATGTCAGAGAGGATGAAAAATGAGCTCAACCTTCAATATAACAGACCTTCCGTGCATGTACTCTCCACAGTAAACAATGCAGCATGGCTTTCCAATGCTCTGACCACTCAGAGTGAAGTTGCAGTATTCATTAGAAGCTGACCGGATGCTGATCCAATCAGTTCCACATGGCTTCAGTAGAAGCCTGTCCTCATCACTCAACAGGGTTTTTATTTTTTTCCAATGGGCTGCAAGCTGAAAGAGATCCGAGGATCTACCCAGGATTAAAGTGAGCAATAAAGTGGTAAATGAGAGTATGGTAGTTTTGTGTTCATGGTGTGTATGTATTTATTTTACTATATTTCTCACAGTCAGCCCTGGATGCACTTGTAGTTCTACAAGTCTCAGCATCCCAAAACAATTTATGCATGCCATGGCTTGCTGGGACCAGTAGTGTAGCAGCAACAAATACTGATTTATTAATTTAACGTTTAATACAGCACACCAACTGCTTCAGTGGTGTATGGGAAGAGCATTAGTGCTTCACCATGGGGCTTTTATCTTTTAGCCCTGGTGCCCACATTTTTGGGAACTAGGGCTGGGTGACACTATCATTGAGGTACCCCATGCTGCAGGTTTCAATGTTATAGTGTCACCAACCAAGCCTATTAGTGTCAGGTACTAACAGCTCTGCATACGGACATAAATGTACGTTAAGGTGTTTGGGCATGAGCAGTATATTTAACACTAACAAAAAGGGTGTAGCCCAAATTAGCATCATCCCTTTTATTATTAGGGATATGTATTTATTTAAGCAGATACCATCTTGTGACAAAATGACCAAAGCAGAGAAAAATCAAATTTTATCTAGATAGATTCGGTCTCTCCTTTCCCCAATTATTATAATCCACCTCTTAATCCTAACACCTACTCTAACCTTGATGTCCCATAAAATCTTTGTTGAGAATTGTCTCCTCAAATATCTTGATTTCAGAAAGTTAACCAACAAAGCAAAAAATTCTCACACATTGTCTCACACAACATTACACAATTATATTTGCGCAAATTTATCCATTTGTACATGAATTTGCTTGCCAAGATGGCAAAGTCTGTCAGGTTGCATTATTTTGCATTTTCGGACAGGAGAAACTTGGTGGAATAGGGATTTGTTTATTGACAGTAGGATAGGCACATGGATGTGTTTGCATTTTTACCCATATGCAAAATTTAGATTATGTTTTGTGGGATGAGATAATTTAATAAGAATCAAGGGATGGCAAGCGTTAATTTTCCTCCCATAAAATGTAAAATATTTGTATGGGTACTGAGAGGCAATAAAGTCAAAAACAGGTATGTAATGTGAAAGGAATATTTTGAAGCATTTTTAAAAATTAAGAATTATTCTAAAAATTGTACTTAGATTTCACTGCTGTCTGATTTCAAGTGCTGTTTGTTTAAAGTGTGGAGTTAGATACACTAAGGAGTTGACTCCAGGAAGGGGTTTAATCTGGTAAGTGCCTAGCAAAAGTTAATACTCTCAAGTTCACTGTAGGCTATAAGGCGTTAGGTTAGCCATAATAAGATGAGTGGTAGCAAGCTTGATGATCTCACTCAATGCATATCTTGTCATATGTATGCACACTTGGAGCAAGTGTTCCAAGGTTTATACCTCTGTGAGAAATGTGAGCAATTGGTCTCTTTGGAAGCCCAGGTAACTGATCGAAAGCAGACTATTGCAACATTGAGAGACATTGCCAACCTGGAGCAGAGTTTACAGCTCACCGTTGATGTATTAGCTGGGCAGGGTGGAGCAGAGATAGAGGAGGATGCACAGGTAGGCAGCTGGGTAACAGTTACTAGGGGCAGCAGAGAGAGGAAGAGGCAGGCCAGTTCTGAGCTAAGCAATCCCAGCAGATTTACCAGATTGGATGAAGATACCATGGAAGGCAGTTCAGAATTGGTAGAGTTGGATGAGACTGCTTCCTCTAGCAACCAGGGGAATGGTCTCTCCAGCATAGAGGGGACCAAAGTTACTCAGGGACCCAGGCAGATTGTGGTGGTAGGGGATTCAAATATTAGGAAGGTAGATAGGGCAATCTGTTACCGAAACCGTGCATGCCAAACAGTGTGTTGTCTCCCGGGTGCTCGTGCTCGGCATATTGCGGATCGGGTGGACAGATTGTTAGGAGGGGCTGGGAAGGACCCAGTGGTTTTGGTGCATGTTGGCACCAATGACCGAGTTAGAGGAAGAAGTGATGTCCTAAAGAATGATTTCAGGGACATAGGTCTCAAACTTAAGGCACGGACATCCAAGGTAGTATTTTCGAAAATACTACCTGTGCCACGCGCTAGTCCAGGGAGGCAGCGGGAGATTAGGGAGGTTAATGTGTGGCTAAAGGATTGGTGTAGGAAGGAGGGTTTTGGATTCTTAGAGCACTGGGCTGATTTCTCGGTCAGTTGCCATCTTTATTGTCGTGATGGATTGCACCTGAATGAGGATGGGGCTGCATTGCTAGGGGAGAGGATGGTTAAAAGGTTGGAGGAGATTTTAAACTAGGCCCCGGGGGGAGAGGCAAGCAAGTATTTATGGGATAGACATTGAGAGTAGTAAGGAGGAATTTAACAAGAGTCAAGGGGGTGGAGAGGGGGGAAAGGGAAGCATAGCCGATAAGGAGAGGCCTTTTTTAAAGCAAAAAGAAATACCTAAGGGAGGCAATAGACTTAAGTGTATGCTGGCAAATGCAAGAAGCCTGACAGGTAAAATGGGGGAGTTAGAACTAGTAGCAATGAATGAGCAGTATGATATTATAGGTATTACTGAGACCTGGTGGGATGATACACATGACTGGGCAGTCAACTTGGAAGGCTATTCTCTCTTCAGGAGGGATAGGGTAAATAAAAGGGGAGGAGGAGTATGTCTTTATATGAAGCCTGAATTAAAACAAAGTATTTAGGAAGTTATATACGAGAATATTGGTAATAATATAGAGGCATTGTGGGTGGAAATATCCAGCGGAGGAAAAAGTTCAGAGAAGTTGATGATAGGGATATGTTATAAACCGCCAGATGTTAGTATGATTGAGGAAGCCCAACTTCTACAGCAAATTGAAAAAGCTACACAACTAGGTCAAATTTTAGTTATGGGGGATTTTAATTATCCGGACATTTATTGGAGTACTGAGACCTGCGGTACAGCTAGGGGAAATAGGTTTCTGAGCTCGATAAAAGACCATTACATGTCCCAATTAGTAGAGGAACCAACTAGGAACCGGACTATACTGGACCTAGTAATAACAAACAATGTAGAAGTAATATGAAATATTCAAGTAAAGGAGCACTTGGGAAACAGTGATCATAATATGGTCTCATTTGAAATTAGTTTCCAGAAGCAACGGTATAAGGGATCAACCAGGACTTTAAACTTTAGAAAGGCAAATTTTAATATGCTAAAGGAGTCTATAAAGAGCATAGACTGGGACAAAGCCTTTGAAGGAAAAAATACGGAAGAAAAGTGGGCTGTCTTTAAAATGTTGTTGGAAACATACACATATAAGTTTATTCCTATGGGAAATAAATGTAAAAGAATTAAGTCTAAACCAATGTGGCTAAATAAAAAGGTTAGGGAAGAAATGCAAAGGAAGAAGCGTGCATTTGAATTGTTTAAGTCTGAAGGGTCAGAGGAGTCCTTCAATAGGTACAAGGAACGTAATAAAACATGCAAAAAGGAAATTAGATTGGCTAAATTAGAAAATGAAAGGCACGTTGCAAAAGAAAGTAAGACAAACCCCAAAAAGTTTTTTAAGTATATAAATGGCAAAAGGATTAAAAAAGATAATATAGGACCCCTAAGAAGTGATACAGGTGAATTGATAAATGATACTAAGGAAAAAGCAGAGGTATTAAACACTTTCTTTTCTTCAGTATTTACCAGAGAGCAACAAATGGCAGGAGTTATACATAAAAATGGAAATGAAACCATGCCATTAATTAATACTTGGTTGTCAGAGAAAGAAGTCCAAAGGCGACTGCAGAATATTAAGATAAATAAAGCTCCAGGTCCAGATGGCATACACCCAAGGGTCCTTATGGAGTTAAACTCGGAAATAGCTAGACCGCTATTCTTAAATTTCAGAGATTCAATCTCATCAGGCTCAGTACCAAGGGATTGGCGAATAGCAGATGTGGTGCCGTTGTTTAAAAAGGGGACGAGATCACAAGCAGAGAATTATAGACCTGTAAGCCTGACATCAATAGTGGGGAAACTACTGGAAGGTATTTTAAGGGACAGTTTTCAGGATTACTTGGTACGCAATAAAATTATTAGTGGGAATCAACATGGATTTGTGAGGGATAGGTCATGTCAAACTAATCTAATTAGTTTCTACGAGGAAGTTAGTGGGAACTTAGACCAGGGCAGGACAGTAGATTTGATCTACTTAGATTTTGCAAAGGCCTTTGATACAGTGCCACACAAGAGGTTGGTTTACAAAATAAGGGAACTGGGTCTTGGAATCAACATTTGTACTTGGATCGAAAACTGGTTAGAGGATAGGGAACAGAGAGTTGTGATAAATTGAACATTTTCTAATTGGTCAAAAGTCTTAAGTGGAGTACCACAAGGTTCCGTGTTGGGGCCACTCCTTTTTAATATATTTATTAATGACCTTGGTGATGGTTTAGAGAGTAAAGTTTCTATTTTTGCAGATGACACTAAACTCTGTAAGGTAATAAAAACAGAGCAAGATGTAGCTTCTCTACAGAGGGACTTAAATAAACTGGAGGATTGGGCGGCCACATGAAATATGAGGTTTAACACAGATAAATGTAAGGTTATGCATTCAGGGATCAAAAACAAGAACGCAATCTATAAATTAAATGGAATTAATTTAGGAGAATCTATAATGGAAAAGGATTTGGGAGTGCTCATATACAGTAGACTTAGCAATAGTGCTCAATGTCAAGTAGCAGCTGCAAGGGCAAACAAAGTATTGGCATGCATAAAAAGAGGCATAGATGCAAGGGAAAACAGTGTAATTTTGCCACTGTATAAATCGTTGGTAAGACCTCAACTTGAATATGCAGTACAGTTCTGGGCACCACTCTATAAAAAAGATAATTTGGAACTAGAAAGGGTTCAGAGAAGGGCGAAAAAATTGATAAAGGGTATGGAGTCATTAAGTTATGAGGAAAGGTTAGCCAGTTTAGGCATGTTTACTTTAGAAAAGAGGCGTCTAAGGGGAGATATGATTACTATGTACAAATACATTAGGGGTCATTACAGAGAGCTTTCATGCGAACTTTTTACCCCATGGACCATACACAGTACACGTGGTCATCCCATAAGGTTAGAGGAGAGGAAATTTCACAACCAGCAAAGGAAGGGGTTCTTTACAGTAAGGGCAGTCAAGATATGGAATTCATTGCCAGGGAAGGTCATGATGGCAGATTCAATAAATATGTTTAAGAAAGGGTTAGACAAATTTTTAGCGGAAGGGTGTATCCAGGGATACGACCGTTAATTAAAATGAAGGATAGTAGTGGATATAGGGTAAAAATAGGACTGCAATATTGAGTCTGGGGGGATTTTCACAATTGAAACAGATTGGCGGTTGCTTACTCTGGATCAATTTAAAATATAAGTGCAGGATCGCAGGAGATCCAAAATAGGTTGAACTTGATGGACTGGTGTCTTTTTTCAACCTCATCAACTATGTTACTATGTTACTATCATTATTAATCACCTGTTTCATTAGAAATCTCCCCTTCTCGGCAGGGTATACATTCATAGCAACAGGCAACTGATCCATTTCCTGTAGATTTTCTATATCCAGGGAGGCACGTTTTACTGCAAACAGACTGTGGAGTCTATAAGAAGAAAACAGAGAGAAGGAATATATATATAGAAGGAATATATATATACATATATAGCACAATCAATAATGCAATATAATTGGTGTAGTATATATGATTTCTAAGCTTGAAATCAGTGCTACACAACCACAGGAGAAAAAGGGGAATTGTCATAAATAGGAACATTTTACCCAGAGACTTTTCCCAGGGTTTTACACTTGCCAGACAGAAGTATGGATTAACTTCAAAGTGATTAGCAGAAACAAAGGAATTGTTGCTCAGTCCTTGGCACGATAAGCCACACCCTGGCAGTGGGTGCTGGTAATTACATTGAAGGCAATGCCTAGCCTTAAATACACTGGCACACTGCCATAATATTTACATCAGAAGTTGGTCATTGTCTCCTTTATCCTAATTCCAGTAATAAATATTCATAGGCATTTCACATTCCATCCGTGAGAGGCCTGTCTGGTCCTGTGACTTTTCCACTGAGAATTCAGGTAATAGGTACCATTTGTGTATGTACCCAATTTTTTTCAATAACAGTTGTACATATTAGTGATTGAGGACTCTTCCTGTGTGTGGATATCAAACGTTTTGCCGCACAGAGACAAGACAAGATACAGGTCTTAGATAGATCTAAGGGGATGGGAAGCAGAGTATTTTGAGGTTAGATTTGATATGTATGAAGAGTTGTTGTATGTAACGGTGAGTCATTTGAATTGGATTATCGAGGATGTGGCAAGCCAGTGTAAAGATTTAAAATTGGTGAGGAAGATGTGGAGAGGCGAGAGAGGAAGACCAGCATTTAGGATGGATTAAAGTTGGGATAGATGTGTGAGGGAATGTCACATAGATGGAGGTTGTAGTTTCCAAGGTGGGAGATGATGAGAGACAGTGGATAAAAGTTTTGGTAGCATGTTGGTTAAGAAATGGGCATATTTTGGCAATATTTCTATAATGGAAAGGACAGGACTA
Source organism: Mixophyes fleayi (assembly GCF_038048845.1). Lineage (NCBI taxonomy): Eukaryota > Metazoa > Chordata > Amphibia > Anura > Limnodynastidae > Mixophyes > Mixophyes fleayi. The sequence continues at coordinate 63,126,180 of NC_134413.1, forward strand.
GAAGAGAGACTGGATACGAGGAATGGAGCAGAAAATCAGGTGTTACATCAAGACAGCAGGCTTAGGAGTCTTAGGAAAATGTTGTGCTATTGATGAGTGAGATTTAAGGGTATAGGTTGACTCCAGAATAAAGGTGGAGATAACAAAGGAAGAGTTGGTATCACAAGTCAGTGAAGACAGAGGGAGGTCAGGAAAGATGAGGTAGATTTGGGTGTCATCAGTGTAGTACTACTAGAGTCAGAATTAGCAGAGTAGTTTCCAAAGAGAACAGGTGTACAGTGAGAAATACAGATGACTAGAAAGTTTGGAGGGACACCAACAAAAAGAGGGTGTGGATGGGAGGTAGGGACACTAAAGGAGCTGTTCAAAAGATAGGGAGTAAACCAGGAAAGAACTATGTCATGAAAGACAATGGAGTAAAGCGCATGCAGGTGGAGGGGGTGAAAGCAGTAGAGAGGTGGAGGAGAATAAGTTTTAAGGTGTAATCATTAGATTTTTCTGTAAGTAGAACATTAATTACTTTTGGGAATGCAGTCTTAGTGGAATGTGGGGTACGAAAGTACGATTACAGAGAGGTGGGGTTATAATTGACAGCAACACAAAGGTGGAGAGGAGAGAGTAGATGGATAATGCAGACTTCAAAGAAAGAGAAAAAGAGGGAGAAGAGTCTAATGAGGTGGGGTTGTTAGAGGAGTCCTTAGTACTGAAAACATGGGCAAGGTGAAGTTTCAATAGTATGTTTGAGTAAGTCAAATAAGTAAATGTATAAGATGTCAAGAAAGGCAAACAGAGTGTGCACAGTTTCACCTAGTGTATGTTACAGCTTAATGCTATAATTGAAGATCCCCTGGATTTATTCTATTCAGATGATACTTGGTCTGGCCATACCTGTGAAACTAAGACATGTAAATACAAGGGAATTTAAAAAAATGTTTTGTCATAAAAGACTCTCCTAAATGCCTTAAATAACTGATTGTTTTAGTAATTTGATTTATTCTATATTTTTATAGTACTATAGGATAGTTGTAATTCATTTGTAAATAGAATAAAAATATATAGTAAACAATGCAATTGATCACTAGAAGCAGCCAGCATTCAACAACTGTGAACTTAATTGACCTGAACGAGCTTTTACCTCTTAGCCGATTATAGTGGATGTCCACTCTGGCTGTATAGCGCTGGGGTTGGTTATGGAATTCAGGGGGATAAGACTCCTGTTTTAATTTATTTATATCTTATGGAGTTTCCCTATTCATTTCAACGGGTGTACAGTTGATTGTATGTAAAAAAAAGGTAATTGAGACTTAATGGTATGGAAAATGCACTTAACGCAATGCAATATGTCCCATTTTAATGATTGTTACAGATATCACTTGGCAACCATTTTGGATAAAGCAGCAGAGGGCACAACTGTTACTGAATACATGAACACAAGAGCAAGGAGAGACAAAACAATCACAAAGTATGTTTTTCATTTAGTGTATGAAATCCCACCTTGTTGAAAGCAATGTTCCATCTTATTAGGTTTTCATCAATCACTAGGTTCTGTGTAGAATGTTTTTGATCAAATCTTCCAACTTTCACACCATCTAATGTCTGGTTAGGATATTCAATCCAGTTTAAAACATCAAGAGTTGAATTCATATCTCCTTTTTCATCAAAATAAACCTCAGTTCCGGCATTGTTTAGGAAATGAACATACTTCAAAGCCTTATGAATCTAAACAAAGAAAACATGTCAAGCACATGAATCAGTAACAGCAATTCATTATTAGCTTTTGAGTATATTTTGAATATGTCTCAAAATAGTGTTTTCTATGTTTCCAAGATTCCCTCCTGATATGTCTGAATTCACATCAGATACTATATGCCGGAGAACGTTACCTGCTTGACTGTGTTATGTTAACTGTGAAGTTTGGTGGAGGAAGGATAATTGTATGAAGCTGTTTTTCAGGGTATGGGCTAGACCCCTTATCTCCAGTGAAGGGCAATCTTAATGATTCAGCATACCAAGTCATTTTGGACAATGCTATGCTTTCAAGTTTGTGGCAACAATTTGGGGAAGGCCCTTATCTGTTCCAACATGATTGTACCCCACTGCAAAAAGCAAGGACTACAAAGACATGGTTTGGTGAGTTTGTTGTGTATATATATATATATATATATATATATATATATATATATATAAAAATATAAAACCTTATTTGAAGCTCTAAACAAGCTTGTGGTGCAAATTATAGAGAGAATAAACTGAACAAATGGTCAAATGAATGAAAAATTAAGAGCAGTACTGGTATTATTTTAGATGTTTTGGAGATCTTCAATTAATCACAGGTGTTGTAACCAGATTTTATATTAAGTGACAGACAAAGTTATGAATAATTAGAAAAATCTATGACAAATCCAGCTTTTGGATCGGAAAACAAAATTCTGTTTGGGTTGGAATGCAATATTCATTTGATTACACAATCCAAAAATAGAAAAAAAATTGTGAAGATACACTAAGATCCAGCTTTAACTACTTTTGTTTCTGATAAACCAAAATTTGCTTACAAAAGAACTATGGGGCTGATTCATTAAGGATCTTAAATAGAGAAACTTCTTATTTTAGTCTCTTGGACAAATCCATGTTACAATACAAGGGGTGCAAACTAGTTTTCTGTTTTGCACATAAGTTAAATACTGACTGTTTTTTCATGTAGCACACAAATACTTGATAGCTTATTTGTACATTGAAATTTAAAGTTGATATTTGTGTGCTACATGAAAAAACAGTCAGTATTTAACTTATGTACAAAACAGAATACTAATTTGCATTTCTTGCATTGTAACATGGTTTTGTTCAGGAGACTAAAATAAGAAGTTTCTCAAGTTAAGATCCTTAATGAATCAGGCCCTATGAATTTAAAGACTTAATTGGTACAAAGCACAACATTGAAATAAAAAAATGTTAAGCAAATTAAATTTACAGGTGTGTTAACTACATTGTTTGTAGAACCTGTAACAATAAGTAGTCTAAGATTATAAGTTAGTTTCCTCTACTACAGGGGTAAACACCAATTTAAAGAATTAATGACATGCAATATAAATAAAGTTATATATTTTATAGAGTGTGAATTTAAAAAACAGTACATACGGATGACCTCTAGAAGATTAAAAGATAGATGGACAGAAGACCTCAAAAAGGTAAGAAAGGGTATAAATTAGACTTATCTGCATACTTAAAAAAGAACACCTTGGCAATGTGAATTCTCTTACAAATTATGTGGTATAATGCTAGTATATGGTAAATGGAGAACAAATTATATAAGTGATGAACAAGTAGGCTCAGATATGAAATTAATCTACAAAATTGGTATTGAAGAGTTTTAATTAAGACCTTGAGATTAAATGGTTCTTAGGTGGATAACTTTAGATTAATATCCAGATTAATTCAAGTTTTTCGTGTCAAGATCTAAAGGAAAAAGTTCTCTCACTTTTGGTTTGTGGGGTCTTTATTTCAAGTACATACTAGTTTATATTATATTATTTTAGAATGTTAATGTTTCACAGATATCAGTGAGTCTCTGCTAGTTACAGTGTAAGGGAGGCGGTAATACTTAAATTGATTAGAAACTATGAGCAGTATAGTTACCCTATGTACTGGTAGGAGGAAACAACTAATTATGTAAAAAATAGGATCAGTGGTTATATAATGATCATTGATACAGATTCACTATATGAATTTAATGGATTATCAGGATCTCAATTTAATGAATGCCATTATTTTGGGTAATATACATGTAAGATAAAAATGCAAATTCTAGAATTATGATGCCTGTTAGATCCGCTATTATTACTCCCTGATAATAATTTATTTTAGTATAAGAAATCCTGGTATCTGTTTTATTAATCATCTTTAATGTTTATGTGGTTTGCAATTAAATAGGCTAAATGCTAGTAGTTAATCTAATCATACTTGAAATCTGAAGAACATATAGTTGGTTGCCATGGCAGTCACACAATGATTACCAAGCACACGCCTGCGCAAAGAATTAACAAAGCAAATAGAGTGTGCCGCCATGGTAACCTTACATCATTTGTGATGTTTATTAATACACACTTATTGCCTGTTTCATTAAAGCACGTATCTGCTGATTTTGAGCGTATTGTATGCAAAATCACTGCATGCCCAGAACTGGGAGATACGTCCGTGAACTCAGCTCTGTTGGCTCCATTTTCCAACACAAAGGATACTTACTACAGCCTATGATTTTGGGGAGTGAAGGGAGGCAGGGAAGGGGTGTTTTGTCATAGTCAATTTACAGTAGGGGCGTGCCAAACTCAAGTGCACACAGCCACGTCCGAATCAAGCTTTGACTGTCTCAAAGTTACTAATATTTCTGCCGTGTCTCTTGCTCTAGCCAAAGGACCAGTCTAAGTCCTGATCAGTAGTGATAACAGTCTCGTATGCATGCTATGATATGTGTTTGGAAACTCAAATGATTGTATAAATCTATTTTATGCTCAGTAGACATTAACTGCTTACTAATAAATGTATTTTCATGAAGAAAAAAAGCACTTTTTTTTAACTATCATTAATTCCTATATTATTAACAGGTGACATTCTTTCAATAATTTATTTGTATTCCTTTGTAAATTTATAATTTACATAGGTATTGGATGTATCCTGCAGCATTTTGTGGAGTAAAGCACAGCAGACCTACACCCGATTTCAACAGTGCATGTATCTTGAGATCTGTGACTTGATGATTTTGGGAGGGCGCAAAACCTAAATACATGCGTTTAATACTAAACGCAGGTTGTGCTCAGTATGTCAGCATTGATGAATCAGGCCCTTATTGTGAAGTCGGAATAGGTGTGTAACTGAAAGCCTGAAGTTTGCTCTCATTGTGATTATACCACATGGTACCAGTGACATATAAATGAGAGAATGGAAACTGATCGGCTTCACCCTCCAATACTAATTTAATATTTCTATCAAATTACTAATATATTTGTACCGATCCGATGTATAGGATGTTTTCAAAGATTGCTGTTTTCTATGTTTGTCTATAATATATAATAAATTACTCAATTAAAAGAATAAATTAGTTTGATTGGATGTATGAACTATAAAAGTACTGTTGAAATGCGCTATAGGATTGTGGTGTATACGAGTGTCTATGCTAAATTGGACACTATGGGGCTCATGTTGAGTTGAATTCAAATTGCAATTTTGTCACATAATGTGCTCTCTTACATGTGCATAAACCACAAGTATTGGAACTAGTGCCTTGTGTGCTTCCACAAAGAAAAAAAACGAGTATTATACGTCAAAAACTCAATTTGCATTCAACTCAACATGAGTCCCTCAGTCATCTTGACGATAAACTTTAATGTTTTTAAAGTTTTATATTATGGATATTTGTGAGTGTTAATTCATCTGATCTAAGCTCATTTCATGTGTCTTTGCTAAATTAAACTAATACACAAAAGAAGTCCCTTTCTTTTTTTGTTTAACATGAATTAAAAGATGTATTCCAAGGACAATTAAGTGGATTGGATTCTCTTGAAGACGAGATTTTGTGGAGTATATATGATGGGTGAATACTTTTATGTTTATCTATGAGTGCAATTTGCAAAAAGTAATATTTGTGTCTGAAAGAACCCATATGGTCTGCTTAAGTTGATGCTACACTCCAAGAGGCGTGGAGTCTAACGGAGATGGAGGTATTCATCCGGGACCCGCAAGGGAGTTTGGATTTTGCGGCTCACTAACCGCAGGTCGCGGTTCTCTTGGAGGGTCACAAGAGAGAACGAGCCGAGGACCAAGTAACAGGAGTAAGATAGTTGCTGATAGGAGTAATAATGAATAGTATATTCTGCAGGTAGATGAGGCACAGAGGTCCTGTGGAGCTAGGAGGCACCTAGGGTCAGAATCATGAGGAAGTACGATGGTCTGCAGGTAGATAGCGAACAGAAGCACCAATGTGCAAGAGATGGAGACTGGTAGAAACACCCTGCAGCAGGATGATGCTGTAACACCGGAGAGCTGAGAACAGGTTTTGTTGGTAACGCTCTGCAGCAGGATTGTGTTGACACACCAGAGAGCTGGGAGCAGGTATAGGCAGGGCCACCAAAAAAAGGGGGAGCGGGTACTTATTACCCGGGCCCGGGCATGCCTCGGGCCGACGATTTTTTATTATTTTTTTCAACACTGAATTATTTTTTTTGTGTTTTTATTTTTTTATTTTTTTTGCGTCGGGCGGGGGGGGCTCGGTCGCTGGTGGGGGGAGCAGGGTAGTTAAAAAAATATATATACTCACATGATCGCGACGCCAGCGTCACTCCTCTCTGCTCCCCCCTGCTCCATTCAGACTGATAACCGGGCGTGCGTCATCATGTCATGCCCAGCATTCAGTCTGAACGGAGCAGAGAGCAGCAGAGAAGACCATGAAAGAAGAGAGAAGAAAAGGTGAGTAAAGGGAAGAAAACGGGGGGGATAAAAAATGAGGGGGGGGGGGCATGGCACATAGGGTTAAAAAACAGGGGGGGGGGCTTTGCACAAAGGGGTTAAAAAAACAGTTGATGGTCTTCTTTTGAAGATGACTATGAACTAATCTATTTTTCAGGTTTTTTGTTCTCCAACTAATGAAAAACTGTTCATCTAAATTGTCTTTGAGGACTTTGTTAGAAAGTAACACATACCAGTATTTTAGGAAAATTGTCTTAAGTTGTTGCCATTCGGCACCTAAAGTGTCAATCATCATTATTTTGGGATTTTTTTTCTCTTGAATTTTTGCTGGATATATCAAAGAGTATCTCTCTTTGAGACAAACTTCTTGGCTTCACATAAGGTTCTGTTACTATAACCCCTATGTTTCAATCTTTCAGTCAATTCATCTGCTCTTTTGATGTATGTTAGATTGTCAGAGCAGTAACGTTTGACTCTTAGAAGTTCTCCTTTGTGGATCCCTTTTGATAACAAGCGTAAAATACGCACTTTTATGATGTAAAATTCTATTGGTGGCTGTCTTTTTTCTATAAATGTCACTACTATCGTGTATCTTCTGAGGTTTTATGAATGGTCAAATTCAGGAAATTGATGGATGTCATGTCAATTTCAGCTGTTAGTCTAAGGTTCAAATCATTGGTATTCAAAACGGTGGTGAACGCGTGAAAATTGTCAATGTCTCCATCCCATAGGATCAGGATGTCGTCGATTTATCTTAGTCACATCACTATCTTGTTGGTAAATTTTTCGTTGGCATCTGTAAAAACATGTTCCTGTTCCCACCATCCTAGAAAGAGATTAGTGTAGATGGGCGCACACCTTGTTCCCATCAATGTCCCCCTTTTTTGTAAGAATAAACTTTCATTAAAAACAAAATAGTTTTTTGTTAAGATGAACATTAGTAGTATCCGGGCAAACTCATTTGTATCCATGTTGGTACCCATGTTAAGAAAGTACCATCCAGCATTAAGACCCTGCTCATGATCAATATTTGTATACAGCGACTCAACGTCATAAGACGCCAATGTAGTATTAGAACTAGTTGTTATGTCCTGAATTTTTGAGAGAACATCTAATGTGTCTCTAGCATAGGATTGTAAACTGACAACGTATGGTCGCATGTATTGGTACACAAATCTGCTGGCATTCTCTGTGAGGCCCCCAAATCCCTGAAATTATTGGTCTTCCTGGGGGATTGATCTCAGTTTTATGTATTTTTGATAATACATAAATTGTTGGTATTTTAGGATTCTTAACTTCCAAAAAGTCATAATCAGATTTAGTAATAATTCCCCTTTGAAATGCGGAGTTAATTATTCTTTGGCACATATTAAGGAAATTGGCAATAGGATTGAAAATCAAATGTTGATAACAGGATGTATTACTAAGTTGGCGTTGAATCTCGGCCATTTATTTGTCATATGGCCACAGAACAATCTTGCCTCCTTTATCCAAGGGTTTTATTACATCGTTCCAACTTTGTATTTCTTGTAGAGCTTGAATTTCTCTTTTGTCAAGATTTTTGTCCCAATGATGGCTTTGCTTACTCCTAAGGAAAAATAATATCTAAATATTTTGATACCAGTTCAGTATACACTTGTGGACATAATGAGATATCCGGATTTCTTTTGTAAGATGATTTTTTGATTGTTATCTGTGTTTTTATCAGTTATTTCATCCTTTGGTAAGGTGTTCTGTAGTTCCTGAAGCATAGTAAGGGCCTGTTGGTCTTTCTCAGTATTCAAGGAAATATTCAAAGGAGGGAGTTGATTGCTCCCATATACCTGAGATTCATAGAGCTGTCGATTCTCCAGATTAGTATCTGTCACTTTCAGGTTTTTTGATGTTAGCCTTGTTTTCAAGAAAATTGCTTCTTAAGAAATTCATAAGTCCTTTTCCCATTCAAAACGGTCCATATTTTGGACAGGTGAAAAAGACAAACCTTTACTCAGAAGGTTAATATGACAGGGTACAAATTATTTTTTCGGATAAATTGATAATTCTCAAGTTGGAGTCTAGGGGCTAGATTTACTAAACTGCGGGTTTGAAAAAGTGGGGCTGTTGCTGTAGAAGTCAGCAAATTGGATAAAGTCATTTCAATTAAAATCGAGCAAACTTGGTTGTCTTTGTGTGAAAAGATGCGTACGGTACGCTACGGCGTAAAAAGGCACGTTACAGCGTAAAAGGGCGTACGCAGCCACAATACGTGGCAACAACAGTATTTAGTCTTTTACATACATTCGCACAAACATGCTCACTTGTAAAATAGTACACATTAATGGTAGTTGCAACACATAGTCATTTATGTCGAAATATAGTAATATTTATGTTTTATATTATAAGTTATATGCATATTAGTGAAATATATGGAACAGGTTGAAGGAATCATATCATGTGTGGTATCATAATAAACCTTTTAACATTTGCTACTATTCGGTTCACTCTGCGAAGGAATCGCAGAGTGCATACGCAAGTTATGAATGATTGGGAATTATGAACTACTTAAGACTAAGGAATCTTGGCGGGAAGAGCAGAGCATACCCCCTGGAGAGATGACCCCCTCCTTTGGATTCTTTAGGATGAACTGGCCAATGATTGACAACCCCTTGGACCTTCCTGAAACCTGGACCAATAGAAGCAAGCTATACCAACTTCATTGTTTTACTGTATTCCTGTGTGCATATATGCAGCAGCTTCTCATCTAGTGTTCAGACATCTTGTCCCCAGACTTCAGGATTGAATGACTGCACACTGGATCCAGAGCGCCTGCGATAAGTAACGGCTGTACTTATTATCACTTCGCTTGAATATATTATACTACTTTTTGCGAATAAATCTTTGTGCGTTGGAAACACAAATCGAGGTTCGACAATCGTTATTGGTTAGCGACAATACGCACATAACATTGCCTATAGCAACCAATCAGATTCTAGCTTTCATTTATTTAGTACATTCTACAAAATGATAGCTAGAATCTGATTGGTTGCTATAGGTAACATCCCCACTTTTTCAAACCCGCAGCTTAGTAAATCTAGCCCTAGGTCTTTTTCCATCTCTGTGAGCTGTTTTTTCTTGATTTCCTACTCTTTTTCTCTGATTTACGCCCCTCCCCTCCTTATCTTCTTGATTCTATTCCACCTCTGTGTGAAGTCATCGAACCCCTTCCCTCAAAATCTTTCTGAAAAAGATCTCTACCAGAAAATGAAATTTCACCCTCAGAGTAGTCTATTTCTGAATTAGAAAAGGATGTATTAGATTTTTTACATTTTCGTTTGTCTCATTTAAAGACCTGGTTTTGTGAGTAGTCTTTTTAATCTCTAACAATTTTTTTCTTCTTTTTATCAATAATTTGTTTTTCATATATATCTAGCTCAGACTTAAGTTTCTCATAGGTCTTCTTTGAAATTTGTCAACGTTTTCATATTCTGTCAGCGTTTTTATCCTAAGGATGAAATTTCCTTGTTATATTGCTCTAACATAATTGTATCATGTTTTACAAGAACACCTATCAATTTCTCAACACATTGAGTTAGAGTGCATTCCCAGTCTTTTTTAGGTCCTCAGTAACTCTATCAAAAGCAGGATATATTTTAAGTCTCAGATCCAGAGGTATCATATTAGGACGAGTTCATAATTACCTGTACTCTGATTGGCCACTTTTTATCTCTGTATGTTTACCTAATTTTTTGGAAACTTAAAGTGAGCCAAGTGTTTTGTTTCTGAACATATAGATATTATTGAGCGACCTTTTCTATTTTTTGTGCACTTTACTAGGGCTAGAGTACCTATTATATTCAGTCATTATATCCCTTTACACACAAACATTCAAGAGATGAAGTAGGAATGGTTAAATAATAGTCAGCCAGACAGAGCATTAGAAATGGAAAAGCAGTAGCTTATTTTAGCTTAGTCAACTGGTGTTTGCCCTTGTGTGGGCAATTTTTTTATTTTTTTTTAACTATTTATTTTGAGAAATAGTACTGATATACAGACAGGTATCAACAACTAGTACATTATAAAAGCAGGTATAGGTAGATAACAATGCAAAGAGAAACATTCGAGCAGAAAAATTGCTCAAACTGTAGAACATTTCCCAAGAATATGAGGTGGGAGGAAGGGGGCACTGGTCATCGCAGAGGGAGGAGAATATAGTGCAAAGGGAAGTTCTCAGTTTGTCTCGGGGAGGGGCACAACTCTGAGGGTCAGACAACAAAAGAGCCGCTCGCCAGTGGGGGCACACTTAAAGGGAGGGAGCTGGTTAAGGAGTGAATGGGGTTTCAAGTAAAGCCAGGGAGCCCAAATCTGGCTGAATTTATCGTCCTTCTCATGTAAATGGTGAATGATCTGTTCCATATGGGCAATAAACCAGATATCGGATCGTAGGGCCGACATAGTGGGGGCTCAGTCTGTTTCCATGACTTGGCCACCAAGCATTGCACTGCAGCAAGGATGTGGGAATCTAATTTTGCGGGTTTGTCTTTCATCGTCAGTCAGGGGATAGCAGAGGAGAAAGGACCACAGGTCTTTTTGGACGGGACAGGGAAGGAAGTAGGAGAGGAAGGCCCTAACTTTGTCCAAAATGGAGGATATTTTTTGGGCAGTACCACAATATATGTAGAAAAGAGACCTTCTGGCCACAACCTCGCCAGCATACTGGAGAGCTAGAGGGAAACATTTTAACGAGCTTGTAGGGGGTGAAGTACCAATGATAGTATACTTTATATGTGTTCTCTTTGATCAAGGTGGAGATGGAGCTGGTGGTAACCTGTTCTCTTATAATCTCCCAATAATCCTCCTCTCAGATCCCTCTCCCACTCCCTCTTATATCTCCTGACAGGAGGCAAAAGGGCATCAAGGATTAAGCTGTAGATATAAGAAATCTTACCTCTACTTAAGGGTGAGGAGAGATATAAGGTTTCAAAGAGTGAAATAGGGATGGGGTGAGGAGCACCACTGAGGAGAGAGCCCACAAAGTGCCACAGCTGGAAATACTCATAGATTTTAGGGTAGAGATCTGGATACTTGGATCGCAGATCATTCTAGGAGATAAAGGCACCATGATTCAGGAGATCTTCAACAAATCAAACACCAGAAGCAAACCAGGCAGCAAAGAAAGCCAAGGAGAGCCCAGTAGGGAAGGCAGGATTTCCCCAGAGGGACAGGATAGGAGAGGAGGAAGTCAGGATGTTGAGGTGGGTTCAGCAGGTCTTCCAGATCATAGCTGAGAAAGACAGGGTAGGGCAACAGCCCGTAAGGGGCAATCTAGATTGTTTTGGGAGGCCCCATATGCAGGAAAGGATCGGAAGTTTAAGGTAGGTGGATTCAATGTTGACCTACAACAGAGCCACTGGGGGAGACAAGGAGGCTACATTCTGGCTCAAGTGAGCAGCCCATTAATAAATCTTCAAATCCAGGAAGCCCCTACCACCACACTTAGTGGGCCTCTTTAAAAGTGCCAGCTTGACCCTGGGAGACCAGCCGTTCCAGACAAACCTAGAGATGTTATTTGGATAGAAGAGAGTTCCAAAAGGGGGACTCTGACAGGAAGGGTCTGAAAGTAGTAAAGAAGCTTAGGAAGGAGATTTATCTTGACAGAAATGATCCTGCCCAGCCACAAGATAATCAATGAGCGCCAGGAGAAAAATTTCGACTTGATTTTTGCAAGAAGATCGAAACAATTCTCCAAGTACAGGGAGTCATAGGAGTTGGTGATAAAAACTCCTACATAGTTAATTTTCTTTGCCATCGGAAGTTGAAATGGGAGGTGAGTATTAGCCCTTCTTGGCCGGGGATATTAAGCAGAAGAGCTTCTGATTTAGATATTGTTAATTTTATAGCTTAAGAGGCTCCCATAATGATGTAAAAATTTGAAGAGCCCGGGGAGCGATGCTTCCGGCTGTTGGAGAGTAAAGAGGACATCATCCGCAAAGAGAGAAAGCTTACTTTTCATGTCCCATGTCCGCACACCTTGCATGTCATGACAAGCTCGAATGGAAGCAGCAAGAGTCTCTATGACAAAGGCAGAGATAAAAAGGGAGAGGGGGCAACCATGACGGGTACCGTTGGAGATGGTAATAAGGTCAGAAGGAAAACCGTTGATCATGACTCTTGCAGAGGATTGAGAATACAGGGCTTATATACCAGTAAGGTTACCAGGAGGTTGACAAAGATACCAAACGCCGACAAGGCTCGGGTCATAACCTCCAGAAGAACCTGTCAAAAGCCTTCTCAGTGTCGAGAGAGAGAATAATGGACGGAGCCTTCCTGGTATTGATGACATGAATCAGATCAATGCTCCTCCTGGTATTATCTCTGGCTTGGCGGCTCGGGGTGAAGTCACCTAGCGCACTTTGGCTTATTGGCAGCCTTGGGAGATAGTAAACGATTGAGTACACCCCGAACAGAAGTCATTTCCTGGAGAACTTGAGGGTCAATGTTGGCCTTGTGGCATTGTTCTAAGGCCCTCAGCGAGTCTGTTAATTGAATGTTTTTTTCCAGACGGGATCGTTTAGACCGAGAGGCTAGGGCAATAAGGTGACCCCAAATGACAGCCTTGTGAGCGTTCCAGAGGGTTATAGGAGAAATATCAGGGGTGTCATTCATCTCAAAATATTCAGAGAGGAGATAATGTATATGGGTAATGGTTTCCTTGTCATGTAGGAGATTTTCATTAAGTCTCCAGGTTGCTTTGGGAGGGTGTGGGCGAGGGAGGTGAGGACAGCCGAGACAGGGGCATGGTTCAACCAAGTAATAGGGAAAATATGGGAGGAGGCAAGTGTGAAAATGAGGTCATTGCTGAGTAGGATCATGTCAATCCTGAAATATGTATTATGGGGGGAGGAGGGAAGGTTTAGTCCCCGGCCAAGTGATCTGAGTCTCTCCACGAATCGTTTAAATTATGGATTTTTAGTTAAGCTTGTATAACTCCGGTGTTGTGGGCATGTCTCCCGAGGGAATGGGAGGAGGGGGCAAAGTTGTGGTCTACAGTCAAGGCTAAGACGGCATTGAAGTCACCAGCAACAATAAGCTGGCCCTGGCGAGCATGTGCATGCAGTGAGCCCAATTTTTGGAAGAATTTATCTTGATAAAGGATGTTAGCAAAAAGGTTCACTAGGGTGCAGGGGAGGTTATTTAAAGGGCCCATGAGCATCAGGAACTTACCTTCCTTATCCTTATGCGATTCAAGAAGGTCAAAAGTTAGATGGCGAGCAAACAAGATTGCAACACCTCATTTCTTCTGCCGCCTAAGATCACATGCATGGAAAGTCAGGGGAATGTGTAAGCAAATTTTATGAGTTGAGGCTAGGCTAACATCTACTCACTCAAACATCTAAACATTAACACAAGTTAGTTATTGATGTGAATTTCCTGTGGGTTTGATTGCCAAGATTCAGGTATCACCCATATACACTGAGGTTCCGGCATCCAACATGGTTCAGTCTATAACAACACTTTGCTCTGTTTCATGACATTTTAAGTGTTATGCATGAATAAACACATAGACGACCAATCTACGTATTGTATCATATATACTCTTTCCTTTCTTATAACTTACATTCCAAGTGTGAATGACCTCCAGAAATCTATTTTTTTCCTTTGTGTTCATGTATATTGATTGCAATGCATAAGCTAATGCATACACGGCATTATAAATACTGTAGCTGTAATGCGAAAAATCTCTATAGATGATTGGTAATTCTGAATCCTGAATCTTATTGTCAGTACAATTGACAGATGATGAATCACAGTGATATAGATTCCTCCATAGGACTTTAAGGAAAATATCATTTGGATAATATTCAGGTTTTAAATCTAAGACAAAGTTTTCAAAACCTGGTATTTTGTGGCTATAAATGCTTAATGCAAGGCTTCCATTAAAAGGTTGAAAAGTTAGAAAATAATAGTCAAACCCAGCAATAACATCCCATTGACAAGAGATAATCCACATCTTTTGTCTAATAGGAAACATGTACAATATAATATGCACTGTAGTCATATATTCATGGTCACCATAAAGGATAACAATATTGACTGAAGAACTGCTTAATCTTTGAACAATTCTTTGTCTTTTGGTTTCATCCAAGGCTTCATGTTCTGGGATAAACTCTAAGAATGCAATGCAGTAACCAATTTGTAGGAGCTCTTTCTGAAGGGCTTGGCTGAGTTTTATGCCAGATTCATTTTCTGAAACCAAAATGCCAACCCAGGACCATCCAAAATATTGAATCAATTGTATTAGTGCCTTATATTGTAAATGGTCATTTGGTACTGTACGGTAAAAATTTGGAAATTCAACTTTATCACTTAAAGCAGGATCCAAAGTTGCATAGCTGATCTGTATAAAAGATATAGCAGTCATGTATATTATTTCAGAACAAATGATCACAATATATTAAAAGCAGGATAAGCATTCTTGTTAGAACTAAAGTAACCTAATCTTAAATTAATACATAATTTAGTTTAGTGAAATTGCTCCCCGTTTAAGTCTATTATTCCAATTAAATGACTGTTCATTTTTAATAAGCCAGGGTAAATAGTTGCCAAAATCTCCTAATGTTGACATTTAAACAAACTAAACTATTATTGGATCTGATGATAATACAAGCTGTAACACCAATACCATTCTTTATTTTTTGCATGAAATAAGTAAAATCAGTGATATAAATCCTTTCCATTTACCAGGTTAATTTGGAAGTGTGAGGAAACCACCCTTAGCTGGGATGGTGGTTACCCTCCATGGGATTAAACTCACTCGGGCAGACCAGAATATTTCTAAAATAAGGCTTTATTATGACAGCACAACACGGTACACAGTAAATGGTAGCGTGTTCCCTCCAGCAGCCTGTTGCAGTCAGCACTTCAAAGTAAGAATCTCAGCATCCTTCAGCGTCTTATCCTCCTGCAGTATTAACATTACCATTTAGCTCAACAGTTTCTATGTCACCTAGCCTGGGATACTGGCTCACTCAGAGTCTTTCATGGTAGGGTTTCCTCCGGCATCAGCACAATGCCTGGCCCAGAGTCTTTTGTGCTGATGTTACATGCACCAGGATCCTCCAAGATAGAATGAATCTATGGACAATCTGCCCTACTTTTTTTTCTTGGCTGTCTACAAAGGGAGTAGTGTCATGCTGTCCCAATCCTCCCCCTTACAGCAGAAGTCTATCAGTGGTCATTTAAATTATTTAACTGTCAGACACACTGGGCCTGATTCATTAAAGAAAGTAAGGCAAAAAAAGTAATAAGGTTTCTGCTGGACAAACCATGTTACAATGCAAGGGGTGCAAATTAGTTTAGTATTTTGCACATAAGCTAAATACTGGCTGTTTTTCACGTAGTACACAAATATTTGACAGCTTTATTTCTAAACTGAAATATAAAGTTGATCTAGGACATGCCCTATCCCAATTATAAATCTGTTCCCACATTTTAAATTGACCTCCCCTCCAATGCAACATGGTTTTTCCAAGGTGCAAAGTTACTCATTTTTTATGCATTTCTTTCCTTATTGCCACTATCTCTGTTACCTTACAATACCATACAATAGAATGGCTTAACATAATTAGCTATTTGGCTGGATACACTTAACAAAGGTTTACAATATTACATGCTTTCTTGAAACATTAAGACATTTGTCACATTGTAACTGCAGCATTACACAATCTAAGACTGTGATATATTTATATATTTACATTTATATTGATACATTTTAATACAGTTTGCAATACTGTTTCAGCCAGAATAGTTCTGTGAAGACACATTGCACATAATCTGGAAGTTCTAACCTAATTACCTCGTAGATTACCTGTTGACCTATATAACTAACTTGGGTTGCCAGCTAACTATCTTAATCGTCAATCAGATATTGTTCTGATTACTGACAGCCCAGAACTATGCCACACCTCATAACAATCTAAATTTAAGACAAATGGTAATGACCTTAACTCAAAAAACTTTACAAACACAACTTTCCATCCTGTCATGCGATATGGCTTCTGCTGCCCCGCTATTTTCACACAATATGAACAGTATTTATATTTCCAATACATACAATATGGCAGGTAATAGTAAGGGCATATTATACCTAATCGCATTAAATTGTTAAGGGCAGATTAACTTGATATTCTCAACTATTAGAACCACTTTGCCAGATGTTCACCTTTAGCAGCCCCCTTTCCAAGTAACTTGTTACATTCCACAGTACTCGGTTGCCCCCAGGACTTGGGCTCGGGTAGTAGCAGTTGTTGATCTAGCACCTGCCTTTTAGAGAGGACAGAACACATTAGGAGGTAATGGAGCAATCAGCATACATTATCAGAATTCTGAACCAGACAGGCAAGGTTTAATGTGGAGTAGTCTGGCACTTGTCTGATGGAGTGGACAGCACACGGCAGCAGGTAGTGCACAACCAGACTGTAAATAGCAGAACACTTAGCCAGACTGGCGATTGTTAATGCAGAGTACTTTGGCACTTGTCTAATGGTGCAGACAGCTCACTGTAACAGATAGTGCGCAACCAGAATGTATTTGTCAGAACTCAGAGTCAGACAGGCAGGGATCAGGAGTAGAGAATTTAGCAGAATCTTTTACCAAGCCAGGGGTCAGGACAGGTAGAGATATAAGAGCAAATCCCTTTAACAAAGTCAAGAGTCAGAAGTGGAGAAGACAGCAATTCCTATAAAAAAATCTGGGTCAAAAACTGATGGCAGAACAGGTGAGGATACAAGGCACACTAGGTCAAGCAGGAACAATGACCAGCATTGGTATGCTACCAGGAATAGGTTTATAATGGCAGCAGCACCATTAAGAACTGCAGGATGATTATCTGCCTGAGTGTGGTAGGTGATTGCACACCTGAGGCCGCCAGACTGAGAGTTGAATGAAGTTTGTAACTATTTGCCTAGCAACCAGCTAATTCACTGAACAGCAGGACTGATCCTACACATAGTAGTAGCAGCAATTGTACAGGTAATAGATACACAAACAGTAGAGTTCCTTTATCTTAACAGAAATAACAATAGACATAGTACACCGATGCTCTGGTGTATATACTTAGACTGGGCCAAGGATTAAAAATACAATAAACTTTGGGAAACGGGTGATGAATAAAATACCCTCATCCCAGTGGGACTGTTTCATCACAGAAAGCTTGAGAAGTCTGAGTTATGAGAAAATAAGTACTGTTGGCAAAAGATTTTGGTGGTGAGAAAAAGGCGATTGCCCTGGAAATTTGGTACACATGGAAGTCCTACCAATAACATGGCAGTGGCATTTTCACATACATCACTTTACAAGTGGATCTCGCAACTTTCAATTAACACATGCCCCTTGCAGATTAAGTCTATGTTTGTGTACATTTTTAAATTGTGTATTTTTATACCAGCACCTATTCTCCCTCCTCATTGGAGGGGTAGTTTGTTGTAATTATCAATAGCTTTTAATGTTGGTAAGAATGTTCACGAACAATAGAGGAATCCTCTGCAATTCCTCATCATCATCATATTAGCTATTTATATAGCGCTACTAATTCTGCAGCGCTGTACAGAGAACTCCCATCAGTCCCTGCCCCATTAGGGTTTACAGTCTAAATTCCATAACATAGACACACATACAGAGAGAGAGACTAGGGTCAATTTGATAGCAGCCAATTAACCTACTAGTATGTTTTTGGAATGAGGGAGGAAACCGGAGCACGCCCACGCAAACACGGGGAGAACATACAGACTCCACACAGATAAGGCCATTGTCGGGATCGAACCCAGTGCTGTGAGACAGAAGTGCTAGCCACTAAGCCACCATGCTGCCCACAATTCATCTTCCCCAACATTCATTGATATCACAGAGCCTGCCATTATCTACTTCTTTCCATAATAATTTTAATTCTAAGTTTATATAACATTTTAAGCTCCTAAATATGCACCCAAATCTGCAGAGTAGTAGAATAATCTCCAGAGGTGCACTGTGCAAAAGTGCAAATGTCACATCAACCCCCAACATCCAACCACTTCAATATCACTCTTTTGTTAACATCAGATTTACAATAATAATACAATTTAATATGTGCAACCCAGTATGTCATTTATATTATTATATATATTATTGTTATTATACATATTGTATATTTGGGAATTACTATAAAATGCTATATAAATTATATGGACAATTTAAATTTTAAAATGGCTGCTGGACATGTTAGGAAATAAGATCCATAAAGTATATGCTGATTCATTGCAAACTGCTTGGTGTAACTGCTCATGTGACCTCTGTGATGACATAATTTTGTAAGACACACCCACCATTGTTAAAAGTTTATAAATTGGCCTTGTTTTTTCGTTACAACCTCTGCAGTTAATATAGACAACATTTATTTATTTTAAAAATTAATTTATCAATTTCAATAAAATAAACATTTCAATTACTGGTTGTGTTAGCTTCATTTGAAGCTTAACTTAATCATGAGAGTGAGGAGACGTTGTTACTGTCTACATTACATATAGCAATTTTGTGTCTGAGGGCCTGATTCATTAAGGAAAGTTAGGAAAAAGTAAGTAAATAAGGCTAAACCATTTTGCAATGAGGGGAGGTAAATTTAAAATGTGATGGCAGATTTATAATTGGGGTAGAGCATGTCCTAGATCAACGTTAAAATTCAGTGTACAAATAAAGCTATCAAGTATTTGTGTGCTACATGAGAAAACAGCCAGTAGTTTCCTTATGTGCAAAATAATAAACTAATTTACACCCCTTGCATTGTAACATGGTTTTGTCCAGAAAACTTGAGTAAGATAACTTACTCAATTTTTTGCTTAACTTTCCTCAATGAATCAGGCCCTGAATGTTTTATTACATTAATCAGAGAGGGCCTGGTAATGTGGTTTTCTGCCAAAATGGAACCATTACAACAATGACAATGACTAACAATGACAATATCAATAACAATGAAATTAAAAAGGACAGATGCAAATACTATATTACAAGAGACAAATGATGTGAACTATGGGGTAGTCTTCCAGAATGAAGAACGCCTCTCCTCCTCCATCCCCTCTCTACAGAAAAATTTACAAAGACTGCTCAGACCACTGGCCTTTCCTTATACACCAGTAGAACCATACAAGAGGACCACCAGCTATAGGACCTCAAGCCTAACACAAATAATACAAATAAAATTAAAGAGAAACATCTCAAAGACAAGAAAGAATCATGCAGATGGGCAATACTGTTCTTCACATTCTAACTACATACAAGAGAAACACACCACTCAGGTAAGCTTACACCCCAGAGCCCTCTTCTCTCACTCCAAATAGGCAACCTAACTTAAACACCTAACCTAAAAGCCACAGTGGCATGGAAACTTCCAATAGACCTTCACAGAATACTCTATAAAATTAAACATTATATTAAATATTAAATAATAATATTAAAAATGAATACTCTATAAACAGAGTTGAGATGATAACTTCAATTTATTATAATCTGTGGTGTGATTGTACAGTGGTAAAGGTTAGCTCAGCAAAACATTGCAAGAATATTAAATACATCAGTCTAAGTTCACACAATTGGTCATAAATTGGTTTACCAGAAAAAAATAATATTGGTTCTTCAGTTTTGGCCACTCTCTAGTAATTAACAGACATATTGATCACTTTGATAATTGTTCTATTCTGTTGCATTTTCATTGTCTTTCACAAAGTAATAAAGGTACATTGGGCCTGAGTTATTAAGAAGAGCAAAGCATAAAAAAGGAGTAACTTTGAATCTGGGTAAAACCATGTTGCACTGGAGGGGGAGGCAAATTTAAAATGTAGGCACATATTTATAGTTGTGGTAGGGCATGTCCTAGTTCAACATTAAATTTCAGTGCAAAAATAAAGCTATCAAGTATTTGTGTACTAGATGAAAAACAGCAAGTATTTATCTTATGTGCAAAATAAATTAATTTGCACCCCTTGCATTGTAACATGGTTTGTCCCGGAGAACATTTACTCCTTTTTCTTGCCTTACTTTCCTTAGCGACTCAAGCCCATTATGTCTGTGGTAAGGTGCAGTTGGTGAATGAGAAAAAATGCTACTGGTTACTCATTTCGGCTCACTGTCTAGTTGTAGCTAACACACTTATTGAATATGACTGTGGGAATTGTGCTGTCCTTGTTCTGTGACATTTCATAATTATCGCTGTTTTGTTCTTGAGGATCTTTAGATTTCTTTAGTCACAACATTACAGTAATTTGAAGCATTAAGGCATCCATTCCGATCTATAATTTAGCTGTGGGATGTTGTGTGGACGGGGCGGCACTCGCTGGTATTAATACACCACATGCCCTGCACAAATTGATCATTGATGCTGGCCAATGCCATGCCCTCCAAAGGACTGAGGTTCAAGGAAGCCTTGTTCCATCGCCGCTCACCATAGCATGCCTGCAGTGGTCTCTCAGCTTGTCTTTGAGGTGACGCTTAACGTCTTGATACCTGTGTGAAATATTCAAAGTGAAGAAAGTTGTAATATATACTGGCAATTTTATTTAAAAGACTGGTGCAGACATATATATACATATAAATGTAATTTTGTTTAATTGAAAACAAGTTGCAATACAGGCTAGCAGATTTTTAATTGCGAAATTTATGAACGTTTTGGGTCTTGGTCTTCCCATTTTCAGCCCAATAGTTTTGTATTTGACAATATTAGAAGACAAATATATCTGAGAAGACTAATGTATGCAGAGCACAATGTAATAAAAGACACAAAAAAATAAATAAGAACAAAAAATTCAAAAATGTGCATTCGCTTACCGTTTCCTCCTCCAAATTGGAGCCACCGCATCTTGCACCTTCCAAATGATGTGATAGCTGTTGGGTGGTATGGTGCAGCCTATTGACCACCAGCTGCTGTTTGGCTACCTACGCTTGGTGGGGAAGAGGAGGGCTGGCTCTGTTTTTGATTCTGTATTGTATCTAGTCATTTCAAGCTTTCAACAAGGCTGACATTCTCCCTTGTTCCTAAAGTGTTTCTGATAAGCATATGATTTTGTTGCTGGCAGGCAAAATCTGCTCTCACTTTAATCAATCATACGCAGCCCAGGAAAAATGTTACATATACTTCAGTTTAGAAACAAATGGCCATTACCCAAATTGAAAATAAAGGTCCTTATCATATGGTGTAGCATTTATATTATTATTCTGCAGGCTCTAGAGCAGAAAAAAGCCATAACTATGTCATGAAGCATTTAGGGCTGCTGGGTGGGGCCTACTTTCATCCTAGCCAATGTCAAATCATGTGGGACTTTAGCCATTATAATCTCAGTATTGTGTGCAATGAATGAGGAACATGCTATAGACATCAAGGCTAACATGACCAAATAAATATGGCTCTTTACGCTTCAGCCTCCAGCCTATATTAAATAAATAAATGAATGATCTTAAATTTGGTTCCGATCAGGGATGGATTGGCCATAGACTCTACTGGGACTTTCATTGTCTCATGTATTTCTTTTTTCGTTTTTATTTATTTAAAAACATTCTTCATCTGGTATAGGGGATAGAGGTGTGCTGCCATGGCTACATTGGCTGTACAAATTCACCCCACAGTGTGCATTCCATCTAGACCATCTAGGCTGTTTGTCATTGCAGGGCATGGTTTGCGGAGCATTTAGTCTCACAAGAGGAGGTAATCTCATGAGACTAAATGAGAAATGTTCCAACTAGACAGACATCTACTGGACCACTGCTGTGAACAGCAATGTAAGTAAAGGGCAGATATATCAAAAAGCCACCAGATACTGATTTCCAATTAATGTGCTCATGCAGCATGCTATGTCATGCCTAGATGAACTGTGCCACGTAATTATGTAATTCCACGCACAGGCAGTCATTGTTTGTGTATTGAGTTACTGTGCTTTCATATCACTCAAAGCAGAATTTTGCACTAGTCAATTTGCACTTGCTGCAGTTGGCACTCACTGGAGAAATCCTGGTCTGCTCAGACATTACTTTCCAGTGTAAGGTATCTCATTTTGTTCCCGTTTTGTCCAATCTTGGTCCATAAGTGTATTGACCTATATGATACCTTACCTTGGCTTTGTTGGCTCATGCTACTGTGGTTGAGACCTGTGACTTTGAATTACTACTCTACCTGCATAGATTATTACCCATCTTCCCAAGCTTTTAGGACCCGTTTTTCACTGGTCTATTAACCGACAGGCTAGCACATCCAGCAAGTCATTGGCAGGCCACCAGCAAGTATGACACTTGGGTTTCTACAACTTTTGCATTTCTAGCTAACCTAATGTGGTTATCTTAGATTTTGCCTCTATGGTTTCTCCTATTACTGCAAACCAACCTGACTTCAAACTACTTATTTACGAAGGTCTGATAAAACAAACATCCTTAAAAACCTTACTTGTAACTATTTCATATTTATAACAACAAAAAAACTCTCTGTATAGAGTGTAATAGAATTGCATTCTGCTTATATACAGTGGTAAGATCATATTGAGTAGGTGTATGGTTCAAAATTTATAGAAAGTGTTGTATTGAATTGTATTATGATCATATTCCAGTGGTTAGGTCATATTGGAAGTTAATGTCCTGTCTCTGTATAAGAGTACAAAAGAAATCTATTATGAGCATTCCCAGTGGGTACATGAAGCATCCTATTTTTCTAAAGCCCATGCCATAAACAGGAGACTGTCCCTGAAAAAAGATTACAAACATTGCCAAATATGCCATCCTTGTTAGATTACTCTTCCAAATGGCGGTCACAAGTATGCTCTTTGTACTGGGTGTTGGTGACTAGGATGCTCTCTGTACTCGGTGGCGGTCACATGAATGCACTCTGTACTGGGTGTTGGTGACTAGGATGCTCTCTGTACTCGGTGGCGGTCACTAGTATGCTCTCTGTACTGGGTGTTTGTGACTAGGATGCTCTCTGTATTAGGTGGCAGTCACAAGGATGCTCTCCGTCCTGGGTGGAGGTCATATGAATGCACTCTGTACTGGGTGTTGGTGATCAGGATGCTCTCTGTAATGGGTGGTGGTCACTCGGATACTGTGTGCATTGGATAAAGGTGACCATAATTCTCTCTGTATTGCACAGATAGCACTAGAATGTGGGTGACATAGTAGTTAGTTCAAATTCTCAAAAGTGTAAATTTTGTTAGCCTTGAAATGCATGTAAATTCATGTTTGTGTAAATAGAGTATATCCTAATTCTAAAAATAGACTATTTCGTAACTGTATAAAAGATGAGCTGTGTGAGCATGTAAGTGTTCTTCTGATTTTCATCTGACCTGATCACACTGGTATCTTCCACCAGTGTGTGTGAGCAAATAGACCTGCTTGGAAACATCTTCAATATCGCCGTATTCCTGTGATCTACAGATTAGACCCACATCTAATCCATTCTCCGGCTGTGTCTGAAGTTTGGACCCAAGCGTTTCCAGTACCACCGCTCTGCCTGCTACCCAGCAGCCCTGGTCCATGTGATAGGCCGTGGGGATCCATTCACAGCAACCCAGATCCATAGTAAGAGGTCTGGAGTAACCAGCCCAGGTACACCAGCAACGAGACACGCTGGCAGCGTCAGTGACCCAGAAGAAACCCGATTCTGGAGTCCAGTGGTGGCAGCATTATAAGCCCCTCCTACTGTGGCAAGAGGGCGCTTTTGGGATAACAAAAGGTAATGGTGGCAAAGTAAGTCCAGCCGGGTCCCAACAACAACAGACAGGGTGGCATAGGCGGTCCATCCTGTCACAGATAGTATACAAAAGAGAGCGGTACTATGGCACAAGATCCCCATATAAAAATAGATTCTTCCGTTGACTCCCTTGTATTGCCTCTTATTAGATTGTGTTTAACAATGTTCATGTTATGAAATACCTTAGGAGTGAATATTGCTAATAATTTTATTCTTGTTCTTTGGAGGGCAAACAATCTACTATATAAATGCCTAGTGGTGTGTGTGGAAAAAAAACAACAAGCTGCAGCGCCACCTTGCTGAGCAGAGTTATACACTGACCTATATATTTCTTGAAGGAGAAGTGACAGTTGGGAGTGGTTGGTGGTTGCCTGGGGTGACAGTGGGGAGTTTTTAACACCTTAAGTAGCTTGATGAAGCATGTGGCGATGAAGATGAAGGATGAGGTGATGGAGAAAAATGATGAGGTGGTGACATGTGGACAAAACCACGTTAAAAAAGGGCGCTTGCGTCGGGAAGTAAAGCTCTTCCCCTAAGGAGGCCTGGGCTAGGCCCAAATGCATGACAAGAACCTTTTTAACATCTTAAGTAGCTTGATTTGACTAGAATGCATGAGTATCATGCACAGGTTAACTTGTTATATATAACTGTGTTGCCAATCTAAAACAGCTAAATTAACAGTAAAGAAGTATCCTAATACTACACTGCCATCTAATAATATATACGTGGAAATCTATTTAATATATACAGTATAGATATACAGTATAGATCCTTCTCCCTCACAATGAAAATATGATATTCCAATTTATACAATTGAGGATTTGTGGGGGGGAGCATAATAGTTATCCTTGATCTATTTCGAGAGATAATCTGTTGCTTCTAATATCGCTGTGATATTGTTTATGCTTGAGAGGACAAGCTTTCAGTTTGAAGTAAGAAAAGATTCATATGTAGTTGACGGTTTTTATTTATCTGGCACACTACACAATTTAATCAATTGTTCTTTTTAGAAAATTTGAGGACAATAATACATTTTATTTAATAGTAGAATTAATAAAAGTATTAAAGGTTTTGACTTTAAATATAGTGAATGAAATAATTAATATCAACTCAACCCAGAAGTTAATTATACTTAATCTGTTAGTCTACTACATTAACTCATAGTTTACCAATCTGATACTCCCAAGGAGCAATTGCGTTCATCTCATAGGGTGTATAATTGCTAATTGGACTACGCTATGGATGAGGATTCCCACCAGACTACTTCAGTAAAGGAGATTTAGCTGTTTAATACAATGGTTAAGGATGGGTTTCACAGTGTGTTTATTTAAATGAAATATGTGCTCACTATATGTGTGCACCTTTATTTTATTTTTTTCTATTACAGTTATTGTTAACAGCATGTTCCACAGTGGCCTCTGGCAGTCATGTGCATGTTGATACTTGTAGTTCCATAAGCTCCAGCATGCATAAACAGCCAATGACTACTTTAGGACATGTAGTATCACAATAGCTGGGACAACTGTAGAGGCATACTTACAACTCCAGTGGTCCCTATTTTTTATAAACACTTTTACTCCAGCAGCCCCAGGGGTTTCAGCTAGAAGTACATTTGTGTACAGCACAGGAGTGGTTATCTCTAGGATGGGGATCCTCCATGTTTTTTTGGACCCTTCAGAAACACCAGCCCAATAATCTCATTAGGACAGGAGGACCAAACGCTGTGAGTTTCCATGTTATAATGTGAATAGGCTCTTTCTGTGAAACCTGATGCTACTTCGCTTTAGCAAGGGGACCCCACGCTGGCAGTCCACCTGCTTTAATGGGCACTAGTTTGAGGCTGTAGCACTGGTGCTGGTATTTGATTTTGGGGATGGGGTACATTCTTTTGTGCAGCACAGTGGCTAAGTGGTTAGCACTTCTGCCTTACAGCACTGGGGTCATGAGTTCAATTCCCGACAATGGCCTTATCTGTGAGGAGTTTGTATGTTCTCCCCGTGTTTGCGTGGGTTTCCTCCCACACTCCAAAAACATACTGGTAGGTTGATTTGCTGGTAACAAATTGACCCTAGTCTGTGTGTATGTCTGTCTGTGTGTGTGTGTGTGTGTTAGGGAATTTAGACTGTAAGCCCTAATGGGGCAGGGACTGATTTGAGTGTGTTCTCTGTACAGCGCTGCGGAATTTGTGGCGCTATATAAATAAATGGTAATGATGATGATTTATTTAATTCATTCTTGACAAAAAATCAAGAGATAAATCTGTCATCATTGTAATGTATCTTTTATCTGGCTTCATCTTCACACCAGATGAATCTTTCTTCCACACTTTTATATTGTTTATTTTAAGTTAGATACATCTTTAAATATGCTCAATTCAAAATGCAAATGCGAAAACACAAGTGTAGAGACATAGGGCTAGATTTACTAAGCTGCGGGTTTGAAAAAGTGGGGATGTTGCCTATAGCAACCAATCAGATTCTAGCTTTCACTTATTTAGTACCTTCTACAAAATGACATCTAGAATCTGATTGGTTGCTATAGGCAACATCCCCATTTTTTCAAACCCGCAGCTTAGTAAATCTAGCCCATAATGTATATTTGAGGGTTTTTATGCAACTCAAAGTCATGGGGCCTGATTCATCAAGGGACATAAATGACGATTCTGTGCATACAGTACACAAATTTACTCTGCGCATGCCTGCATCCAGACCATTTGCCACAGAACGCAGCCAGGTTCAATTCAACTTCACGCTCAAAAGACACTTATTACGGCCTACAATTTCAGGGAGGGAAAAGGGCGGGGAAGAGGCGTTTGCCTGTAGTCAATGTAGAGTAAGGGCGTACCAATCTAGAGTGCATGCAGTACCGTCCGATTCAAGCTCAGGGCAGCTCTCTGTTACTTGTTCAGCAGTATCTCTTGCTGCAGCTACAGGTCTAGTCTAAGTGCTGATTACTAGTGATGATGGCTGTGTATGCATGGTAGAACATGTTTTTGCAAGCAGGAGCAACTTTAAAAATGTATTTTAGATACAGTAAACATTCATAACATACTATTTGATGTATTTCATGAAAAAAAAACCTTTTTTGTTTAATGTGTTATCATTAATGCATATATTATTAACAGGTGACATTAGTTGAATTTTGTTTTTTTTCCTATTGTTCCTATGTGATTTCATATTCCACATACGTATTGGACGTATCCTCCAGTGTCTTGTCTAGTAGAGCAGAGCAGACCTACACTCGTATTCAACACCACACGTATCTTCACATCTGTTCCTTGTTGAACTTGGGCGCACGTAAATCCGATTTACATGCGTTTTTAAAACAAACACACTTTGCGCTTAGTATTCTTGGCTTGATAAGTCAGCAATTTACCCTGCAGATCCACATCTGGTAACCCTTCTTATATGCAAAGCCCCGTCTCTGTCAATACAGACTTGTGATTGGTGCATAGAGCCGAGCCCATTGGTGGTGTGCAATTCAGAATCTTTTCTGGTGACAATTATACATGGAATATTTAACATGGGAACGGTAGGTTCAGCTTCATTAGCGGTATTGTTAATTTAGCTTTGAAAGTAAAATGCACTTAGACTGTTGAAAGAATGCAAGGTAAATTTATAGGTTAAAAACAACAAATGTTTTTTTAATAATAAATATATGAAACTGCTCAATAACTAAGCTCAAAGACCATTTTACAAATGGGAGCATAAACCGTTTGCTATACAGTATTTATGGGATGTAGTCGAAATTTCTACATTCATTCATAATTTCGACATTCAAAATGTAGACACCAGAATAATGTCCACACTGTTCATAATGTCTACATATATAAAAGGTTGACATACATAATGGCAACACATTCAAAATGTCTAAATGTAAAATGTGCACACATTTGACAGAGTGTCATAATGTCTACAAGGTTGTAATGTTTACATTCAAAATGTTCATATAAATAAATAGATGTAAACCACAAAATGAAAAAAAAAAAGGGAAAAAGGCAATAAATGTAATTGTTTAAATTTATGAATGAATTTTGTCTCTGGTGCACAACAGGTCTTAGCATACTCAGGCTGCCATTAAGTGTTTGGGCATGCTGACACTTGTAGTACTACATGCACCAGCATACCCATGGCTGTCAGGGCATGCTGACACTTGGGGAGCCACAAGTACCAGCATTCCCTGGTACCCAGGACCCACTGGGACCTGTAGTGCACCAAGGAAAAATGTAAGAGCTCCCATCATGGAAAATCCCCATGTTATATTACTGTTCCACCACTAACAGCTCATTTAGGGCTCATAGTAGCTATTTTTTTTATTTTGGAAAGTCAAGGATCCCTGGATTTATTACAGATGAAAAGTCTGAGTCTAGGTGAGAAATAAAGATGTTGAATGAGGGATGTTTTGTGGTGCTTTTATTTCTTATAAAATCTTTTTTTACACTTGTGTTTTAGTTACATTTTTGCTTTCTGCACTACAGGTTCCAGCAGTTCCAGAATGTCCTGGCAGGCATGGGTATGCTGGTGCTTGTAGTACTCCTAGCACCAGCATGCCGAGATTCTTAATGGCAGCCTGGGCATGCTGTGAGCTGTCATGCACCAGCAACAACATCGATATATAGTGCCACCAGCTCAGGCTGGCAAAGCCTAGTGCTGGTAATAGCAAATTTGGAGGGACCCCACACCTTTTGTCACCCTGATTTTACTAGTACCAGCTTAGGCTGGCAGAACTGTGCTTAGTTAAGCTGTTTGGATGCACGTCACTGTTTGTTTTTACATTTATTGCCATTTTTTATTTAATTTATTGTCTTTTTTGTTTACATCTATTTATGTCAACATTTTGAATGTTGACATTACAACCCTGTAGACATTATGGCAGTGTTTGTACATGTTACATATCGATATTTTGAATGTGTAGACATTATGTTTGTCATCATTTTAACTGTGTAAACATTATGAATATGTAGACATTTTGTTGTTCAACATTATAACAGTGTAGACATTATCACTGTCGATATTATGGTGTAGACATTTTGAATGTCAACTTTATGAATGCAGACATTTCATACCCAACCCGTATTTATATAGCGGTGTATTAATGATCGGAATATTCAGTTTGATTACATAACTATCTAACATGGTATTGTGCTCAGTCTGGCAGTGGGAAGGAATGGGGGGAATCAGAACTCTAGCATAAATCGTTGAAAAAGTAATTATAAAAACTACAAATGTGATGATAACATTTAAGTAAGTGAAAACAAATTCATAATATTCCATGGACAGTATAATTATTTGTACCCTTTGTCATATGCAGGCCACATACAAGTCAGAAAAAAATGCAAATAAGTGATTTAATTAACAGTATTAATTTGGTGTGGCTCAGAGGAACTCTATGTCCATTCATAGGTTAAAACCTTAGAGAGGGAGACTAAATTACATTATTCCTTTGATTGTCTCTAAATTCTTCTGCTCTACTTATGATATATGTATGACTAGAGAGATCCATAGGTGAAGCTACAGATGAGTGAGCCAATATCAGTTTATGGTTACGGGCAGCACGGTGGCTCAGTGGTTAGCACTTCTGCCTCACAGCACTGGGGTCGTGAGTTCAATTCCCGACCATGGCCTTATCTGTGAGGAGTTTGTATGTTCTCCCCGTGTTTGCGTGGGTTTCCTCCGGGTGCTCCGGTTTCCTCCCACACTCCAAAAACATACTGATAGGTTAACTGGCTGCTAACAAAATTGAATCTAGTCTCTGTGTGTGTGTGTGTGTGTGTGTGTGTGTGTGTGTGTGTGTGTTAGGGAATTTAGACTGTAAGCTCCAATGGAGCAGGGACTGATGTGAGTGAGTTCTCTGTACAGCGCTACGGAATTAGTGGCACTATATAAATAAATGGTGATGATGATGATGATGGCACAAGCTGTAAAAGTTAAAGACTCTTGTAATATCTCTTTAAGGTTATATCAATATCATCAATACTATCCAAAAAGCATTCTTTGTGGTTCTATGATTTCTGAGAACATTTCAACTGGGCAACAGGAGGCTGAGCAGCTGGGATACGTTTGAATGAAAGGAACTTGTGACCTGTATGTGGAATTAAAATCTTATTTTAGGAAATTCTGATAAGAATTTAGTCCATTGCTAAGAAACCCTAACTTGAAAGGTGCTTGAAAAGATAGTCGTAAAAAAATATTTTGCATTTTCACATACTATCAAGTTCTGACATCAAAGTATACAAGGGCTGTGGACACATAAATCATGTTTAAAATATCCTGTAAATCTAACAAATTTGTTCACTTTTGGGAGTCAATTTCTTAGAGAAATGTTCCAGTAAATGCATGTTCACCCAGCAGACAGAAATCAAATAATTGATAAGTGTTCCATTTCTCTGTTGTTAACTCTGTTTTATGTTATAATAAACTATTGTACAATATCGATGTATCTCATTTTTGTTATTTGTTTTTCATCTTAAGCATTGTGGATTTATTTTCCATATTAAATCACACTTAATAAGTTCATGTCTCTGTGTTCTTACAAATTCACATGTCAGCATTAGCTTTGTATTAGTACGCTACATAGCTGAAACAAAGGAGATAATTAGGATTATGATAACTCTTGGGGGATCATTTGGTTTATGATAACTCTGATTAAAATAAGTTCTGGCAGATTAGTTTAGAATAAAGGGAGAACCAAAGACTTTCTGATTAAGAGTGTCAGCTCTTCAGGAAAACCTTGGCGGTGGCATAATTGGTAAGGCAAACTACAGTATGTGGTATAGTCAGAGAGAATTTTAATCATTTTTAAACAAACCAGCTGGTTGTTTTTGATTCCACCTGTCACATAATTGTCACACAGGCTCAGGTATCTGCTGGATTGTGACTCCCTACCATAAAGCTTGCATTAATCTATTTACAGAGACAGCCATCTCACTGACACCATTATCTTTTATAGGAAAAAATACTACAAACCTCCTTATAAATAAACCTGTATACATACAGTATATCAACATATTTGCTCATTCACCACGAAAATTCAAGCAACATTTGGCCAATAGTTTCATGGAACTTCCACAAAACAAGATTGACTTTCAAATAAAATTAGTAGATTTGTCAGTTGCCTAAACATCCTGTTCATTAACAAGCTTAGTATACTAAATATGCAAAGTGAGTTAAAAATTCAAGGCATTTTGTATATGTGCATCTTATATGGCTTTCTGTTTTGAAAATACAACCTAGGCTTTAAATTGCTCATACACGTAACTTGAACATTAATACTTTAACTATATTTTAATCTTTGAGAGATTTACTGACATAACAGTGATAAAAACAAATACAACATAGTAGGATTTGCCTGTAAATGTACATATTTAGTTTAATTCTAAAGAATTGAAAATACCGATATTGTAAAATTAATAGATTGGGAAGTAAATAATATCTTAAAATAAAGTAGATACAATAATAGGAATAACAATTTCAGATTATGCTTAATATTTAAAATCATGGATTTGTATTTACCTGGGGTATATTGTACAATCCAAACATCCTGGCAAGTAAGAGAGATATTTTAGAGGATATACCTTCCACAACAGCCACTAACTTGTGTAAAGAGTCACAGTGATAGTTGGGTATTGGATCCTTCTTTCCAGAAATAATGTCAAACATTCCAGTCACTGATGGTCTTTCAGTCAAACATGAATCCACAATATGAAAGCCCAGGGTAACATTAGGAAGAAGTTGTGGATTCCTGTTAATCTCGGTAATAGCAAATACAAATGCCAACATATGCTGGTAGTTCATATAATTTATCCTAATGGAGGGGAAATTATTTAATAACAGATCAATATGTTGCCTTTGTTTAATTATATCTCCATCTGCCCAGTATTAATAATCATTGTTGAATATCTTTTTATAAATAGTAAATCTTTTTGTTTTATATTCCACCACTTTTATTACACTGTCCTGATCCCTGATTGAGTCAGGGAGAGTAACACTATTAATCATGATATTTAAATGTAGCCTTGAGAGAAAATTGTTTCTCCAAAAAAATTATTTTTTTTCCAGAACTTTACCAAACAGCAGTAATTCTCAAATCCTTTCTCAGATAGCCCGAATAGTGCACAATCTGAGGATCTTGGCAATGGTCAACAATTGGATGTATTTATTTTGGGACACTCATTTTTAGACTAGTACTTTTTCTATATGATATGACACCCACCAGTGGTGGGTCAAATAAATTCGGTTCTTTGCCAAAAAGGTAGTTTAATATTTCATGCATTTAAATTATATTATAGGATTATGCATATATATATATATATATATATATATATATATATATATATATATATAAAGACGTTTGTTTGTTGGCGAATATCTTCGACACCCCTGCACTGATTGAGATTAAACCAATGCAAGGTGGTCCAGTTGGACCCTGGCCAGGATGTGAGGGGGTTAGGGTCTCAGTCAGGCCTCCCGTTGCTGTACGCTGGGCAGAACTTTTTGCCGAGGAGCTTGTTCTGTACCTTCCACTGTATGGATTTGGATGACACTTAATATAAAACAAACATGACACTGGGCAGTCACTTCATTGGTGTGTTGGAACAGCTGCTAAGCTGCTAATTATTTTTAAAATAATGACAGTTACATCCAACTTCTTAATAACCTAAGAACTTGAAGATTTAAACCCGGGCAAAGCTGGGTACTTCAGCTAGTTGTATATATAGAAACTCATGTAGAGTTGGATTGCGTAGCATAAAATGCAAATTTCTCTACTGCGCACGCCCACAAAAAAGACTTAAGTTTGTGTCTGTCTGCAGAGTCAGTTGCACTTTGTGTATACAACATCTGACTCTTATAGAGGAGATTCAGGGAGGCAAAGAGCTTGCAAGTGTAGGAAAAACAAAATAAGGGCATGTTCAATTAAAAGCGAATAATGTAGACCTGGACGCAGACAGATGTAAGTTGCGAACTGGCAGTGATGAACATTGCTCATCTCAGCTTTCAATGCAGAATGTGTCTTTACTTTAAAGCAATTTATATCTGTGTATTAAACGTAAATTGTGTCAATGTTTACATAACGACCATAGTATACAAATAGTGTACCTAAGGTGCATCTGACTATAGACATGCTAAAATTTGTGTCGAGAGGTTCTCAAACCAATTAGTTCAGTTGGCTCCAAAAGTTCAAACATTTGTGATAAATCCTAGAGCTTTATTTAGACTAAATATATTGAGCTACATTTAAGTAAGGCAACAGTTCTGACCATATTTCTGCAACAAGTTCGATCTTTTTTTTTTAAGCTTCAGGTGGGTTCAGTTTAGAATTATTTTAATTGAACAATGAGATATAAATATTTCCTTGGTCAAACAGCTTGAAAGAACCAGTTCTGATTTAAAACAAAGTATCTCTACTTTGAAATACTAGAGACCCAGGAGACAAGTTTATATATATATATATATATATATATATATATATATATATATATATATATAAAAAAAAATGTATATAAATATATATATATATATATATATATATATATATATATATATATGTATATCTATCTATAATATAAATGCTTAGTGGTGTGTGTTAGTCTGTGTGTGTGTGTGTGTGTGTGTGTAAAAAATAAAACCAAGCTGCAGCGCCACCTGCTGGGTGGGGTTATACAGTGACCTACTAAATTCTTAGTGTGTGTGGAAAAAAAAATTCAGAAAGGGCTGAAATTTGGTATACTAAGATGTTTTTAATTTTTTAATTTAATTTGTTAATTGTTAAAAGTGTTTATAAAGATTTAAAAAAAAAAAATATATATTTCTTGAAGGAGAAGTGACAGTTGGGAGTGGTTGGTGGTTGCCGGGGGTGACAGTGGGGAGTGGTTGGTGGCTGCCGGGGGTGACAGAGTGGGAGGAGTGTGATACTCAGGACCGCTGAGAGAGATCCCTGTGTCTGGATAGACATCTGGATAGATGTGGCGATGAAAATGAAGGATGAGGTGATGGAGAAGAATGATGAGGTGGTGACATGTGGACAAAACCACGTTAAGAAAGGGCACTTACGTCGGGAAGTAACGCTCTTCCCCTGAGGATGCCTGGGCTATGGCCCAAATGCATGACAAGAACCTTTTTAACACCTTAAGTAGCTTGATTTGACTAGAATGCATGAGTATCATGCATGGGTTAACTTGTATATATATATGTATATATATATATATATATATATATATATATATATATATAGATGGATAGATAGTTAGATAGAAAGAAAATCTATGCTGTATATAAAATATATATTTATATATATATATATATATATATATATATATATATATATATATATATATATATATTAGAAATAAACAGAGTAGTGCTACTAAACTGGTGCATGATCTGCATAACAAAGCATATCAGGAAAAACTTTTAAAAGTCGAACATGTACAGTTTACTGGTGGGGTACGAAATAACGAATGTGAATGCTCCGACAACAGTGTAATAAGCAATAAAATGCTGAACGCGATTATAGCGATATCTGCAAAATACAGACTTACCTAAAAACTGACATTCCTGATTTATGACATTCCTGGGATGAATAGCGACACCAGAAAATGCAGACAGTATGAGTGGCAACACTTAAAACCTCAACACTTACATTTGCATCATTAAGGGGGCAATGATAGGACCTGCCGGCTGTGTAATCTACAAGCCTTATTAAAAATATAAACAACTGGTTGCCTCACTCTAAACACTATTAACCTTAGCGCTGGCAAGGTTAATGGTGTTTATAGCAAGCACCTCCACGCTTTTTCTTATATTTTTTTTAAGGTTTGTAACTTAAATATCTGGCAGGTGCTATCATTGTTCTCTTAATGTTGCGAATGCAAGTGTAGCGGTTTTAGGTATCACCACTCATACAGCCTGCATTTTCTGGTGTTGCTATTTATCCCAGGGATGTCAGAAATCATGGATGTCAGTTTTTAGGCAAGTTTATAGCTTGTATATGTTGCTATAAATGCATTCGGCATTTTATTGTTTATTTCACTGTTGTCGGAATTATTTTAATTGGAAGTTTGACTACCACTGCAGTATAGTGTAGGGACAAGGGTGATATGAATGAAACATTGAAGTACAGTATATTATGGGAATCAATAGAGTTCATGCCGGCCGTATTTTTAAAAAATAAAGGGGTTTTCTGGAATCAGAGGACTCACTTTCAAGTTGGAGGAAGAAAGACTGAGGGGTATATTTACTAAACTGCAGGTTTGAAAAAGTGGAGATGTTGCCTATAGCAACCAATCAGATTCTAGTTATAATTTATTTAGTACATTCTACAAAATGACAGCTAGAATCTGAAAAAGACTTGAAATGACATGGTAGAGAGGTGTCATTTTGTAGTATGCACTAAATAAATGACAGCTAGAATCTGATTGGTTGCTATAGGCAACATCTCCACTTTTTCAAACCAGCAGTTTAGTAAATATACCCCTGAAAGTAAACATAAGGTAATTTTTTTCCCCCAGATTAACTGACATGTCTATGGTATAGAAAAAAGAGAGAGAAAAGAGTGTTTTTATGATGGCACATAACCAAAAAACAAAACAAAACAAAACAAAACACTCTTTGCTATCTCTTTTTTCTATGAATTTAAGGTGTATCAAGTGGTAGCACCTCCTGACGAGTATTCCAAATATATATGAATAACATTAATTCACAAATCTAGGAGATAATCTAAATGAACATATCTATTGATATGTGTCTAGTGTGGCAGTACCTTTACTGGCTAGATCCATGTTATAGTCTGTCAGCAGTTGAGCTGGTGACATATACGGTAAAAAAAAAAAATCAAAAATACATGAGATGAACATACTGAACACACATGGGACAAAATAACTTATAATAATTACATCAGAAGCCCTCCAGTAAAAGTAAGTAAATTCGAATTTACTGTTAATACAGGTTTTTTTCAACTATATTAACACTTATATTAGTTGCATTTGAATAATTTTTAAAAAAAGGGAAACAAATAGACACATAAATAGACTATAAAACATACACTACATCGTTCAATTGTGAAAAGATACAATTTATTTTTTTTAGAAAATAATCACACACAAACATGTTTAAATTATTTAAGGCTGATACTATTGGGCATTAATACTGGTGACAATTAGTTCATTTGCAGAACTTATCTGAGTTAATGACATGACTGAGCAAATTTTATTGTATGAAGTAAAAAATGCACCTTGAGGAGCACCAATGCCTGAAAAATAGCGTAATGATATAAATATTTTTATACACAGAGCTGTATCATTTTAGGTAAAAAGGAACTTTAATACTACAGGTATTAGATTATATTTTGTTTATAGTGATTTATTTTTTGAAAAAAACTCTGCCGGTAGGTTGATTCTAAAATGGTTAAATAGCATAAAAACACCAAAGCAGAAATTAAAATAAATAACAAAAAAAAATATGCTGCTAGTTAGAAAATTATGAGTGAGCTAGATACAATCTCTAGATTATTATTTCATTTTTAAAACAAGTCAGTTGTAGCATGTTGGTTTATTATAGACACGGGTACATTTAACCCTGTTAATCTGTCTTAAAATGATCTGTGCTTCATTTGCTGTCATGTGCTGTTATGATCTATGCTGTCTCCTTTCACTTGTGCCTTATAGCACATACATTACAGGGGCTCTATGCTCAGCTAAACACTTAGGTGTGTGTGACACAGGTGCTTTTCTCTCCACAGTTAAAGCACAGAGTCTAACAGCTGCAAATTAAAATACTTTCTATGACTGAAAATAGAGCCCTGCTAGATGTAGGCTGTATGCAGACACATTTCCTCCCATTTTGTCTCCATACATATCATTAGTTTCCCTAGCAATACTTCTCATTGTCATTAATGAAACAGTATATGTGCATTTAAAGCACTTTTGAGCCTTTTGAATACTCAAAACTTTAAAGCACTTCAAAAGTGATTTAAAAACACATACCATTTATGTGCTTTAGAAGAACTGGGAGTTCATTAAGTTCAATAGATATCATCTGCGCAATACCTTAAGAAACTTCTTATTTAAGTCTCCTGGACAAAACCATGTTACAATGCAAGGGGTGCAAATTAGTATTCTGTTTTGCACATAAGTTAAATACTGACTGTTTTTTCCTGTAGCATACAAACACTTGATAGCTTATTTGTACACTTACATTTAAAGTTGATATTTGTGTGCTACAAGAAAAAACAGTCAGTATTTAACTTATGTGCAAAACAGAATACTAATTTTCACACCTTGCATTGTAACTTGGTTTTGCCCAGGAGACTTAAATAAGAAGTTTCTTATGTTAAGATCCTTAATGAATCAGGCCCACTGTGTTTAAAAGATACAAGTGAACATTGTTAGCATTTAGATTAAAAAGTTTAACGAATTGTATAATAATACAAACATAGTGGACTTGGTTCATTAAGGCTTCAAAATTCCAATACATTCAATGATTTGCGTATAATCGCTCTGTGCATTCCCAGAATCGGATCATACGCTAGTTTACGCAGCAACATCCAATCTTCGAGCGCAAAGTACCCTTACTACAGTCTATGATTTCATGGACAAAATGCACGTAGTCAATGTACAGTAAGAGCATTGCAAGCTCGAGCACAGCGTCCGATTGAAGCTTTGTGCATGTCAAAGGTAGGTGTTTCTCTGTTATATCAATTGAACCAGCTACAGGTCTGATGTAAGTGCCCAGTGATATTGATGATGGTCACGTATGCATGCTGGAATATGTGTTTGCTATCAGGTGCATCTTTAAAGGTGTACTTTATTTACTATAGACATTCATAACATCCTAATCAATGTATTTTATTGGGGGAAAAAAACTTTTTTTAATGCTTTGTCATTAATGACTATATAATTAACAGGTGACATTAATTGGAATAGTTTTTTTTTTTCTGTGTTTTGGACGTATCCTGCAGTGTATTGTCTATTAGAGCAGTGTGCACCTAGACCCATATTCAGCAACAGACCTATCTTTACATCGGTTACTTGTTGGATACAGACCAGCGTATGCCCTTTATATGTGCATTTTTTTAAAAAATGCATGATACTTTCATTTTGCATTCCTTAATGAATCAAGTCCTGTATGTTTAAAGGCAATACAATACCATAAAAATGTATATATTGTCTTAATGGCAAGTTATGTGTTATTTATACAGACATTTTGTTTAATGTTTATCCCTTTTCTTTTCTATAGTTACTGTAACCTATGCATGAAGGGTTCCCAGTTTGTTTGTTTTTCAAATTAATTGCACTTAAAAAAAAAAATGTTGTTTAAATTTCAATTTTCCTACTCACCCAGTACAAGTTGGGTTGAAGTCATCAGGCAGTTGTGTAAAATCTTTTACTTCCATTCGTTGCAGCATTGTTTGGACAGTTAGAACTCCTGCAATAATCAGGTCACCTTTTTCAAAATAGCTCTTTGCATAAGGAAACGTCAAAATGCATTGAGCATGTTTAAGTTGGCCAACTGTAAACGGACGCATTAGGAGAAAGAGCACAGCACAAAACACCCTGTACATTCTGAATAGCATAAATGCAAGCTTATGTTTCATTCCTCAGTCTCAGTCAAACAAGCAGTGGGATGAAAGTATTGAAGAATGACTTGTTGCATATGCAGTGATGGAAGTAGTTGAGTAAAATAAATGCCATATAGATAATAATATGCTGTTTGCTGAGCAGTATAGTGTACTGTGTTAACTTGCATATTTATATATATAGTCTACGTCTATCTAAGGACTGTGGAAAAGCAAAGGCTGCAATTTGTTAACTTATTATTACTGGTTAATTACATGATAAAAAAAAGTATGTGCATAGACTATAATTTTACATTATGTCCCCATACTGGCACAATGAAGAGAAATATGTAACATACAAATGTTTAAGAAATATATATATTTGACTAAGAAAAGGGCTACATTTTATGATTTGAATTTCTAACTCTCTAAACCTTTAAACAATATGGTGATATTCAATAAGAGTATGAGAAAGTAATCTGAATTGTGTAATTATATTCCATTTTTCAATGTTTTGTAAAAAATAAATTATGCAAAAATCCAATATCTGTATCCAAATAAACTGAGCCAATTAACATGATATTCATCATCATCATCATCATTTATTAATATAGCACCACTAATTCCGCAGCGCTGTACAGAGAACTCACTCACATCAGTCCCTGCCCCATTGGAGCTTACAGTCTAAATGATATTGTTGTCTTGTAGTGAGAGATGAGCAAGAGATTAAGTGATTTTTTTTTATGATTAAGAGTTTTGCTTTCAACAATTAGAATAAACTATTACCCTTTTTCTGAAGGTTGTTCTATACATCTTACTTCAAGTTTTCATGATATGTTTAGATCTTGGTAGTTTGAAAACATTTAGCAGGTTTAAATGCTCCTTGGCTACAATATGGGTGCAACGGAGGATCTTTAACTATTATGCAGGAAGGTGATAGAGAAGGATTTGTCTGTGTGTGATCTATCCTGATATGCACATAGGGCCTGATGCAGAGTTGGAGGCAAATTGGGCATAATCAGGGCCGGTGCTATCATGTCTGGCGCCAGCCTGCAAAAAATGAATTTGCGCCCTCCTCTTTTCTAAATTATTTGTTCATTCAATAATGCTATTCGTCTTTTAATACAAATCATATAATAACCCTTAATAAAGAGAGTAATACAAATAAAAACATTAAACAGTAAATATTTATTGCTATAGTGAAGAGTTTGTATTCTTTGTAATGATATTTTTCATTTTTGGCAAACTAAATTGGTGAGAAGTAAAAAAAAAAAAAATCCCCTTCTTCATCACTCTGCGCCCCCTCTTTCGTCACACTGCGCCCTCCTCCATTCTGCAGTGCCCTCCATCATACTGTGCCCCTTCATCATCACAGTATACCCCTTCATCTCACTGTGACCCCTTCGCTATCACACTGTGCCCTTTATTTCCAGCTCTTGACTAATTTGCACCATCCAAACTTCACTATTGCACCATCCAAATTTCACTATCACACTGTACTCTCTGTTCTTACCTTTTTATGACCGTTTCTTCCTCTTCTGTCTTCTTTTCTTAACTTAATCCCAATACACACTTCTGTGCTACTCCCTGTGCGGCTCCTCACTCACAGTGTTGGGATGTGACGTCATGGCCGACACTGTCAGTGAGCAGGGAACCCGGAGCAGAGAGGAGGACACCGGACACCTTCACTAGTTATTTTTTATTTTGGCTGGGCAGGTGGACAGCGGGGAAGGCACGGCCCTAGGCATAATTTAAGATAAAAAAGGCACACACAAAAATTGTGTATTTCCTGCCTTAAGCTGAGCTATACTAATAATAGCATTTGTCAAGCTTTGTATGATCAGCATAAGTTACAGGTTTACATTATGTTCGGACATAACGTATGTGGAGGTGAACGTGGCCACCCTGGTTGATAGCAGGCACCTTGTGATTTTTCTTCCCACACTGTGTAAATACAGAACAATACCTGGGAACATATGCAGTCTTTCATGTACATATTTCAAAAGATATGAACAACCCATTGTTAATATTTTGTTAGTTTACACATTATACTGGACTTTGCATTTGGAAAAAAGAACCATTGTTTCCTTTAAAACAACCAGGTGGGTGCCTTTGCTTTGTAAAATGTAATTAAAATCAGCAGGTGTAGTGCATAGAAGGAGGCAAAGTGTTCTAGTGATAATTAAGTTAGCTGCCCTATCAGCCACACTGCAACATCTTGGCTCTGCTCCCAAAATCAGACTTAGTGGGACCAACTAGCCCTTTTCATTGACAAACATTGTGGGATGGAGGGTACACAAGAGGGATGTGAGCAGGGCCTGATCAACCAATAGGCTGATCATGCTGCAACCTGGGGAACTGGGATCTGGGGAGGTACAGGGCTGGGCACAATTTAACTATTTTTTTTTAAAAGGCTGACGATCGGCTTCCTCTTTTATTGGGGCTGCCCCTGGTCTAAAGGGGGGTGACCCAACTGTCACTGTATCCAATTAAACTGAGGCAGGCAGCTAACAGCAAATCTGATGCTGCTAGCTGTCCTGTCAGTGCAGCTGCTCTACGCTTACTATGGTCTCGTGAGATCATGACTTCTCATGTGACTACACTAAGGACACAGACCGTGCCTGCACTGATAGGCCAGCTTACAGCATCAGATTTGCTCTTAGCTGCCTGTCAAGAAGCAAGAAGAACTGGAGCCTGAAGAGAGAAGAGGCTCAGAAGACAGCAAGGTAAGTTATTTTTTTATATCAGGGGGGAGAAGAGGAAGTAATACATTGGCTGTGGAGAGGGATAGGGGATACAGGTGGGGATAGGGGAGTGATAACTTGGCTGGGGGGGTTAATGAATTGGCTATAGGGGATGATGGATTGGCTGGGTAGTGATGAAATGTCTAGGAGTGGGGATGAATTGGCTGGGAGGCTGATGAATTGGCTGGGGGAATGGCTAATGAATTGGCTGGGTAGGTGATGAATTGGCTAGGGAGGGTGAATGAATGAGGGCTAAGGTGGGGTGATTAATTGGCTGACGGGGTGGCTGAGCAAATGAGTAGTTGGGTGGGTAATGAAATGGATGGGGTGTCATAAGCTTTCTGGTGAAGGTTGATAAAAATGGTTGAGG
Organism: Mixophyes fleayi; assembly: GCF_038048845.1. Classification (NCBI taxonomy): domain Eukaryota; kingdom Metazoa; phylum Chordata; class Amphibia; order Anura; family Limnodynastidae; genus Mixophyes; species Mixophyes fleayi. Next base: position 63,168,028 of record NC_134413.1, read on the forward strand.
GAGGTGATGAAATAGCTTGTGGTGGCAGGATCTCTGTATTGTGTGGCAGTGATGTGAATGCTCTCTGTGGACTCAGTAGTAACTAGAATGCTAAATACTAGACAGAAGGGGCTGGTAGATGTTAGTATATAGTAATGAATCATTTTCATATCTTTTATTCTATATTTGCCTGTACTGGGTGGTTGTTTTATTTGGCCATAACGGAGTGTTGTGTTTGTGTTTGAATCATTCAGGGTTTGTTAACATTTTGCATTATAATACATTTTTTTGAACATTTTCAATACAGGACTCCAAGTTTCCAGAAGTCAGCCAAATGATAATAACGCTCCAAGAATAAGCAGAAGAGAACAACAGACAGTCTACGCTGCAAGATCAGGTAAGAGAGAATGGCCCAATTTGCCTAACTTAGATTGCAGAATTCCCTGCAATATGTACTTTTATTTAAAATGGTCGAACGCAGTCATCAGTGGTTGCAACCAACATCTTTTCACCTAAATCTGGAAAAAGTGTTGTGGACACTGCTTCTGAGTTTATGGGCACTCCTCTGGCTGTTCAATTGCTGAGATTCTACGTAACTCTTTAAACTACTATAAATTGTATTTGTTTACACTATTTCCAATTGCCAAAGTGCATAAAGGTGCCTACTAGAAGATACCAATCCTGATGTCTTCACAACGTATTTATGTCCATATACTAACCATTAAAGATGTGTCCGGCCCTACATTAGTAGTATACGTGCTATGCTTGCACTCATTAATGATTGTAGAGTGCAGCGTAAACCACATTTCAGGATATAGACTACTTGCAATTAACAAAGTACACTCTACAGGAAATCACAAATGTTACATTAACACTGTGTATATACTGTCACACCCCCACTAGGAACCTGTTTGGTGTCTTTGAAACATGATTATTAAATGAAATTTGATATTGTTGTAATTCCATCATATTTGATATGCAAATGTATGTTATGGAAATCCAAAACATTTAGAGTATTTTTTACAAACTGTAATTGACCATGTTAGCCCTTTGTTATTATGGTGTGTGAATTGTTAATCTATTTTACTAACAAGCTTAGTGCATGCTGTACATTTGTATAACAGAGTTTTGATGAGTTAAGTATTAACCCTTTTATTGCTGGTGTGTGCAATGCTAACCTGTGTGTAACAAGGAGCAGAGTGTGTGACAGTATATTGGGGACCTATTGCCCTTATTCAATAGGTGGTGGCAGATCATAGATGTGTATGGGTTTGAGAGCACAGATTGGGGGTGATTGAGCAAATCTATAGCCATGTGATAGGTGAGTGAATGATTGCGTGCTGGAATCATGTGTAACCCCATACAGAAAATAACACAAACTCAGGAATGCTGGGAGCTAGTTTCCTGACACTTACTTTAAAACTTCATATAATTTAACTAACTTGCTTGTCCGGTAATGAGGCTGTCTTTCTTTGCACTCTACAGGCATCTAGAAGACTTTATTCATTTTCCTTAAAACACTTGGGGGTATATTTACTAAATTCTGGGTTTGAAAAAGGGGAGATGTTGTCCATTGCAACCAATCAGATTCGAGTTATCATTTATTTAGTACATTTTACAAAATGACAGCTATGATCTGATTGATTGCTATAGGCAACATCTTCTTTTGACAAGGGCCAAATTATGATGGCTAAACGAAGGGGTCAGAGCATCTCCAAAATGGCTGGTCTTGTGGGGTGTTCCCAGTATGCAGTGGTTAGTAACTACCAAAAGTGGTCCAATGAAGGACAACCAGTGAACCGGCGACAAGGACACTGGCACCCAAGGCTCATTGAGGAGCAAAGGTTAGCCCATATGGTCCAATCCCTAGGAAGATCCACTGTAACACAAGAGGCTGAAAAATGTAAAGCTGGCTTTGATAGAAAGGTGTTAGAATGCACAGTTCATCGCAACTTGCTGCGTATGGTGCTGTGTAGCCTCAGACAAGTTAGAGTGCTCATGCTGACCCCTGTCGACCGAAAGGTGCCTACAATAGGTATGTGAGCACCAGCACTGAATCATGGAGCAATGGAAGAACGTAGCCTGGTATGATGAATCACGATTTCTTTTACATCATGTGGACGACCAGGTGCGCATGTGTCATTTACTTGGGGAAGAGATGGCCCACGATGCACTTTGGAAAGAACGCCAGCCAGCATGATATAATGTTCTGTGCAATGTTCTGCTGGAAAACCTTTGGTCCTGGCATTTATGTGGATGTTACTTTGAAATTTAACACTTACCTAAACATTGTTGCAGACCAAGTATACCTCTTCATAGCAACAGTATTCCATGTTGGCAGTGGCCTCTTTCAGCAGGATAATGCATTCTGCCACACTGCAAAAATTGTTCAGGAATGGTGTGAGGAACATGACATAGGGCCTAATTCATTACCATTCTTATCTGCCGATTTTGTGTCGCTCGTACAATAATCCACTCAAAAATCCACTCTCCAGAACAGTGAGATAGGAACGAAAATCCGTCACTTAAGAAAAATATTTCTTAACTTAAGGCCGCAATCGTTCCTAACTGCACTTAAGAATTTCTCATAAGAAAAAAGGGTAGGTAAAGTGTAAGGAATGGCCGGAGATCGCAGTGACTTAAGAAGAGTAGGCGTTTACCTCCGGATCCCTTGGATAGATAAGAAGCAGATAAGAAGCAGTACTTAGCGTTTTTCCTAAATTCATGCTTACCATTTAGGGAAGCTCGGGGTCATGTTTAAGTCCACAAAAGCTATAGCGGCAGCGCTGAATAACAACACTAAACTGCTGAAAAATCATTATATATAGTACAATGCCACAACTGACGGCGCCTAATATCGTAACACACAAATTTTCAAGGTTATAACAAAAAACAATATATAGACAAAAATGGTCCAAAATAATGGCAGCTCTTAAAAGCTGTTTGTTCCAAATGTATAGCCCCTTTTTAATGATTATACATTCCGTCCGGATCCACACGAAAAACCCTCTTAGGGAGATGTACTCACCAGAAATGGGTAGTACATCAGCGTGTATGACTCTCCCACGGTCACTCCGTTTGTTCCGTGAACCTCTCCAAAAACTATAGTTAGGATGACGTCCTCTGCTGTGAATCCAATCATCGGACAGGGAAAGAAGATGGGGGGAGTGGTCACGTCTTCCGTTTTCTCACCGATCCACGATCATATGTACTTTGACCACAATTTTCCTTTTATAACCTCAGCAAATGATATCCATGTGTTTCTCCCACAATCACTTTCTTAAATTCTTCTGCCTGATCACATGGATGCTGTGCTCCAATCTTAATGCCGGCTGCTGGTAATTATGTTCTGTTCAATTTACATATCTTCTTTCCCTGTCCCTGGTTGATGTGTAAAATACATACAATATGTAGACTACAATGACATGCACAACAATATACCATGACTACACATGATCTAAGTGCTAGATATAAGGAACACATGTGATATGATTGTTTTATGTAACATAGTAACATAGTAACATAGTTGATGAGGTTGAAAAAAGACACCAGTCCATCAAGTTCAACCTATTTTGGATCTCCTGCGATCCTGCACTTATATATGAAATTAATCCAGAGTAAGCAACCGCCAATCTGTTTCAATTTTGAAAATCCCCCCAGACTCAATATTGCAGTCCTATTTTTAGCCTATATCCCCTACTATCCTTCATTTTAAATTAACGGTTGTATCCCTGGATACACCTTTCCGCTAAAAAAATTTCTAACCCTTTCTTAAACATATCTATTGAATCTGCCATCACAACCTTCCCTGGCAATGAATTCCATATCTTGACTGCCCTTACTATAAAGAACCCCTTCCTTTGCTGGTTGTGAAATTTCCTCTCCTCTAACCTTAGGGGATGACCACGTGTCCTGTGTATGGTCCTTGGAGTAAAAAGTTCCCATGAAAGCTCTCTGTATTGACCCCTAATGTATTTGTACATAGTAATCATATCTCCCCTTAGACGCCTCTTTTCTAAAGTAAACATGCCTAAACTGGCTAACCTTTCCTCATAACCTAATGACTCCATACCCTTTATCAATTTTGTCGCCCTTCTCTGAACCCTTTTCTAGTATGTGCCAAAAACAAACATGCAACACAACACAGGCACTAGTGGCAACCTAAAGTGTTAGTGAGCATAAATAAATGAACAATTTTGCACACCTTCTTAATCACTGCCATGAAGGATCATGTTTTTTTTTATTTAAAATAAGTATGTGTATGCAAATGCATCTCAGAATAAATCGTAATAGTAAGAAACCACAATCATTATAGTTATCAGTATAAAATTAACCAAGCGATACCCATAAACAAAGACCCAGCATCAGATTTTGTCATCTGAGACCACAGTGGGCTATACACCTGTCTCATTACAATCCACTATAAAAGACTGATTCATGCACACTTGAATTTGGTTAGGAGTCTATAATGTATTTTACTGGTGTGGATTTGTATAGTGGACTTTTATTTGTATTGAGAGGTATATTTTCTCTTACTCTTTTATAAACACTTTAAAAGTTTCTATTTGTAAGATATTTTATGTTCCGCAATAACAGTGCATCTATAATTTCATATGTAATGTGCATTTTAATGTGTGTGTTGCTTGTATTATAAATGTTAACCCCAATTTTTTTTTTTGGGGGGGGGGGGGTGGTGGGTTGTGAAGCTTTTCAAACTAATATCTATTAAGATGATTCTTATGTGTTTTGGCACTTACCCATGTTACCAGTTTATCAAACAGATCTCCAGCCCTTCTGAAACTGTGGAACAAGGCCACTTCAGGTTCCAGACTAATTTGCAAGGTAAAATCTTTTTCAATGGTTTATTTCACACTTTTTAAATTCCCTAAGATACTAAAAATACAATTGTTTTTTGGTGATGAAAGTAAAGGCATTCTTTATTGTTACAAAACATATAATGCACGCATCAGACAGTTTTAACTGAAAAAAAAGTTTTCCTTTGAACTCTGCAAATATTTTCTAATCGGGCTGTAAGGACTGCCTTTGCCCCTGCTGTGATTATCAGATGTGATATTTCTAGCACTTATAAAAATAATGTTGAAACTGGACCATTAGAATTTAGCTGCAAAAAAAAACAAACTAAAGGCTTTCATTGATGAACTACCAGTCATTAGCTGGAAGATGTCTGCATCACCTGGAAATGAATCAGCAATCAACCATGATCTGTGTTAATCATATATCTGACTCGCTATGTAAATGTTCTTTTCTGGCCAGGTCAAGTACATCAAGTAAGTACAAACAACAAAAAAAATAAGTGGGCGCTAATTAACCTTAGATATTGATATCAAGTTGCAGCTGTTCTGTGCAGGTTCTGGGTCCTGCTAAAACACAACAATGCAAAAAAAGAAATACAGAAATAGCGCAAAGCTTGGTATCTTCTATAAAACAAGACATACAGACTAGAAAGAAGACAGGGTTATCTTTCCAATCCAGTTGCTTCTTCCCTCAAAGAGGATTCTAATCAAGATGTTAATATGTATCATTTGTTCAACAAACTAGAGACACTATGTCTAACAGAAACTAGACACTGGTGGGACCAAATTTCTTTACAGAAATATTTGGATGAAAAAATCATTCCCAGGGGTCTTCGTATTTTCAAGTCAGCTTCCTTTCAGGAAGACAGTAAATTTACAAATGAATGGAATTGTATTTTGGACAATTGTTCCCACAGTCTTATGAAACTCCTTATTCAATATAGAAATTTAAAGGTTGAATCAACGCAAAAAGAAATTGAATTAGTTCAAGAGTCTTTAAAACCTTTTGAAAAATTAGATGGTTTCAAGGAAAGAGATCTCAAGATAAACAAGAGAGTGGTGGAATTTGAGAGACAAGGACATCTGAGCTGCAATATCTGGATATCAGTGCTTCACGGACCAGCCTACAAACCCTGGGGTTTATTTTTGCATTCTCCTCTCTTTTTTCTACCATACGGAACCCAAAACCTGTGGGTGGATTCCAGCAGGATCCCTTCGGACTCTGTCACAGGTTGGAACACTTTTACTAACTTCAGATTGTGCAGGTTGTTTTTTCCTGTATTTTCGCTACATATTCATATGGACATGCAATATCAATTGTGCGAACCACATGAGTGAGATGCGATGAACTAGTCACTTATATCTATGGTTTAGGTTTCAATACCATTTTTTCCTATACCTCACATTTGTCATTACCGGTGTGCATGCTTACTTCCACATGTGAACGGTTATTATAGCCAGCTTGATCAACTGGCAGTTCACTATTATATTATATTGTGCTGTATTTTATATTGATTTTTATTGGATCTAATATCCTTCACTATCCAATTGGCACTTCAATGAGACCTGTGCCAATAATATTGTTATTTCTGGTCCTTTTATAATACCACATTGCAGTTTCAGTTTTTATTCATGTACTAATAAGCTTTGTTAAAGCTTTTAAATTGTTTCATAGAAGATACCAAACATCAAGTAAGTGTTGTGTCTGGTTATTGATTTTAAGACACTGATTTGTCAATGTGTTCTACTGGAGATACCTTAAAGACGTTGCCTTTGTAAGCATGTAAGTATCTTTAGTTAAGAATGTTAGTCCTTTTAGGTTATTTGGGGACCTGCGCTAAAGTTAAGGCATCAGAAATTGTGGATTTTACAGCTGGAAAGTACAGGTGTGTACAAAGTACACACGGTTAAGTAATATTTTCTTTCAAAATGGCCTAAGGTTGATCTCTTTTCTAGAATATTTTGAACAGATAAAGAAGACAGCCATTTTGGGTTCCAGCATGACCCGCCTTGCAACGCCTCTAACATTGGAAGAAATCCAACATCCATGCGTTTGTATTTGATGTATAATTTTTTTTTATTATTAAATGATTTTGTATATACAGTTTGTTTTTAATTTGTGTTTTATTTGATTACTGAAAGTGTGTTTATTTATGAATAATTTACACACCCTTCACTCCATTGACCATCGTAACACATTTCTCTCCTAGTTTACTTCCTACCTCTCAAACCGCTCCTGTAGTGTATTCACCTCTGGCACATTCTCCCCTCCACTCCCACTATCTATTGTGGTCTCACAAGGCTCCTTTTATATTCTAAATGTTGTACTTTAATATTGTATTGCCCTGATTAGTCTGCACTGGCCTGCATTCCCTAGGGTTATGTGCCACTAGCCCTCCCCCCCACGTAGGAGGATCCATCTATGGTATGAAAATAGATTGCAAACTTGCCCTCTTACCTCTCTGTATGTATGTATTACCCAGTATTGTTTTAATACTGTTTGTTCCCAATTGTTAAGAGCTACGGGACGTGCTGATGCTATATAAATAAATGGTGAGGATGAATATATGCCTTAACTAAACAGTGTGTGTGGGATAATAATATTCCATAATAATATTCCATGGAAGTAAAACTTCAATGGACCACTATAGGTCCCAGGATGGGCAGCTTTAGCCAAAGTAGCACTAGTACTAAAAGGCCACGAATGCTTAATGTCTGCATGGCCATGCTGGGACCTAGAAGGCCAGATTCCTGAAGCAAAGTAGTGTACAATAAATGTGTCACTTTGAACCTTAGCAAAACCATTTCACAAAGTATAGGGTTTAAAATATGTCTCTGAAATTTTAAACATAAGTAAATCACTATCTGCTTTTTTTGGTAGCGGCACAAAAATTTTACACTTTATTTATACACTCAACTAGCTCAACTAGGACAAGAACTACCACAATTATAAATCTGATGCCTGTAATCAGGTGTTATCAGGTTCCTGCAATTACAAGTTCCTGTTATCAAGTGCTTTTAATTGGAAATAGTGGAGTGCATTACCCATCGATCACTCCCCCCTTTGCTAGGATACAATGAATGAATGACAGGTGGACATTTTGCCCACACGTGCTCTGCTAATCAATCATAGAGCAGAGTATTGGAGAGTAGCTTTAATACCCACAAAATGAGGGCAAGCATGTTTGCTCCAAGGGAATTGAGGGTCCTGGCCAAGGGCATGGACAGTATGCCCGCAGGCTGATATATCAGTAATGAAATGAAACTGCGGGTGTGCCGCTATATATGGAGGTGGTTTCACAGGTGCCGCTCAATCGTTCAGCACAAGCAGCGATGAAGCGATTTACGGCGGCGCCATTCACGGCTTCTAGTGGAGCCAAGACAGGAGATTCGAAGAAGTGAGATCTGCATTAATCGGATTAAATACTGAAATACACATACCAGCTTTATTATGACCGCCGCCTCTCCTCCACTCTGATCACCTCTTCCCATTCCAGAATTCAGGACTTTTCCCGTTCAGCCCCCCTTCACTGGAATGACCTCCCTCGCTCCATCCACCTCTCTCCTACTCTGCGCTCTTTCAAACATGCACTCAAAACTCACCTCTTTCTCAAAGCCTATCAACCATCCACTTAACTCCCATCTCCTCCGCTCTTTCTCCCCTCTCTCCCATTGCCTCAACTGGCTCCTCTTGTGCCTGGTCTGTTTAACCCTCCCTTAGGATGTAAGCTCGCATGAGCATGGCCCTCTTCCCTCCTGTCTCCTTACCTGTTCTTCTGCTGCGTGTTTATTGCATCAGCCTGCCTGGAGTTTCTGAAGTATTGGTACTTTTTGTTTATTGTTCTGTACTGTTATACTGTTATAGTCTACTGTTTGTACTATGTGCGGCGCTGCAGAAGCCTTGTGGCGCCTAACAAATAAAGTATAATAATATCAATAATAATGATAAATCTCAATACAGTTCTTCGTATAATTTAGAAATCCAATGTATAGATATAATTCCTCCAAAATTGTACACATATAATAGGTAAAAAAGGAAAGAGAAACAAAAGAACAAAATAGTGTAATTCCGTTTTCCACAAAGGAATTACCAGATAGTATAAAAGTAAAAAATGAGGGTGTGTTTTTCTCCCAAAAGAAAATACACACCTGTTTAAGAAAGAATATCTGCAAATTAAAATGTGAGCTACAAAATGTGAAGAATTCTGGGGCATTTAAATCCCCCATAAGTAGTCTGCGTACACAATTTCATGTATAGAAAGTCATACAATATTTCCAGCAAAGAGCTACTTTCTGAAGGAGTCCTCTATAGTATGGATGTTCTTGTGACGATTTGTTAGCAGCTTAAATTATAAATCAGGTGGTTGTCCTCATTTAACATATAAGGAAAAAGAAGGATAGATCTTCCTGGCGTTGTTAGGGAACCCCTCCAGCCAGTACATCAAAACCCGGAGTCTGCTCTGAAAGTCTGGTGTTCACTGGAGCCCCTGGTGGTGGGGACAGACTTGGCCGCAGACAATCAGATGGTCGTGAGATGTGCACTGACTGGGGAGAACCCAGGTAGAGTGTAGAAGCAAACAGCAGAGTGAAATCCAGGCAAGGGTCGAGGGCCGGCAGCAGACAACGAATCCGGAGGACAAGCCAAGGTCAGAGGTCACAGGCAAAGAAACAAGCCAGGGGTCATACACGGGAGATCAGATCAAGCAAAACAGACAAGGAGCAGGGAACAGGAACAGGGAGCCTAGCTACACTGGGAGCTATAACTGGCAGTGAGGCTCTGTCCTCACTGCCTTAAGTAGTGAGAGGAACCAATAGGAGCAGAGTGCCAGTGAGACTCCTCCTCATACATAAATCAGAGTGAATAAAGTGGTAACTGATGTATCCAAGTCAACATCGATCCCTATAAACAGACTTTTCTGTGCACATGTTTTTAGTAAATGTATCACAGTAATGAATGGAACAGTTTCATAGTGTTTCCTACTGTGCGCCTGCTCCCGGCTGTAGAACAGCTAGCCGGGCACTGCGGCAGTCAAACAGTGCATCCCTGTTGTTGCCCAGGCAACCGGGACGTGGGGGGCGGAAGGGACGTCCCGGTCATCATGGAGACGGCCGGGACGTCCGAGGCACCGGAAGTGAGTTGCGGTGGCCCGTCGGGGAGCCGCGACTCCTTACAGGCATAATACCTTTTATTTAGCAATTTATTTTGCAAACACTTTATTCTGGCAACATCATCGCTGTTGGGTGATTTAGCGTTTGATTGCTTTTATTAATAGCACTATGTGAGCTCACATTTCTTTGGTATAATTATTTGTTGTGAACAAATGTTTTAATGTTTTTTATACATTTGTCCAAGGATCTATAGTGTTTTGAGCACATAACGATAGATCCTGTGCACTGATGTATCTATAATATTTTACCTTGTTAATTATTATTTGGGGAGTGTAAGTCCTCCACATTAGCGACCTTAAACTATTTAAATATCCAGTGCTTAAAGGTCTTATAGTACTTATTACTTCCTAGAAACAATATGCAAATAACAGTGGTTCCCAAACTTTTGCAGTTCGCGGCACCATTAGAGTCTCCATAATTTTTTCAAGGCACCCCTCCAAAATAATTACAGAGCAGTCACGGTTTATAAGTAGTTGGGTCAAAAAACCATAATAAGTATTTAGGTCAGGACAGAAATACTTATTTAGTTGTATGCAAAAATAATACACATAAATCCAAGTGTTAGTGGTCGCGGCGGCTCCGGGCACCGCCGCGACTCTCCTGCTGCTCATAGTAACGTCCCGGCCGTTGCTACGGCAACCAAGGTGTCACTTCCGGTTTCTGTGTTCCGGTTGCCTGGGCAACAACCGGGACGCCTTGGTCTCACTGACTCCGCGCCCGGCCAGCTGTCAAACAGCCGGGCGCGTGCGCATAAGTGTAGGTAGGGCCAGCCCTGCATGTCTCTCAAGTTCAGCCAATCAAGGCTGATTTTGGCTTCATTATTGCTGGCACTCTCTAGACATGATTGGCTGCAGGCTCTACATATCCATTATACTGCAACTGAGGACACATTCTGAACTGGGTTCTGATTTGCCATCTGTACTATTTAAGGCAGTGAGGTCTGCAGCCTCACTGCCGGTTATAGCGTTCTGTCCTCAGTCCTGCTGCCTGCTTGTACTATCCGTTTAGGTTCCTGCTACCTTAGATTTGACCACCCGTGTTTGACCCCTGCTTGTTATTGGACCTGTGACCCTTCTCTTCTGACCTTGACCTTTTGCCTGGAATTCGGATTTTGCTTCTCTGCCTGTGAGTTTGACCCTTCGCTTGCCCTTGGATATTGCATCTGTGCCTGTGACCTTTGGACCTTGGATTTCTCTTATACTACAGTCCACCAATCACTCCACTTCTGGGAAACTCCTTTAAGTCAGTATACACTACTCGACCCTCGGTCGGCCCGCAGCCCAGTATGTCCCCACCACTAGGGGCTCCAGCGAACACCTGGCCTTCTGAGTAGTTCCCGAGTTTCACTGTACTGACTTGAGAGTTCCTAACATTATAACCGCTCAGGAAGATTGGTATCATACGGCCATGGACGGAGAGGAGTTGAATCTGTCCCCAGCCCAGATTCTGGCCAACCAGATACAGGCAGTTTCCCAAGTGGTGCAGACTTTATCCCAGCGCCTGGCAGTCCAAGAAGAGGCTTCCAGAGGCCGGCAGCTCCAGCAAGTTCCCGCTGGTGACACACCGGAGCCTAAGATGAATTTGCCTGACCGATTCTCTGGAAGCAGGCCAGCCTTCCGTAATTTCAAAGAGAGCTGCAAGTTGTACTTTCGTCTGAAACCACGTTCCTCTGGTTCCGAACAACAGAGGGTAGGGATCATCATCTCATTACTCTAGGGCGACCCTCAGTCTTGGGCCTTCTCCTTGCCTTCCACAAGTCCAGCCTTACAGTCTGTGGATACTTTTTTTCAAGTTCTAGGGTTATTGTACGATGACCCGGACAGGGTAGCCTCAGCTGAGGCTCATCTCCATACGCTAAGGCAAGGACGTCGCTCAGCGGAAGAGTATTGTGCGGAATTTCGGCGATGGTCCACTGATAGCGCCTGGAACGACCCAGCATTGCGAAGTCAATTTCACTTAGGACTTACCGAGCAGATTAAGGATTCCTTAGTCCAGTATCCGATTTCCGACACGCTGGAGAACTTGATGCAACTTGTCATAAAAATTGATCGTCGGATCAGAGAGAGGAAGGCTGAACGGGAGTCCTCTGTTCCGATGGACGTTTTCACTAGCTCCGATAACACTTTGCCCGATTCCTCTGAACCCATGCAATTGGGCGCTTACCGCTTGCCTCCGGAGGAGGAGCGCTCCAGAAGACGCTCACTAGGCCTGTGTATGTATTGTGGTCAACCAGGCCACTTAGTTCGCTCATGTCCCAATAAGCCGGGAAACTCCAAAGCCTAAGTGCAGGTGAAGAGGTGCGCTTGGGTCTTCAGATTACCTCTTCAGAAAACTCTTTATTAGTCCCTGGACGTCTAACTTTCCAAGGGAGATCCATGGACCTGAAAGCTTTTCTTGACAGTGGTGCGGCTGGTAATTTCCTGGATATACATTTGGCTCAGACGCTTGATATTCCGCATATCAAGTTAGGATCAAGCATCACCACGTGTGGTTTGGATGGTAACCCCTTGCCTGGGGGAAGGATTCTCGCTAGGACTCATATGGTTCGGTTGTCTGTAGGAGTTCTCCATACAGAGGAGCTCTCCTTCTATCTTATTAGTTGTCCCTCTGCTCCTTTGATATTGGGGTATCCCTGGCTTCGCAGTCATAATCCCCTTATCAACTGGAAAAGTGGAGAGATTACTCGTTGGAGTCCCGAGTGTTCCACGTCTTGCTTGACCCTGCCGCTTAGAATCTTACAGCCTAGTCCAGACTTGTTGCCGGTACCCTACCAGGACTTCTCTGATGTGTTCTGCAAAAGAAAAGCTGATTCTATTCCACCACATCGAGAGTATGACTGCGCCATTGATTTAGTCCCGGGTTCCAAGTTGCTCAAAGGGCGGTTATATTCCTTGTCCATTCCAGAGACTCAGGCCATGGAGCTATACGTGGAGGAAAACCTGAAAAAAGGATTCATACGTCCTTCTAAATCTCCCGTAGTCGCAGGTTGTTTTTTCGTGTCAAAAAAAGATGGCAGTCTTAGACCATGCATCGATTTCCGTGGACTGAATAACATCACTATTAAGAATATTTACCCGTTACCATTGATTTCGGTGTTGTTTGATCAATTAAAATCTGCCCCTATATTTTCGAAGATTGACCTCTGAGGGGCGTACAATCTTATTCGAATCAAGAAAGGGGATGAATGGAAGTCTGCCTTCAATACCCAGTCGGGACATTATGAATATCTCGTGATGCCATTCGGGTTATGCAACGCTCCGGCGGTTTTCCAGGACCTGATCAACGACGCTTTACGAGAGTTCCTGGGTAAAACAGTAGTTGTGTATCTGGATGATATTTTTATCTACTCCCAGTCTTTACTTCAGCACCGTCTGCATGTTCGCTAAGTTCTGCTGAAATTACGGGAACATCACCTGTATGCAAAAAGGGAGATATGTGATTTTGAGGTGGGCACCGTGTCATTCCTGGGATATATCATCTCCTCATCAGGATTCGCAATGGACCCTGCCAAAGTTCGAGTAATCCAGGATTGGGTCCTCCCTACTAATCTGAAGGTGATCCAGAGAATCCTCGGATTTGCAAATTATTACCGTAGGTTTATTGACTATTTTCCTCATTAGAGGCTCCTATCACTGCTCTCACTCGAAAGGGAGCTAACCCAGCGAAGTGGCCTTCGGAGGCATTGACGAGTTTCTCGGCACTCAAAGCCGCTTTCATTTCTGCTCCAGTGCTGAGACATCCTGATCCGGAACTTCCGTTCATTGTAGAGGTGGACGCTTCTGATATCGGTGCTGGCGCTATCCTTTCTCAAAAAGACCCAAGGAGCAAAAAATTACATCCTTGTGCATTCTTTTCTAAAAAATTTTTAGCTGCCGAATGTAATTATGATGTCGGCAATCGTGAATTGTTGGCCATTAAGTTGGCACTGGAGGAATGGTGACATTTATTAGAGGGAGCTACCCATACCATCACCATCTTCACGGACCATAAAAACCTCCAATACATTCAGACCGCTAAAACTCTGAATCCTAGGCAGGCCCGCTGGGCCTTATTTTTCACCAGATTTAACTTCATAATTACATTCCGTCCAGGTTCTAAAAATACTAAGGCCGATTCCTTGTCCCGAAAGTTTTTTGGCCCATCATCCTCAGTCTCCGGACCCGTTGTCTATTGTTCCTACAACTGCTGTTCATCTTGGTCTTACCCAGGATCTAGGAGCCACTATCCGGCGCTTCCAGAAAATCGCTCCAGTTCAGACACCGGTCAACAAATTATTTGTCCCCGTCCATTTAAGGAAATCTGTTCTCATTGAAGGCCACAACAACTGCTCTGCTGGCCATCCGGGAATCCGTAGGACTATTGAGGTTCTTTCTCGTTGGTTGTGGTGGCCCACTTTGTCAGACGATGTGGAGAATTATGTCCGGGCTTGTCCTGAGTGTGCTAAAAACAAGACCGATAGGAACCGTCCTTCTGGGCTATTGTTACCCTTGCCGGCGCTAAGCAGGCCTTGGACCCATCTGTCGATGGATTTCATTGTTGACCTACCAGTAGCCGCAGGACATAATACCATCCTGGTAGTTGTCGATCGGTTCAGTAAGATGGCACATTTTATATCTTTGCCCAAGCTACCGGATGCCAGGACCCTGGCCACCTTGTTTTTGACGCATATTTTTCGTCTTCATGGGACTCCTGAAGATATAGTATCAGATCGAGGATCCAAGTTTATTGCCCAGCTTTGGAAAGCCTTTTGTAAGTCCATCGGGATCTCTATCAGTCTGTCTTCAGCATATCATCCTCAGTCGAATGGACAGACAGAGAAGACGAACCAAGCTCTGGAACAGTTTTTGCGCATTTATGTGTCTAAATTTCACGATAATTGGTCCTCTCTTTTGCCCTGGGCAGAATTCGCGTACAATAATTCTTGCCATTCCACTATTTACACGTCCCCGTTTTTCTGCAACTTCGGGTTTCACCCAAAATCCAATTCATTCTCTACTACTGTTCCCTGTGGGGATTCCGGAACGCCTGCTTTTATGGCCAGGCTAAGGTCCGTCTGGAAAAAGGTGCACGCTGCACTAGGTCAAGCTTCCCGAAAATCCAAGATCTTCGCTGACCGTCACCGTAGACCCTGTTCATTGAAAGTGGGGGATCACGTTTGGTTATCCACACGGAACATCAAGTTGCGGCAACCTTGTAGGAAGCTGGGGTCCCAATACATCGGACCGTTTCCAATTGAGAGGAAAATTAATCCAGTGGCATTTAGATTGAAACTACCCACTTCCTTAAAAATACCTGCGACCTTTCATTGTTCACTTCTGAAGAAAGTCGCTGCTCCCAGCAAGTTTAATCGGTCTCTCTCTAACAGGCCCAGGCCTCTGATGGTGAACGGAGACCACGAATATACTATTGAAAAAATCCTTGATTCTAGGAGGGTTCAAGGTCAAGTCCAATTCCTCGTTCATTAGAAGGATTATGGCCCTGAGGAGCGATGTTGGATACCGCAGAGGCGTCTCCACGCTGGAAGACTCGTTAAAGAATTTTTCAAGAAGTTCCCCACGAAGCCTGGATGTCGGGGGGAAGGGGGGGTACTGTTAGTGGTTGCGGCGGTGCCCGGAGCCGCCGCGACTCTCCTGCTGCTCCTAGTGACGTCCCGACCGTTGCTACGGCAACCAGGGCGTAACTTCCGGTTTCTGTGTTCCGGTTGCCTGGGCAACAACCGGGACGCCTTGGTCTCACTGACTCCGCGCCCGGCCAGCTGTCAAACAGCCGGGCGCGTGCGCATAAGTGTAGGTAGGGCCAGCCCTGCATGTCTCTCAAGTTCAGCCAATCAAGGCTGATTTTGGCTTCATTATTGCTGGCACTCTCTAGACATGATTGGCTGCAGGCTCTACATATCCATTATACTGCAGCTGAGGACACATTCTGAACTGGGTTCTGATTTGCCATCTGTACTATTTAAGGCAGTGAGGTCTGCAGCCTCACTGCCGGTTATAGCGTTCTGTCCTCAGTCCTGCTGCCTGCTTGTACTATCCGTTTAGGTTCCTGCTACCTTAGATTTGACCACCCGTGTTTGACCCCTGCTTGTTATTGGACCTGTGACCCTTCTCTTCTGACCTTGACCTTTTGCCTGGAATTCGGATTTTGCTTCTCTGCCTGTGAGTTTGACCCTTTGCTTGCCCTTGGATATTGCATCTGTGCCTGTGACCTTTGGACCTTGGATTTCTCTTATACTACAGTCCACCAATCACTCCACTTCTGGGAAACTCCTTTAAGTCAGTATACGCTACTCGACCCTCGGTCGGCCCGCAGCCCAGTCTGTCCCCACCACTAGGGGCTCCAGCGAACACCTGGCCTTCTGAGTAGTTCCCGAGTTTCACTGTACTGACTTGGGAGTTCCTAACACCAAGGGGAAATAATATTTTTATATATTTTTTTCAATTTAATTTCTGTCAAAGAATAAATTACAGCTAACTCACACTGTGCCCTTCTTCATCCACACACTCTGTGCCCCCTGCATCCACACACTCTGTGCCCCCTGCATCCACACACTCTGTGCCCCTGCATCCACACACTCTGCCCCCTGTGCATCATCACTCTGCCCCCTCCTTCATTCTTTTGCCCCTCCATTGGTGTTTTCTATCACAATTCCCCTCCGTTTCTTTACTTACCATACTTGACTTTCTTTCTTCTATTTCTTCTGTATTTTCTTCTGTCTTACCAATTCGGCCATGCCTGGGACCCAGCATCCTCTCTCTCCTGCCGCTTGACACTGAATTTCGGGCGTGATGACGTCACATCCAACATTCAGTGAGAAGTGAGGAGGAAGGAGGATGCTGGGTCCCGGGCACTGCCATATTGGTAAGTTTTTTGTTTTTTTCTCCTTCTGCCACGGCACCCCTGTGACAGCGCCGCGGCTCCCAGGGCTTCCGCGGCGCTGTCACAGGGAACTGCCGCAAATAAGTAACTTGTGATTCACAAAAATTACACCTTGCAAATAGGAGTAATTTATTAATAACAGGAGAAAATGATTTCTAATTGCTGGATATTGTAATAATTGTCTGGTAGCTGTTTATATAATTGCTAAATGGCTGCCATAAAACTGTCAAATAAACAAATATTTCTTAATTGAAAAGACAGAAAGGTCTTATAAATTAGACTAGGTCAGAGGTGGCTTGGATTATAACCGTTAAAATGTTGCAAATATTTTTATATATTTATAACCGTAAAAATGTTGCAAATATTTTTATATATTTATAACCGTAAAAATGTTGCAAATATTTTTATATATTTAGATTTTATTATGTTTCATAGTTTTTACTTCTCCATTTGCCGATAAGTTGTCATATGATGCCTAATTACATAAGCTTTAGTATTCATTTCAGATTTGAAAAGTATAATATAGCATTTGGGGACAAATATAAATCCAAGTAATCCAGAGCTAGAAGCAAGAATAGCAAATATCTCCACTGCCACAACATATTTCCCTTTGCTGCTCAGGTAAGCTGGGATAAATGAGACCCAGACACTGCAAAACACCAGCATACTGAACGAAATGAATGTGGCTTCATTGAACAAATCAGGTAACTTCCTAGCTAAGAAAGCAATGATGAAACTGACAATGGCCAGGAGTCCCATATATCCTAGAACACAGTACAATCCAACAATGGACCCCTCGTTACATTCAGCTAATATCTTCCCAACTTCATCCTCCATGTTATAATATGGGAATGGGGGGAAAGTTCCCAACCATACAGAACATATTACAATTTGAAACACTGTACAGACAAGAACAATATAGTTAAACAAGTTGGATCCAACCCAATGGTTTAGTTTGCTTTCTGGTCTGGTGGCATTAAAGGCAATGATAACAATTGTGGTCTTGGCCAAAATGCTGGAGACGGCTATTGAGAATATGACTCCAAAAATGGTTTGCCTGAGAAGACAAGTCACTTCAACGGGATGTCCAATGAATATTAATGTGCAGAGGAAACACAACTTTAAAGATATAAGAAGGATATAGCTGAGATCTTGGTTATTAGCTTTTACAACAGGGGTATTTTGGTATTTAATAAAAGTTATCATAACCAAGCAATTGATCACAAATAATATAATCGATACAAGAGCCAAAGACTTTCCAAGTGGTTCTTCATAAGATAAATAAATTACAATCTTGGGCATGCATATGATTTTTTCTGCATTAGGCCATTCATTTCTTGAGCATTTGAAACATGTCTCCATATCTAGAATGAAATTATTATTAGTATTATTATTATTAATATTACAGCATATCTACTTATACTTAAGATTCATATTTGTTTCTTTTATTAGAAAACATAAATAGCAATGAGGCACACACACAATGTTAGACTTTAAATGTAAAATTCTATTACATTAGTCTTATCTATTTAGAAAAGCAATATGCAATGACTACAGAAAGTTTGATGCCTGTTGACATTTTTTTTCTTTTCCTTATATCATCGAATCAAAATTGAATTATTTTGTAATTCTTGGCACTGATCAACACAAATTAAATAATGTAAAAAATCCCAACAACTACTGATCTGTAGCCTCTTCTTAATTACAAAAAAAAGCAAAGTCATTGCTTCCTTACACACTCCACAAATCAACTGTGCTCTTGGCATTGGCTACAATAGTGTTCAGTGAACTGCTTTATGTCTTGCGCAAGGTCAATAAAAGATAAACAAGGAAGGGTAAGTTAAAATCGCTATCCAGTGCCCTATATACATCACAGTACTCCATTGCCCAAACACTCCAATCTATTGAAAAATCTATTTATTTTCAATTGAGATGATTTTATGTGTTTTTGTTCTGCTTTGCCAATAACAATTTATGGGAGAAGATCACACAATCAGAAGCAATGCTTACATGTTGACTGCTTGTGTTTGAGCAGTTCCATTAAAACAATAACATTAGCAAAAACAATGATATTAGCAAAAAATCACTACTATTGTATACATTTTCCAGTGTGTGCCGTGCCTAAGAAGCAAATATGGAACTTCCACAAGTCCCACCCACTGACTTTTACCAGGACTTGTTGGATCTTACAGTTTTATAAGAATATTTATTATTATTTTTTAACTGTGTAAGAATTATATTTTATTTACTGACTATTTTACCAATAATTTCAATTGATAAAATGTTTCTATAGGCTCTCTATGTCCCTTGATTTGCATTGTCTATTGAAATGAACAGGGAATCTGAACAATCTAACTGTCGTTTTGGCAATCACTGTCTGAAAACAGCAAGCTTATTTTTGGAGATGCTCATGGGGAGTTTGCAAGTCATCCTCTAATAGATCCCCCCTCTATAATTTTTAATGCTAAAAAGAATGATTTATGTGATTGTGAGATATATGGAAATTTTTTGGGGGCGAGGTTTTAGTAAGTGGGACTTATTACCATGATTAGCATTTAGTAGATTAGGTGAATTGAAAATGCCATAATAAAGCATAAAAATCAACCTTTGATAGTTCTCCATTAGTCTCTATGCAAATATTTTGCTGAAAAATCACTAACAGAAGTCAGAAAAGAAAGAAGTATAAATGAAGACATTACATTCACCAGATGGTAGAAAGTCTATTTACAGATTTGAAAATGTACTATTAAGAAAATGCCAACCTATTATTATTATTATTATCTTTGACTTATAAGGCGCCACAAAGGGTCCGCAGCACAGTACATTATATATACAGAAAACAGAGACCCAAGACATAACATGATACAGAAATATATACAAACACAGGTGACAGGGTAAAGCAAATCAGATTATATCTGGGACAGATAGTGAAAGGGATGGTAGAAATCAGCGAGGAGAAAGCTGGAGCTTAAGAAGACAGGGAAAACAGGGCTAGGGAAGCAGGCCAAAAGCTACAGAGGGTGATGGAATAGTAGAAGGAGCACACAAGGAAAGAGGGCCCTGCTCATGAGAGCTTACAGCCTAAAGGGAAGGGGGAGACACAAATAGGGTGGTACTAACTGGGGGAGAGAGCCAGGACATGGAAGTTAGGAGGAGGACTGATAGACTTGAATAAAGAAATGAGTCTTAAGGGCACGCTTGAAGCCTTTGAGAGTAGATGCTATCCTGATGGAACGTGGAAGATCGTTCCACAGCAGGGGAGCAGCCCAGCAAAGTCCTGAAGACAAGACTGCTGGGAGATGTTATTTAGGAAAACGTGAGGACATCCAGGAGGAGATGGCAGAAAGGCAGTCAGACACATGAGTGAGGGGGGGGAGAAAAAGAGATGTAGAACTGAAATGTCATTAGCATAAAGGTGATACTGGAGACCGAAGAGTTTAATAAAGCAATTGGTATACAGAGAAAATAGTAGAGGGCCAAGAACATTGCCAATGAGATTTAAACAACTTGGTTTGACCATAGTTACCGATCAAGAACTTGACATTTTATGGTTAGTGCACCCTAGACAAGATACATGTTATAAATAACCAAATTCATGTGCTGCTACTGCTTGTGTGGGTTTCCTCCATGCTCTCTAGTGTCCTCCCACACTCCAAATGCAAACTAATAGATTAACTGGAAATTAACCATTGTGGGCGTGTGTTTGCGTTGTCGACAACTTTACCTTAAGCTTCAATTGGACAAAGGTGATGTGAATGAATAAGCATTCCCTGTGAAACACTTTGCAATATGTAAGCATTATGTAAATAAAAGACACCATAAATATGTTTACCTGTATTATTGGAAATCTCACCATCTGAGCAGGGAATGCAATCATAACAGCAGGATGAATGTGATACTCGAGGTGATTTTCTGTAGCCAGGAAGACAAATTTCACTACATGCTGAGTGTGGAGTCTGTGTGTGGAGTGGAAATAGATATCTTATTGGTCAGTATTAAACCTTGTTTCATAGCTAACCTTCTGAAAAATATTTGTACAATAATGTGAAATATAGGTGCAAACATGGTTATTTATAAACATGCAAAAAAAGACTCTACCACACATGTGCCATGTGATGTGTGAAGATACCGTGTTTATCTGGCCCAATTCTACCCAATTCACGCTGGATGGCCACCGAGGTGTTAACCTTATCCTCAGTTCAGTGACTACTATGCCAGGGAATTCTACCAAGTACCTTCTAGCGTCCTTATAGTCACTCGGGTTAATGCAGTTAGAAAAGTGCAGCAGTACATTTTTTGTAATAAAAACAATCACTAGAAAACCAAGTACAAAAAGTAAATAAATGCCAGGTAGGTTTACCATATTATCTGTCCGTTACCCCACTAGTTAAAGGAGTTACAGTCACCTGGATTCCTGACTTGCAGGGGTATATTTACTAAACTGCGGGTTTGAAAAATAGGAGATTATTATTATTATTATTATTATTATTATTATTATTATTATTATTAGGTAAAAGCCTTTCAAAATTGCGGACAAAAATAAGAGTTAGATCTTGTTTAATATCAACAACAATGACACATTAAGGATTGCATTTGATGTGTAATTTATTCATCTCCTTGTCTAAATGACATATATCAATTAACTTCAGTATGTTTTTCAATTAATTAAACAAGGAGGGATAAGAACCTGATTAAAAGTTGGGCTCCATCTAATTACTGTTTCATTAATCATCAGCTGGTCAGAGGATCTTGGATTATATTGTCCAATTATGATAGAGTGAAGGGTTTGATTGGGATACACAATCCAGTTCAAAATGTCAAACTCTGAATGTATGTCTCCATATTCATCAAATTGCACCACGGCTCCTGCACTGTCCGTAAAAAGGACAGTCTTCAAGTATTTATGGATCTATACCAAGAACAATGTATCCATTAGGTTCTTTTTCATATTAGAATTATCTAATGTAGAGACATAAGTGGTTTGTTGGGATTAGCAACCAAAATAAACATTGATAATAATGTGGAAGTGACATTCAGTTTTACTTGCACAACAGATTCACAGAACATGACATAAAGATTCATGTTTGGATGTAAGTTTATTAGCATAGAGTTGCTTGTGTGATTTTTTCTCTGCACGCTTCCAATCGGAAGTAACACAATAGCATATAATTCATGTCCAAACCCAGATGACACTTACGACTGCCTACGACTGTAATGTGGGAACAGCAGTGGGAAGCGGCGGGCAAATGTAGACAATGTAAGGGTGTGCCGATGCAGGTGTAGATCATTACAGTCCTGGTTTTCTCATAATTATGCTTGTTTTAGCGGTGTCAAAGGCAGCAGCTACAAGGCAGGTGTAAGTTCCAGCTAATAGTGATGACTGATACGGCATCATCTTTGTATTGATATCTACACATATTCTTTCTACTGGTTAGAAAAGAAAATGTGCATACAAGGAAGAGAGACTATATAAATTAGGGATGTGCACCGGCGACTTTTGAGGTCTCGTGTTTTGTGTTTTGGATCCGGATTTTCGTTATTTTTGAGGTTCGGATTTGTCTCGCAAAACACTTGACGAAAGGTCTCGGTTCGGATTTAAGGTATTGGATTCGGATTTTTTTTGAAAAAAACATAAAAAGTTTAAAAATCAAGTTTTTGGGCTTATTTTCACTCCTAGGCTATTATTAACCTCAATAACATTCAATAACAAGCATTTCCACTAATTTACAGTGTATTCTGAACACCTCACAATATAGTTATTAGTCCAAAACGTTGCAAAAAGGTATCTTTCTGGACTGCGTAGAGGAGTGGGTCACCACAATATATCTTAAAAACCCTGAACTTTTATGATTCGCACCAATAATTGTACCTGGACTGCGTAGAGGAGTGGGTCACCACAATATCTTAAAAACCCTGAACTTTTATGATTCGCACCAATAATTGTACCTGGACTGCGTAGAGGAGTGGGTCACCACAATATCTTAAAAACCCTGAACTTTTATGATTCGCACCAATAATTGTACCTGGACTGCGTAGAGGAGTGGGTCACCACAATATCTTAAAAACCCTGAACTTTTATGATTCGCACCAATAATTGTACCTGGACTGCGTAGAGGAGTGGGTCACCACAATATATTAAAAACCCTGAACTTTTATGAATCGCACCAATAAATGTACCTGGACTGCGTAGAGGAGTGGGTCACCACAATATATATAATAAGAAAACCATCAACTTGTTTGATTCGCACCAATAAATGTACCTGGACTGCGTAGAGGAGTGGGTCACCACAATATATATAATAAGAAAACCATCAACTTGTTTGATTCGCACCAATAAATGTACCTGGACTGCGTAGAGGAGTGGGTCACCACAATATATTAAAAACCCTGAACTTTTATGAATCGCACCAATAAATGTACCTGGACTGCGTAGAGGAGTGGGTCACCACAATATATATAATAAGAAAACCATCAACTTGTTTGATTCGCACCAATAAATGTACCTGGACTGCGTAGAGGAGTGGGTCACCACAATATATATAATAAGAAAACCATCAACTTGTTTGATTCGCACCAATAAATGTACCTGGACTGCGTAGAGGAGTGGGTCACCACAATATATTAAAAACCCTGAACTTTTATGAATCGCACCAATAAATGTACCTGGACTGCGTAGAGGAGTGGGTCACCACAATATATATAATAAGAAAACCATCAACTTGTTTGATTCGCACCAATAAATGTACCTGGACTGCGTAGAGGAGTGGGTCACCACAATATATATAATAAGAAAACCATCAACTTGTTTGATTCGCACCAATAAATGTACCTGGACTGCGTAGAGGAGTGGGTCACCACAAGATATATTAAAAACCCTGAACTTTTATGATTCGCACCAATAAATGTACCTGGACTGCGTAGAGGAGTGGGTCACCACAATATATTAAAAACCCTGAACTTTTATGAATCGCACCAATAAATGTACCTGGACTGCCTAGAGGAGTGGGCACTGGGCACCACAATAAAATATATAAAAAACCTTCAACAGGTCTGCATTACACTACACATACGGCTGCTCCTCCATCCTCTCCATCATATACATGTTGGAGTTTTAGCGTGTGACAACCTCTTGTTTTTGATAATGTCAGTGCATTTTGAATATTTTTCAATTTGCCCCACACCACTGAATGTACTTTATCTATGATACGCATCTAATTATCTTGACTGCGTAGTGTGGTGGCCCAAGTACACAATTTGGTACCGAGGCCACAATATAATTAAAAAACCCTCCACGTGTCGGAATTCCACCAAACAAGTATCTGGACTGCGTAGTGGGGTGGCCCCGGTACCCAATTTGATACCGGGGCCACAATAAAATAAATACACCCTCCACGTGTCAGAATTCCACCAAACAAGTATCTGGACTGCGTAGTGGGGTGGCCCCGGTACCCAATTTGATACCGGGGCCACAATAAAATAAATACACCCTCCACGTGTCAGAATTCCACCAAACAAGTATCTGGACTGCGTAGTGGGGTGGCCCCGGTACCCAATTTGATACCGGGGCCACAATAAAATAAATACACCCTCCACGTGTCAGAATTCCACCAAACAAGTATCTGGACTGCGTAGTGGGGTGGCCCCGGTACCCAACTTGATACCGGGGCCACAATACCTCCTCCAAACATGCTACAGACAATTCGTCATTGAGATCCCATCAAGTATGTTAAAGACAGACAGGGTCCAAGTGTTATTAGTTGACTTTGTAAAGAAAAAAACTGTCCCTGTTGCACATAGTCGTGCAATGAAGACTTACTTTTTCATTTAAAGGCACGATCTTTCAAGTGTAGTGTTTGTAAGTCTAAGTCATATTATACTTTTGGTAAAATTGGTTTTTTTTGTTCCTCTTTATGTTAATTAATTAGTAATAGAATTAAAGTAGGAAATAGAATTAAATAGAATTAAAGTAGGAAATAGAGTGGTATAGAGTTGTAGTGTGGTATAGATAGAGTGGTCCACACAATATAATAATAAAACCCTCAACTGGTCTGAATTCCACCAAACAAGTATCTTGACTGCGTAGTGTGGTGGCCCCGGTACACAATTTGGTACCGAGGCCACGATATAATTAAAAAACCCTCCATGTGTCGGAATTCCACCAAACAAGTATCTGGACTGCATAGTGGGGTGGCCCCGGTACCCAATTTGATACCGGGGCCACAATACCTCCTCAAAACATGCTCCAGACAATTCGTCATTGACAGACCCCAGACAGACAGGGTCGTAGTGTTATTGTTTGACTTTGTAAACCCAAAAAAATGTCCCTGTTGCACTTGCACATAGTCGTGCAATGAAGACTGACTTTTTCATTTAAAGGCACGATCTTTAAAGTGTCAGAAAGAGAGAGAAGACACAGGAGAGGAGAGTTGTAGCTGGGGACCTGGGGTGGAAGCTCCCAGGCTCCCCCAGCATTGCCTGGAAGTCTGAGCGTGGTGACTGAGCCAGGGCAAGGAATGTGTGCCCTGGATGAGGGGGAGAACTCCATGCCACTATAGTGAACCCAAGAGAGAGGGGGACACTGCACATGGAAGAGGCCCTGGAGTGAGGGCTGCTACAAGAGGCATGGTAGCTGTAGTGTCAGATCCTGAGGCTGAGAGTACACAGAGTGACGTGTCAGAGCACAGGAGACATTATCCCCGCAGAGGAGGGATGAGCTGCAGTTGAGAGGTCTGTTGTTGAAATAGGACATGCACACTTTAACAAACCAATCATTTCAGCGACAGGGCCTACCAAACAACTTTGACTGAAATGATTGGTTTGTTTGGGCCCCCACACCAAAAAAGCTATTCATCTCTCCCTGTACAGACTAAACAGGCTCTACTGAGGCAAGATGTCGTCCTCATCCTCAACCTCTGATTCCTCTCCCCCTACAGTGTGTACTTCCTCCTCATCACACATTATCAATTCGTCCCCGCTGGACTCCACAACCACAGGTCCCTCTGTAGTATCTGGAGGGCAGTGCTGTACTTCATTGAGGAATTGATTATTCATTTTTATAAACATCATTTTTTCAACGTTGTGAGGAAGCAACCTCCTTCGCCGCTCACTGACCAGGTTCCCCGCTGCACTAAAAACTCTTTCCGAGTACACACTGGAGGGGGGACAACTCAGGTAAAATAGAGCCAGTTTGTACAGGGGCTTCCAAACTGCCTTTTTTTCCTGCCAGTAACAATATGGACTGTCTGACATGTCTACTTGGATGGTGTCAGCAAAGTAATCATCCACAATTTTTTCTATTGTCACAGCATCCAATGCAGCGAGAGTAGACATGTCTGCAATGGTTGGCAGGTCCTTCAGTCCGGACCAGATGTTATCAGCATCCCCGCCAGTGCCTCTTTTGGGAAAACTGAGCTTTTTCCTCGCAGCCATAGATGTGGAAGAAAATGAGGGTGGAGCTGTTGGCATGTCACGGTCCTCTTCAGAGGACAATCTCCTGACCAGCAGGTCTTTGCACCGCTGTAGATTTGTGTCCGCCGGAAACAGAGACACAACATACGCTTTAAACCGAGGATCGAGCACGGTGGCCAGAATGTATTCCTCTGACTTTAAAAGAGTGACCACCCTCGGATCCTGGCAAAGCGTACGAAGGGCTACATCCACAAGAGCTACATGCTTGCTGTAATCGCAATGGCTTACCAGCTCCTCCCTCACTTTCTCCAGCTGCTTCTGCAACAGCCTGATCAGGGGAATGACCTGACTCAAGCTGGCAGTGTCGGAACTGACTTCTCGTGTGGCAAGTTCAAATGGCTGCAGAACCTTGCACAACACGGAAATCAGTCTCCACTGCGCTTGACTCAGGCGCATCCCCACTCCTTTGCCTATGTCGTAGGTGGCTGTGTAGGCCTGAATGGCTTTTTGCTGCTCCTCCATCCTCTGCAGCATATAGAGGGTGGAGTTCCAGCGCGTCACAACCTCTTGTTTGAGGTGATGGCAGGGCAGGTTCAAGCTTTTTTGATGTGCCTCTAGTCTGCGGTAGGCACTGGCTGAATGCCGAAAGTGTCCAGCAATTTTGCGGGCCACCGCAAGCATCTCCTGCACACCCCTGTCACTCTTGAGGTAATGCTGCACCACCAAATTAATGGTGTGGGCAAAACATGGGACGTGCTGGAAATTGCCCATATTTAATGCCCGCACAATGTTACTGGCATTGTCTGACACCACAAATCCCCATGAGAGTCTAAGTGGGGTAAGCCACTGGGAGATAATTTCCCTCATTTTCTCTAATATGTTGTCAGCGTTGTGCCTCTTATTAAAGCCTGTAATGCACAATGTTGCCTGCCTTTGCATGAGCAGCCATTTTGTAGATGCTGCTACTGATGCAGCTGTTGCTGTTGCTGCGGAAGGGGATGCATCTACCCAGTGGGCTGTCACAGTCATATAGTCCTTCGTTTGCCCAGAACCACTTGTCCACATGTCCGTGGTTAAGTGGACAGTGGGTACAACCACATTTTTAAGAGCACTGAGGACACTTGATCGTACTTCTCTGTACATTTTTGGTATCGCCTGCCTAGTGAAGTGGAATCTCGAGGGGATTTGGTACCGGGGACACAATACCTCCATCAACCCTCTAAATCCCACTCCACTGATGGCGGACACCGGGCGCACGTCTAACACCAACATTGCAGTTACAGCCGCAGTTATACGCTTTGCAATAGGGTGACTACTATCGTATTTGGTGGTCATGGCAAACGACTGTTGGACGGTCAATTGTTTGGTGAAAGACTTAGCGGTCTTACGACTTCCCCTCTGGGAAGATGACCGACTAACAGCAGCAACAGCAGCAGTGGCAGTAGTAGGCGTACCGCTGCAGGATTCCTCGGATGAATCCCGTATTGAGGAGGACTCAGTCTGGCTGGTGACTTGGGCTGCAGGACTGAATCTGATGGAGATTGTGGAGGAAGTTGACGAGGAGGGTGTTGCTGGTGTGTATCCAACTGGACCACGGGATTTAGGTGTCCCTGTACCGATGAGGGTCCTAGCCCCAGTTCCTGAACTAACCACTGAACTATGAAGGTTATTCAGGTGACGTATAAGGGAGGATGTTCCTAGGTGGGCAAGATCCTTACCCCTGCTTATTTGAGCTTTACATAAGCTACATATTGCCATACATTGGTTGTCTGGATTTGGATAAAAATAACTCCAGACCGAAGAGGTGCATTTTTTGGTCTTCTGACCAGGCATGACGATGGGCTTTTTCATCCCATGGACATCAGCTGTTTCCCCCCCTGGTGCCTCATTTACAATAACCACATCACCATCCTCATCATCAAGTTCCTCCACAGCGCCAGCTACATCATCAATAGCCTCCTCCCGAGCCACCTCTTCCCGTACAGTGATGGGAAGGTCAGGCTTGACAACCACCAACACCCTTGGACTCGCCTTGGGGATTTGTGATAATTTCTCTTTAGAAGGCAGAGTTGTTTGCTGTTTTGTTGCTGACAGCATAACTCTCTTCAATTTTTTGTAGGGGGGGGGAGGAGGAGGAGGGCTAAGATCCGTGGGTGAAGCTGAACCACTAGTCATGAACACGGGCCAGGGCCTAAGCCGTTCCTTGCCACTCCGTGTCGTAAATGGCATATTGGCAACTTTACGTTTCTCCTCAGATGATTTTAAGTTTCTCTTTTTGCTACTTTTTCTTAACTTGGGCTTTTTGGATTTTACATGCCCGGTACTACGAGATTGGGCATCGGGCTTGGAAGACGACGTTGATGGCATTTCATCGTCTATGTCATGACTAGTGGCAGCAGCTTCAGCATTAGGAGGAAGTGGGTCTTGATCTTTCCCTACTTTATCCTCCAAATTTTTGGTCTCCATTATATGTAGCACAAGATACTGCAGAATGTGTGAACTTGGTAATATTGCAGTACCAATGGACTTATACTGCTGGATTGGTTTTGCAAATTTGGTTATAATTATTATATATTTTTTTTTTTATTTATTTATTTTTTTTTTTACTTTTTTTTTATTTTTAAAAAACTTGGGAATCGTGGGGAAATAACTATGCCCTTAGAAGCACAGAGCACAGGACACAGCACCACTGGACTGAACAGGACACGGCACAGGACCCAGCAGCACTACGGAACTCAGCAGGACAGAGCACAGGACACAGCACCACTGGACTGATACTGCAGAATGTGTGAACTTGGTAATATTGCAGTACCAATGGACTTATAATGCTGGATTGGTTTTGCAAATTTGGTTATAATTATTATATATATTTTTTTTTTTAAAATTTTTATTATTTTTTACTTTTTTTTTATTTTTTAAAAACTTGGGAATAATGGGGAAATAACTATGCCCTTAGAAGCACAGAGCACAGGACACAGCACCACTGGACTGAACAGGACACGGCACAGGACCCAGCAGCACTACGGAACTCAGCAGGACAGAGCACAGGACACAGCACCACTGGACTGATACTGCAGAATGTGTAAACTTTGTAATATTGCAGTACCACTGGACTTTTACTGCTGAATGTGTGAACTTGGTAATATTGCAGTACCAATGGGCTTATACTGCAGGATTGGTTGTGAAAATTTTGTGGTAATTAAAAAATATTAAAGTAGTTTTTGGTATTTTTTAAAAAAACTTTTTTTTATTTTTTTAAACACAGGGGAATATTGGGGAAATAACTATGCCCTTAGAAGCACAGAGCACAGGACACAGCACCACTGGACTGAACAGGACACAGCACAGGACCCAGCAGCACCACTGACCTCAGAAGGACAGAGCACAGCACACAGCACCACTGGACTGATACTGCAGAACACAGCACAGCACAGCACAGCACAGCACAGCACAGCACTAAACAGCACTAAACAGCACAGCACAGCACAGAACTAAACAGCACAGAATTAAACAGCACAGAACTAAATAGCACAGAGGACCACCTAACACACCCTCCCTCTACCCTGATCAATGCCCGAGTGAAGATGGCGGCGACTAGCGGGGAATTTATAGGATCCGAGTATCGCGAGATCCGACAACGGGATTATGAGTCAGAGCCTCAGTTTCACTTTTGAATTTGGCGCCAATACCCGGATCTGTCTCGGATCCGACTCGGATCCGCAACGTTCGGGTGGGCTCGGATTTCAGAAATCCGAGCGCGCTCATCCCTAATATAAATGCATTGTATGTACATTAAACATAAAGAAAATCCTGATTTATCTATATATAATGTAAAAAACATTTTTTAAACACATATTTTTATTAAGTCGCCTGGTGATTGATCCAAACTAACCTTTACTTAATAGCCTTTACAGGTATCTTCTTAACTAAGAAATAAAGACAAGGGAGGCTTTCCTAGTGGAGCAAGGTCACAAAATGTATTGAAATAATTTAAAATAAGTGGTGGTGAAGAAAAAAGCATGGCCAATCAGCTACCAGCTATACTACATACCAACATGATGTGCCTAAATGTTCTCCTATGCTTCTAGGCTAGAAAACCCCACTCTTTCTGATTTGGCTCAGTAGCTGGGATGTGAATGCACAGATGGTGTCCCATAACCACCCTAGAGTTGAAGTGTAACTAATGATGAGTCTCCCTATTGAGGGAAAGTGTTCCACCAACACACACATGCAAAATTTATGGCTGCTTATTAACATCATTTCTCACCACAGTTAGGTTCCCAACCCCAGGAACCGCAGCTCACCAACTACCATGATCCTTCAATGTTCAATAACACTCCAAAAACCCTGCTCGATAAACAGAGCCAGACCTAATTCCATGTGGAGTGCTCTATCTAGCCTGTATAGATGACTACAGCCAAATTTCATTCTGTGGTGAATTACCTCTGTCCCTCCATTTTCTAATAAAAATTTAGCCAAGGCTGACATTAAGTTAGAACAGACCATATTGATACTAGCTCCACCATTGGTGCATCTCCATACCTTCCTGTCGGACCATATTAAACTAGTATCCGTCCAGTTATCCAGTATTGTGCTAAAATCGTCTTTAATCCTCCCAAACAGCTCCATACCCTTCAAAATTCCTTGATCATTCCATTCTAGCTGTATAATACATACAACAGTAATACCAAATTTAGCATCAGCAAGGTGCAAGTTTTAAAGAATGGAAGGCTGATGCACACCCCTAGAATCTAAACATGTTTTGCCCCTATCTACCAGAAAAATTGCCATGTTATTGGCTGAAGGGCTCTTGTTAGCTCAGAACACAAATGAATGTCCCACAATCCCCACCTTCACCTGAGACATAAGGGAATAACACATTACATTCCAAACAGCCTTAAACACAATGAGAAAAACATGAAAAACAATATCCAGGTACTCCAGTAAACCCAGCTTACCTAGCAGGGGAAAGGAAAAAAGGGTGACCCATAAAGAGGTGAAACCGTAAAAACCCTTAAAGGGCCATTAACCAAGGAACAAAATGCATGCCAATGCCAGCAAGGCTTTTCATTTCTCCAAGAAAAAAATATTCCTTCTAAACATCTATGTCACGCACCGGACCTGCATGTGGATTTCTGCAAACTTACCTGCCCCAAGCAAGCAATCCTCTCGGCGGTTGACGCCATCACATGGGGAGCAGAAATACACATAAGCAGCAATGGTAGTGCCGGTGCAAGCACAGGAGAGATGACAGTGGGAGGAATAGAGGGGTTGCAAAGGAATGGAAATTGAGGAGCACAACATGTGGAGAAAGAGGCAAACAGGCAAAAGGGGAAGGCAAACAAGCAAAGGAGGAAAAACAGGAAAAGGAGCAGAAGGTGAAGCATGGGAGGGATCTGGCAGGGAAGATGATCTTGGTGGAGAATGCATAGAATGGGGGGCAAGGAATGGGAGCAGCATTGCAACTGTTGCTGGGTTAAGTAGGATGGCGGGTGGCAGCACTAAGTGCCCGCCTCACTGACACTGGCTGATGGAGGTAGGAGGGAGGAATGAGAATACTATACAGGCACCGCTGGGAGATGGAGGGTGTCTGTGCACTAGTGTGTGTGGGGGGCCATGTGATTTATGGGGGGCAGCTAAAAGCCTCAATGAGGGGGAACTCAATAACTATATACAACAGGAGTTGTGATAGAAATAGAAAGGGGAAATAAATAGAGGTAAGCAGGAATTAAAAAGAAAAGAAGCTGAAAGTAGAGGACAGGAAAAGGGACAAAGAAATTATAAATTTGATAGTTAAACAGTAAGTGTTTTGAAAAAAACAGGTTTTTGCCATGGGACAACAGCCTGTAAATTAGGATTTTTCAGGGTCAAAAGAACAAACACACCCTATACATAAGCATATATAGCCACCCCTTAGCACGCCGTCCCCTTTGACTCTTTCTCATTTGCCATCAAGAGGTGCATTTATACACAGACCAACAGATTAACTCTTGCAAGAAATCAGAAGGTTCTACCAAATCATGGGCACTTACACTACATGGACAAAAGTATTTGGCCTACATGTTAATTTTAGAATTGAGGTATTTCAATCAGACCCGTGGCCAGAGGTATATAAAATCAAGCACCTTGCCAAGCAGGCTCCATTAGTAAATATTTGTAATACAAAATGTACTGTGATAAGATGCCACCTTTGCAATATTACTATATGACAGTGTGAAATTTCATCCCTGATGGATATTCCACGGTGATATTATTAGAAAGTGGAAGCATTTAGGGACAATAGCAACTCAGCCACAAAGCAGAAGACCAGGTAAAATCATAGAGCGGGGTCAACAATTGCTGAGGTGCATGGTGCGTAAAAGTCGCCAACGCTCTGCTGATTCCATAGCTGAAGAGTTCTGAACTTCCTCTGGCATCAGTTAAGCACAAAAACTGTGCAGCAGGAGCTTAATGGAATGGGTTTCTATTGTCGGGAAGCTGCATGCAAGCTTTACACCGACACTTGACTGTGGAGCAGTGGAACTGTGTTCTGTGGAGTGAAGAATCATGCTGCTTTGTTTGGCAGTCTGATGGGCAAGTCTGGCTTTGGCGGATGCCGGGAGAACATTAGATGCTTGAGTGCATTATGCCAACTGTGAAATTTGATGGAGGAGGGATAATGGTATGGGGCTATTTTTCAGGGTTTGGGCTAGGCCCCATATCTCCAGTGAAGAACAATCTTAATGCTTCAGCATACCAAGTCATTTTGGACAATGCTATGCTTCCAACTTTGTGGCAACAGTTTGGGTAAGGCCCTTTTCTATTCCGGCATGACTGTGCCCCAGTGCACAAAGCCAGAACTACAAAGACACAGTTTGATAAGTTTGGTGTGGAAGAACTTTGTCAGGATTACCACTATGAAACCACAGAGAGAGCGTAGTTAGCAAAGTGGTTTTTGTTAAATACCGGTTAGACAGGTTTCAGGATGCAGTACGGTAAGGTGTGGCAGAAACAGCAAACAACAGATGGTGAATGTGATGGTGTGCAGGACTTTACCACGAAGTATAGGAGATAACACACAAGGTGCGATGGTCTGCGGAGCAAGGTACTGAAGGTAACAGACACAGGATGCAATGATCTGCAAGACTTTAGCACAAGGTAGTGGAGGCTGCTGGTAACAAACTGCAACAGTTTAGTTCTCTGTAACACTGGAGAGTTGAAAGCAGGTATTGTTGATAAAACTCTGCAGCAGGATAATGCAGAAACACTGGAGGGCTGAAAGCAGGTACAGAGTCACAGTCAAGCCGAGTCAGGGTTCACAGGCAGAGGTGCAAAAACAGAGGGACAAGCAGAGGTCAATTCCAGAAGATCAATCAGGAGAGAACACAGGTAATGGCAACAGATGATCTGGCCAAGACTGTTGGGAAAAGCAGGGTTTTGTAGGGCAGAGGCAGGTGTTAATCATCCTGGAGTAACAAGGCCTTTTTGGCAGGTAAGACAGCAGCCTGAGTACCACAGTGGCCCATTTGGTGAAACAAGGGTACTACAGGCAGGATGCATAATATATATATATATATATATATATATATATATATATACAAAAGGTCCAACATAATTCCTGACAGACAGGAGCTGCAGGATGCAAATCGTGACAAACTTGACTGGCTCACACGGAGCCCTGACCTCTCATCCAACATCAGTGCCTGACCTCATAAATGGTCTACAGAATGAATGGGCAAATTCCCACAGAACCACTCTAACATCTAGTGGAAAGAATTCCAAAAAGAGTGGAAGCTGTTATCGCTGCATAAAGGGGACCAACTTCATATTAAAGTATATATATTTGAATACAATGTCATTACAGTCCATGTGGGTGTAATGGTCAAGCTCTCAAACACTTTTGTCCATATAGTGTATATGCCTTCAGGCCCATCGCAAAAGTTCAGTTAGCTTAATGGTTACAGTATTATGAGTTGGCAATTTATTTTCAAAAATATTTTTTTAGCAGGTGTTCTTGTGAGACTTTATATTGCATATGCGTCTCCTGCACTCTCTTATGTCTGTTAACATACAACAACTAATGTTTAGGTGAGCATGCTTACACCCAGATTAAAATCTAAATACATCTCGAGATTTGCTCAGATTTAAATATGGGCTGAATTACACTCATGTTCTCTGCTCTTTTTTCAACCAAAAGTTGCGTGCAAGTTGTGTTAGGACTTAAATCAGGTAAAAAACTTTGGGAAAATCAGGGAAGGTACAATGGACACAGCTGGGCCATATTTAGAGTTAGCAATAAATCCATACGGCACAACTTTGTACCTTGGCAAACCCATGTTATTCTGCATAAGGAAGTGGTGGGGAGGTGATGGTGGGGGAAAATATTTTCTCTGCATGCAAAAAACAGAAAGCATATAGCCCCTTCCATCATCACCACATGTTTTGTTCATGTGCAAAATTCCAACCTTTAGCTGAATTTTCTCAAAATTATAAATGAGGCTTAATGGCTCTTTTTTACAATGTCTTTATTGAACCTTGCACCCCACAACTACACCTGAACTAAGATACTTCAACAAGGTCCCAATAAAATGCCACCCTTCCTAAAAAATAAATCCCCTTTCCATTAGATTCCAAGTGGCCTATTGCTGCATCTCCATCAGTTTGATTGGGCCTGATCTCAGATGAGTGCAGATATTGTATTCCCTGAGTACATACAAAGTTTGCACCTGAACACTCAGGACCTGATTCATCAAGGCCTGTTTTGTCATACACAAAATCACTTTTTTCGCATGCCCAGAACCGGGAATATGCCAATGACGCAGCAATGTTCACTGCATCTACGTATGAAAAGGACTCTTACTATAGCCTACGATTTTATAAGGGCATGCCAAACTCGAGCCCACACAACCACAACTGAATCAAGTTATGGGCATCTCAAAGTTATTTGTTCTCCTGCCATATCTCTTGCCCTAGTTATAGGGCTAGTTGAAGTTCTGGGTATAGTGATGGCAGTCGCGTATGCATGTTATAACATGTGTTTTATAATCTTAATAAATGTATTTCATGTATACAAAAAAAATTTTTTTTAGCTGTTTTGCCATTAATGCTTATATTATAAACAAGTAACATTAATTCATTTTTTTTTCTGTGCATTCTTTAGCCAATGAATATACCACATAAGCATTGGATGTATCCTGCATTGTCTTGTGTAGGAGAGCAGAGCAGACCTACACTTAAATTCATCAGCGCACGTATCTTTAGATCCATATCCTGTTAAATTTGGGAGTACACAGAGCTGATTTATGTCCTTTTTTATTTAAGCAAAATGCACGTTGTGCTCGGTATGTGTACCTTGATGAATCAGGCTTTTCGATCCTTTCTTCTTTAAATAGACAATTGAGAGGTTTCGCCCATGACCATAATTTGAAATGATCAGATTGAAATGCAGAAATCACAATGAATGTGCAGTCAGGAAAAATTTAGCAAATTAAGTGACTTGCCCAATCAGATTCGGTAGTACACATGCACCTAGCCACAGTTGTGGGAGATAATGGGCCTCAGGCATTTAGGAAAGTAAGGCAAAAAAAGTACTAACTTAGCACTTTGACAAAACCATGTTGCATTGGAGGAGAGGTAAATTTAAAATGTGAGGACAGATTTATAGTTGGGATAGGACATGTTCTAGATCAACTTTAAATTTCAGTGTAAAAATAAAGCTATAAAGTAACTGTGTGCTACATGAAAAAGCAGCCAGTATTTAACTTATGTGCAAAATGATAAATTAATTTGCACCCCTTGCATTGTAACATGGTTTTGTCCAGGAGTCTTAAATAAGATACCTCTTCACATAAGATCCTTAATGAATCAGGCCCATGGTTTGTCCAGGAAAATGGTAGCTCCTTTTTTTTTGCCTTACTTTCCTTAATGAATCAGACCCTATGTCTACTGACTAAGCCATCTGCAGTAGAGAGATTTGTGCAGTTTGGTTGTTTTTCATGCCACAACTATTTATGCGAGTTGCAATTAATATACCTCAATGTAATATAAACTAAACATCTCATGTTGCAGATTCAAAGCTATAAATACGAGTATGGGCACAATTTTTTAAAGCAAAGAGTCTCAACAAGCAAAGTTTAGCACAAAAAAATCCGGCCTACTCAAATATGATGTGTCAGCAGAAGTCTACAAATGACTCGATTTTTAAAGATGGGATTTTTACACACCAGGTACTATTCGATAGACCATACCTGAGTGTAGCCAGGGAAAGGAGGGCTGTTGGTTTACTACATAAAATAATGATGGTTATCATCATCATCATCACCATTTATATATATAGCGCCACTAATTCCGCAGCGCTGTACAGAGAACTCATTCACATCAGTCCCTGCCCCATTGGAGCTTACAGTCTAAATTCCCTAATATAGACACACACTCACACATACAGACAGACAGGTAGAGACTAGGGTCAATTTTTGATAGCAGCCAATTAACCTACCAGTATGTTTTTGGAGTGTGGGAGGAAACCGGAGCACCCGGAGGAAACCCACGCAAACACAGGGAGAACATACAAACTCCACACAGATAAGGCCATGGTCGGGAATCAAACTCATGACTTCAGTGCTGCGAAGCACAAGTGCTAACCACTAGGCCACTGTGCTGCCCTGGTTATGGTCTATTAAATGCTTTCAGATTTAACTAAAAAAAACAGTCCAGAGTGAACATAACCGTTACCATTTGTTAAGTGTGCTAAACATTTTTCAAATGTGACGCATATATTTACTGCATAAAAACTTCTACAATTACATTTCTTGAAATCAGGGTCATGCATCAGTGTAGAAGATTATGGCAATCACCAGCTCACAACAGAATTTACATTTTGGTGTCTGCTTCTGACCACTCCTAAATGTTAAAGTTGCAAAGCTCTTTCCTAGGCTGCATTTTTATATGGTAGGACAACAATATGGGCCTGAGTCATTAAGGAGATCAAAGCATAAAAAAGGAGTTACTGCGCCTGGGCAAAACCATGTTGAATTGGAGGGGGAGGCAAATCTAAATTGTGGGGAAAGATTTGTAATTGGAGTAGGTCATATTCTAGATCAATTTTAAGTTTTAGTGTAAAAATAAAGCTATCAAGGATTCGTGTGCTAAATGAAAAAACAGCCAGTATTTAACTTATGTGCAAAATCGTAAACTAATTTGCACCACTTGCATTGTAGCATGGTTTGTCATTTACTCGTTTTTTTGCCTTACTTTCTTTAATGACGCAGGCCCTATAAGTGCACTACCTATATAAAATACTAATCATCATTATCTATTTATATAGCGCCACTAATTCTGCAGCACTGTACAGAGAACTCATTCACACCAGTCCCTGCCACATTGGAGCTTACAATCCAAATCCCCTAACATACACACATACAGAGAGAGACAAAGGGCAATTTAATAGCAGCCAATTAATTTACCAGTAGGTTTTTGGAGTGTGGGAGGAAACCGGAGCACCTGGATGAAACCCACGCAGACACAGGGAGAACATATAAACTCCACACAGATAAGGCCATGGTCTGGAATTTAGCTCATGACACCAGTGCTGTGAGGCGGAAGTGCTAACCACTAAGCCACCTTGCTGCCCATAGATGTGTAACACTGACTGATGTGTAAAACTGCCTGATGTATGTAACTGCGTGATGTGTATAACTGACTGATGTGTAAAACTGTCTGATGTGTATAAATGACATAAAACTAATATTATGATGTTATATACCTTACCTTCCAAGCTTGCATGTCATAATTATCACTGTGTTCCAACTTAACATTGGTTCGCATGTTGTGCAAGCTATGTGCCAAGCCATATACAGCATTGTATATAGTGTAGCTGTAGACAGAAATCTCCTTGTACATATGTTCGTGTTGTGAATGTTTTAGTGTTTCATTTCCAGTACATAGCTCTAGAGAACTAGGAATTCCTCTTAACATACAATCAAATATTTCTTGCCATGCCTGTTCAATAAATATATCATTTGGGTAAAGGTGAGGTTGCACATTTAGTATAAAATCTGCTAAGTTTGGTATAGTATTTGTATGCAGAACAAATGATAAACTTCCATTGAAAGAATTAAAGTTTAGAAAGTTATGTTCAAATTCATTGGAAACCTCCCACTGGGAGGAAATGAGCCATACTTTATCTGGGATAGGAAAGTTGTATAATGTGATTTGTAATGTAAACATGTAGTCTTTATCCCCATAAACAATTATTACATTAGCCGAGGTGCTTCTCAGTGTGTCAACAATTCGTTTTTGCCTTCTCTCTTCTAAGGCATCATGGTAAGGAATAAATTCCAAAAATGCTACACAAGACTTATGTTGCTCCAGCTCTGTTTGCAGCACTTGGCTGGCTTTTAGACCCGACTCATTGTCTGGAACCAATAGACCGATCCAGGACCATCCAAAAAATGTTATTAGTTTAATGATAGCTTTAAACTGTAGATTATCATTGGGAACAGTGCGATAGAAGGAGGGAAACTGAAGTTTATTACTAAAGACTGAATCCATCGATGAATAACTAATCTGAAATATAAATAAAAAATTATATGTAACCTTAAACAAAGCAAAGATAATGTAAAAAGTCACAGTAAACAATTAATTCAGCCAGAGATAAGTTAAATTGGTGCAAAATTTTCTATAAATCATTTTTCTCTCTGAAATTGTATTTTACAAAGATGCAAGGCTCCAGCGTTAGATTCTTTAAATACAACTTTTGGTGCTCTATTCCAAGTTATGCCATTTTGGACTGTGTTTGTAAATTTGTGCTTTGCAGAATGTATGGTTTATGAATAGACCTGACAACAATCAATTCATTTGCATAATATATGCATTAGGTCACAATCAAGAGTATAAGTAAAATTGGCTGCAATTAAATACTTAGGCTTCTCCATAACTAAAAATGACTCTCTCCTCCACCAAGCCAAATGCGGACCCCTCTTGAGAACCATTGCCCAAGATCTAATACAATGGAAAACTCTCTAATTTTCATGGTTTGGCAGAATCAACACAATTAAAAAGTGCTGCCCAGACTTTTATATCTGCTTCAGAATCTCTCAGTCCTGGTCTCTATGATTCCTTTAAAAACTATGTAACATTTTTATTTGAGGGCGTGAGAGGAACCTAGATTACGTTGATCTATTTTAGCTTAATCTATATCTGAAAAACGCCAACGCCTCCCAATCCTACAAAATGATTATTACTCTACACAACTTAATCACATAATTTCTTGGCAACCAGCACCTGACTATAAGATATGGGTCCACATAAAGAACTCCTTTCTTCTGGAATATGAGCTCAGTATACTTCACAGGCTGCTTAGGGTCAATAGGCCAGTTTGGCATATTTGGTACCTACTAATCATTTCACACTCACCTTATGGTTGTTAAGACTCTGCCATTAGTTTGTAATTGACTTGCAGTACCTCTTTTCCAACAGAAGTGCTGCTGTTTTACCTTTGAACATTGCACCTTGCCTGCAGGAGTTAACCTCCTTCCCTGATTAGTGCCTGCACCTATTCCACTGCTTCATATACCTGCCGCTGTCATTGCCCCTTGCAGTTCATCTTTTATCCTTGCTTCTGTGGGTGCTGTCTGTATACCCTGAGAATATTCTGTTGCAGCTAGATACTCAGTTCTGACCTCTGCCTGTGACCTGACCATCCCTGATTGTTGCCTGGATTAACCTATTGCTAGTCACCCCGACTACGCATATCACTGCCTGGACAACGCTTTGCCAGGTATTTGACTCTGCCTATTCATCTGTGATTCCATTTGTAAGCTTCAGGTTCATGGTGTCTGCTGTCTGCTTCATTGGACTTACCTGTGTTCTGCCTTTTGTCTGTGATACAATTTCCCAGTCTCAGCTTTGTGGTGTCCGTTGTCTGCCTATTGACCTTATCTGTGCTCACTATGTTCCACCATCCAGGCTGGCAGCTTGATCTGGCTTCTGCACCATCCTATGTACTGTGCTGCTCTCCAGTGCCATCTCCATACAGACCACAACTGGTATTAAAACCAACCTTGATTTTTGAACCTGAACTATTAATCATTCCCTACATCCGTGGCTCAAACCTGGTTGACTTGCTACCTTGTACTGTGGTTAACCCTTCATATCCAAGAACTGTTGTACTATGGACAGACCTTGCTATTTCATATGTTTGAAACACATCATTGCTTGTTCTGAGTTGATGTTCAAAAGTACCAATTGGGTTTCTATGTGTATTTGCCTTAATAAACATACTTTGTTTTATTCAAATGCTTCTGCCTCACACTGAGTTCATTCTAGGGATCATAACAATGGTAGAAGATCAACAGATAACTTAAATTGGCAGTATTTCCTCCGTTTGACACCAATATGGACACGCTCTCTCTTCCCAGCGAGTTTTGATCAATACATGTCTATCCCTTGAAAGAACAAAAACTAAGACTGCTTTGTCCACATCATGGGAGAGCTGGATCCTACTTCTTTTCAACACATACAGAAAAGAATCATCCCCTCCCCCATGTACCATTACCAATATATGCAGATCAAAAGCTTTATACAGTCACAAACTAGGGCAAAATCCCTGTGCAAACTCATTCAGTTTGAAAGATTATATCTCTATTCAGTTGAATGCAAAAGTAATATTTTGGCAATATACAACTTGATAGTGACGCCAGACCCCACGGAGCAGCCTGGGATAGTGATCTGGGAGGGATGGGTTGTTATCAGAGAACATATGGCCAAAGCGTCTATAAGTGTGGGCATTCATGAAACTTCATATATAGTCTATTCATAGTGGTACTTAGTCCTGGCAAAACTCCATCTCATCTATGCCCAATCCATCAAAATTTGCTGGAGAGACTGCAGGAACATTGGGACGCTCCTTTTCATATAGTGTTTGTGTCCAGTAATACAATTATTTTGGGATATGTTTGTGATACTGATTGATCAGGTTATCGGCTTTGAAGTCCCCAAAAATCCTGCAACCTTTTTGCTGAACCACCCTATAGGAAACCTGAATAAAGCTTATGATAAACTGATAATACATATCAGTAACTCAGCCACATCCCTCCTAGCAAAGCTTTGAAAAAAGAAACCCCGCCTCCCTCCATGGAAACATTTATTTAGGTTTTATTGTATCCATAGAATACATTAATAGCACTCAGAATAACTTGATGCCTAAGCTTCAGATGATGTGGACTCCATGGTTTCAGTTTACTTGTAACCCACTACCAGGATGTGTCTTAAACTTTGGGGCATCATCTTTAGCTTGTGAACCCTCCCCTCCTCCTATCTTCAGGAGGATGAACTACATAAAAACAGCAGCATAAATCAGGCCATTTCTTAGAGCCATTCCTTATGTTCCTTTTCTGAGTAGTCATATCTAGCAATAGGGAAATGGACGTATAAGAAACACAACACACAAGTCATTGTTGATAGTTTATATAACTGTCTAATTTTTTTATTTTTTTCAAAGATTTGTTTATTCAAGGTCATTAACAAACATAAAAGAATGGTACATCATCAACAAGAATCTGTCAACGGGTATGACAAGGTCATCATAGGTGTAATATGCAGCAGTGTAATAAAGGTGTGGATAAACCAATTAAAGGGACCATAGTTTTTCAAAGAATTTTGATACAGGGAGAGTGAGTAAAGAAAAGCAGAAAAACAGAGAGGAAGATGACAGTGGAAAAGGAGAGAATAGGGAAATAAACTCTGTCAGATGAGCTAGTACTCGTTTGGGGTTGCGAGCCCGTAGGAGCCAGAGGAGGGTAGCAGGGGTGAGTAGACCCACACATTCAGCCTCAACAGATATCCAAACCCTGGAAGCCGTGTGACCACACCATAAGACACACTGAGCGATTGAGGCAGTTAAATAATAGTGTTTGAAATGCGGGATTCCAAGGCCACCACCCCGATAGGATCTCTGAAGGACTCGCAGCCCTGTTCGTGGTCGTTTGCCTGCCCAGATAAATTTAGAGGTAATGTATTGGAGGTATTTGAACACATAGGGGGAATTCAAATAGGGAGTGTTTGGAACAGATATAGCAATCTCGGGAGGTTGGTCATTTTTACAGCATTAATATGTCCTATCTCGCCTTATATTGCTCCCCCTCTGTCACAGTTTCAGCCAATGGATACACTTTATCGCTCTTCAATATATCGAATGGTACGCACTTATCTTTGTATTAGTGATTGAAATAAAGTATTGGCGAGACCAGGATTGTAGGTCAGACTTCACTTTGGAGAGGGTGTGGGGAAAGTTGGCTTGAAAGAGCAGGTGATGGCGTTTAGTTAATAAAACACCTACGTATTTTTGTTTTTGTAGTCGCCAGTTGATGGGATAATGTTGTTCTAACAGACATTTGTCTGATTGGGGAATATAGAAGTCTAGCGTCTCGGTTTTATCAGGATTAATTTTATATCCTAAAAAATGGCCATAGGTTTCTAGTTCAGAAAGGATTGGGGTAAGGGAAGTGATGCTTTGAGAAATACTCAGAAGAACGTCATAGGG
The DNA here is from genome assembly GCF_038048845.1 of Mixophyes fleayi. NCBI lineage: Eukaryota > Metazoa > Chordata > Amphibia > Anura > Limnodynastidae > Mixophyes > Mixophyes fleayi. Next base: position 63,210,793 of record NC_134413.1, read on the forward strand.
AGCTACTTTATGGTCTGTCTTACCTACTCGAACACCTGAGATCGCCCTATTAGCACGAATCCTGGCAGTTAGGGGTTCAATCGCTAATGCAAAGATAAGTGGGGAGAGGGGGCATCCCTAATGTGTACCGTTCGATATATTGAAGAGCGATAAAGTGTATCCATTGGCTGAAACTGTGACAGAGGGGGAGCGATATAAGGCTGAGACACCTTTCAAAAATTTACCGGAGAAACCCATCGATCCAAGGACCCCGTACATAAACGGCCAAGAAATGCAATCAAAAGCTTTTTCGGCATTTAGTGCCATAAGTAGAGAGAGGATTTTGCCAACATGTATGGAATGGATTAGATTAACAGACCTCCTGGTATTGTCTGGGGTCTGTCTCCCTGCAATAAATCCGACTTGATCCGAATTAATCAGGATCGGGAGGAGGGGGTTCAATCTAGTGGCCAGAATCTTAGCGTAGATGTTAAGTAAAGAGATAGGTCGATATCCAGCGCAGTATGTGAGGTCTTTTTCAGGTTTTAGAATAACTGCAATATTAGCCTGAGTGGTAGCTAGGTCAAAGGATGCCCCCTCTAGGATTTGGTTAAAGAGGGAAGTCAGGTGAGGGGAAAGTGTCTCAGCAAGTTTCTTATATTATTGGGATGTAAACCTGTCACAACCAGAGGCTGATGAGGATTTAAGCGTCTTTATGGCTGCTAAGACTTCTTCAAAAGTGATATCAGCATTAAGTGTAGAGAGTTGGGAGAGGGTAAGTTTAGATAGAGGTGTACCAGCTAGATATGATTCAATGGAGTCCGACATGAGATCCATTCTTTGGCTGCAGAGCAGGAAGATTGTACAGGGAGGTAAAGAAGTTTCTAAATTTGTTATCTATTTCTAGGGGGTCATAAGTGATGGAGTTGGTGGATTTCTTATGTATGTTATCAATCAGAGCATGAGCGTGCTTCTGTCGAAGCTCTCTGGCCAACATTGAATCCACTATGTCCGCTTTATAAAAAAAACGCTGTTGAACCTTTTATAAGAGACAGGCAGCTCTGCGAGACAGTACCGTGTTCAATTGGCATTTCAGTGACTCAATCTGTGATAAGAGGGCAGGGACAGAGTTTATTTTGTGTTGCGTCAACAGGTCTGTGATGCGTTGTTCAAGGGAAGATATTTCTAAGGCGTTTCTTAGCTTGCGAGGCGGTGCTAATGGAGCTGGTTATGTATTACTGCTTTGTGGGCCTCCCATATGATCCCTGGCACCATCTCTGGGGATGAGTTTTCTTGAAAGTAATTAGAAATAGCCGTTTTGATGTCACTGAAAGTGGTAGAATTTAACAGAAGGAAGTCATCCAGGCACCAGCATGGCGAGCATGGATACTGTTGTAGAGAAGTAGATATACTCTCGCATGATCTGTCCAAGAGAAAGGAGTAATTCCAGCTTGAGTAACCATAGTCATGAGTGATTGAGACACATGGAGCATATCAATGAGTTATAGTTGGTGAGGGGCAAGAAAATGAGTGTAATCTCTAGCAGTAGGGTTTCTAAGGCTCCAGATGTCATAGAGGGTGTGCTGCTTCAGTAACGCGGACAAGGTCAAGCAGACTCTAGAGGGTGGAGCAGGTGGTGTTCGACAGGAAGTGGAGGTTTTGTTTAACTGTTGATGTAATATGATATTGAAGTCACCCCCCACTATGACATGACCTTGGGCTAATCTCTCAATGTGTCTAAATAGTTTGGTTAGGGGCATAGATTGAAACTAGAGTGATTAATGTGGAAGGAAGTGTACCCAGTACCAGTAGGAAATGCCCCTCTGGGTCAGCATAAGAAGAGGCGGTTCGGAAGGTGACCTTGCTATGTATAAAAATAGCAACTCCCCATTTTTTACAATCAGCTGAAGCAAAGAAGCTCTATGAAAATTGTTTAACCTGGAGTTGTGTGTGAGTACCTGTGAGATGGGTCTCTTGAAGAAAGACAATGTCGGCTTTTTCCCTCCTGCAGGCTCCCAGGACTATGGTGCGTTTGCACAGGGAATTGAGCCTATTAACATTGATGGAGAGGAGTTTCAGGGCCATGGCATTGACTGAAGAGCAGATACTAGATGAGGGGCAAGCTACCAGCTGCAATAGAAAAACAAGTTAGACCATATACAATCAGGTGGGCGAGGGAGCAGGGAAGGGGCTGGGCATGGTGGACAGGGAAGCCACAAGGAGCAGAGAGGAGCAGAGAGAAAGATATCAGTAAGTCTTTTCACAAGTGATAGAGTGAAGAACCTAGTAGGAGAAGAGGGACAGTTAGTAATAGGAGGAGAAGGAAAAAAGGGGGAGAAAGGCCCTGAGTAAAAAGAACCTGAGTGGGGTTCAAAGACATAGTAAAAGAACTATACATTAATAAATGCTAAATAAGAAAGGGTGCTTGGGGGGGTGGTCCTGAGTCCCAAGGTGAACTCGACCGGGACCTTGGACCCACTATAAGAGTTTTTCCTCAATAAAATGACAACAACAATAATGAACTGAGAGAACAGTGTGTGGTGTAATATGTAAAAAACAAATCTCATATAAAGTATAATTAAATGGGAAAGGGGGGAGGAAGCGGAAAGGGGTGAGAGGGGTGGGAGGATGGGAGGGCAGAGGAGGAAGGGGACGGAGGGAGCGGGAAGGAGGCAGCCAGTCAAATACTTAGGGGCGTATTCAATTGTTAGCGTTAACGCTAACAAACGAGCGCTCGAAAAATCTTAGCGTTAATGCGGTAATTACTCGCGGAATTTCAGCTAGCTGCGAGCTGAAATTCCGCGAGTAAACTACCGTATTAACGCTTTTCGCACGCAATATTACCGTATAAACGGTAATATTTTTCGAGCGCTCGTTTTTCAGCGTTAACGCTCACAATTGAATACGCCCCTTTGAGTTTTAAACAACAATTAGCATATTTAGAAATATACTAAAGCTTATAACCAAACAATCAGTTGCATTTAAAGACAGCAAAGAACAAAAAAAGTTCTAGAAGCAAAACTGGATAAGTATTCAGGCGAGGTGAGGAACTGGAGGCCGGATGCTCCGGTAAATGTTAGATCTCCATCTGTAAAAGTGACAAGACAACAAAGAATAACACAGCATAAGAGAGTCCTGATCCCCTAAGGGGGGAGGAGGGGTATCCCGAGCATGACGTTGTGAGGTTTGAGTCCACTCTGGTTGTGGAGGAGCTGGGTGCTGAGGTCTTGGAGATCTTGGTTGTTGGGTACAGACCACTGGAAGAACATCCATTTTGGCTTGGTCCAACATTTTAATATAGTGGATAGAGTTGGCCGCAAAGACTTGAAGCTGAAATGGGAATACCCATCGGTAACGGATGTTATGTATACGAAGGACTCTGGTGATTGGCTATAGGTTTTTTTTATGGTAGTTGGGGCAAGATCTTGAAAAAGTTGAATGTCAATTTCTTTCACGGAGATCACTGATTTATCACAAGTGGCCATTAAAACCTGTTCTCTGGTGAGGAAGTAGTGTAGGCAAACAATTATGTCCCATGGATGTTGGTCAGGTGCAGTCTTAGCTCTTAAAGTCCTATGTGCATGATCCATGAGGCAGTCCGTGTCAGAGAGGTCAGGTAGAATATGGAGAAATAGATCTTTAATAAAAGAGTGGTGTTCTGACGGAGAGAGATATTCTCGGCAACAATTCTATTGTGGACATTATCACAACTCTCAGAGTCCTCCTGTTTCTCCTTTAAGGCCAATAGTTCATCATAGAGGCGAGATAGTTTATTATCCATCACCGACTGTGAGCAACATAAGTCATCTGTTTTTGTCTCCAGGGCATCTGTCCTGTTTCCCAGTGGGTCAGGTCTGATTTGAACTCATTGACAGCTTTAGAGAGTTCTTGCTTGAATGCAGTTTTGATACCATTGAGGAGGCTAGTCTATACAGCCTGGATTTGCAGGTCTAGCTCAACTTCAGCAAGGGTAAGGGAATCTGACGCCTCACTGTGATCAGCTTGAAGAAGAGGAATTTTGGATTTTGTTCAGAAGAAGTTGGTAGAAGTTCCTTGAGCAGGTTTCTTTGGTTTGTTGGACATTGTGGATGTAAAGAAAGCCACACGTTTTCTAGAAGATTCAAAAGGAAAAAGGGATAGATTAAAGAAGAAGAGGGAAGGGGACCACACATAAGTCACAGAACATATCAGCGGGGTCCGTCCAGGTCCGGGCCAAGGAAGGCGGTTACATTAGATTCGTCTGAGCTTGTGATATGTTTAGAAGTCCTTGCAGAGTATGGTGAGGTTCAGATAGTCTCCAGCCAGTGGGGTAGGACTGTATAGCAAGGGTCCAGAATTCCCAGGCAGGTAGGAGACCCTATGTGTCTATTTATTGCAGTCCTGTGAGGTTTGGATGGGGGCACCGGTCCTGTGGAGCCTGCGAGTGGCAGATGCTAACAGAAGAGAGAGGGTCTCCAGTGCGGTTGCCGACTCACAGTTGCAGTCAGGTGGGTAGTTTTCTTCCCCAGGCCCTGAGTTCCGAACTAGTGCTGGCTGTATTAGACTCGTTGCACACTATGGACTCACTCAGAGAGCCGTTCGGCAGTTTAGTTAATGCAGGAGAGGCCTCGTTGGGTAGTCCCCGCTGTAGAAATTGCCTAGTTTCGGGACCCCGACAGCGTTATACAAATTGTTGTGGAACCTGGGGGTTCAGATGTTGCATCCAGGAAAATATCACTGTTTTAGGGACAAAATGTCCCAGTTTTCCAGGATTTCCCGGTGGTATAGCAGGAGCTGGAACAAGGCACGTCTGCTATAGATGGCTACCAAGCCATGCACTCCAGTATTAACAGATGTTAATAGTAGCAACTAAGTCTGTAAGATGGGGTGTAGTTTCAAAAATAGGCACTTGGGGGCAGCAGAGTTCACACTCTTGCCTCAGAACAGCACGAGGGAGAAACTGCTTTATTTGAAGTGGGGCTTTTTTGTAGACAGAGTAAGAGTGAAATCACTAAAGTGATGGTGCTCACATTACCTACTGAGGATCATTAGCTGATGAAGAAGAAGAGAGCCTATTCTCATGTGAGATCTGGTCACCAGTGTGTCTGTATGCAGAGCTGAGCAGCTGATTCCAGGGGTGTTGCGTGCCATGGAGGCTCCAGGAATCCCTCCAGCAGGATGGCTGACGGCAGCTGAGAGGTAGGTGTCTGAATAGTGAAACTGCAATTTGGGGGATACTGGTGCACGTCATGGCGCATTGGGATCGGGTCACCGTCCGATAACTGACAGGGAACTGGGGGTGATACTGATGCTCAGCTTGCAGTATCAAGGGCTGCACAGGCCGCTCGACTGAGGGGACAAGGTTCAGGGCAGGGGGCACCAGACAGGCTAAGTTGTGTGCTGGAGGTGTCAGACTCAGAGGGAGGTGGGTGCAGTCGGTGGTCTGGATCATGGCCAGGCAGATGGAAATACCATGGACGGGAGATGGAAGCAAGGCCTCACCTACAGTATGAGTGGGCACCACAGGAGGCGATTTTTGTGGTCACTCCACACAGGTCTCGAATTCACAGTACCATCCCCTATCACTCCCCTATGTGAGGGAGAGTGTGAGTCTCATTTTTGGTGGGGAATATTAGTGTGAGTGACATAGCTCACCGAAAACGCCTCCGTCATGAATGGCGTTCAGGCCCCGCCACCATATCTGTATCATTTAATACTGTTACATTTTATGAATATATGGACTCACTGTTAATTAATGTGCTACCTTCGTCTGTTTCTGGTCTGCATCTTATGCACTACAGGCCTGGTTGAATGGTTGAAAAAATAATAATAAAAACATTGGTCAATCCTACAACAAAATGCCAGATCTTAGATGTATTCCAGTGGTGGAAATGGCTGGAATTGGAGAGAGACTGAATGTGAGGTTTGAAGGAGAGGGAGGCAATGAGCACGAACCCCAGGAAGCATACTTGAGGGACAGAGAAGAGGGTAGTGTTATCAAAACACAGTCATAGGGGAAGCCCTGGGTGGGGGGTTTGGGGTGAGGGCAATAATTCAGTCTTACAATTATTAAGTTTAAAATAATGCTCGGACATCCAAGACGAGATGGCTGAGACACAGTAGGAGGCACAAGAGACAGCAGTAGAGGCAGTAAGAGAAACAAGAAATGAGGGATGGAAAGATAGATTTGAGTGTCATCAGCATACAGGTGGAACTGGAGGCCAAAGGAGCTGATGGGGACACCGAGGAAGGAGGTGTAGAGTCAGAAGAGAAGTGATTTAAGGAGGGTGAAGTAAAGTTATTTAAGTAAGGAAAGAGAAGTGAAGTGATTTAAGGAGGGTGTGAGAGAAAGGAGGTGAGATGGTTCTAAAAAAATCATTGAGAAGTGTGTGAACAAAGAGAAGGAGGGAGATAGGGCGGTAACAAGAGAGAGAGTAATGGTCAAGGGATGCTTTTTGAATGTGATGGAGATGAGATCATGTTTGAAGGAGATATCGAACCAACAACACATTTCCAATTTAACTGCACTAGTAAGAAATAGTGAAATAAAAAAAACACTTGTGACACCACAGAGATAATCTCCCTTTTGAAATGCCCTTGCAGGCTCCAGTATGTAGGATGCACAGCCAAGTGTTGCAGAAATACATAAAAGAGGACATACATACATGCAGACCATTTAACACAACCGCATCACCATGACCCCACTTGCTTAACGTGTATGGATATATAAAAAAAAATCCAAAAATGTGGAGAGGAGATTTTATAGGAGATATTTTTAAATTAGAGGCTAAGCGGAATTTAAATTTCAATAGCCTTACATTGTTCACATCAATTCCAAAGACAGAAAGTCTTTCGGAATTGATGTTTATATCTGTCAATATGTTATCTGTCTGTTTGAAGGTCAGTATATTTATGTCTTGTCGCCCATATAGTCATCAGAATTTTTATGTAGATATTCTAACTGTCGGAATTCTGGTAATATGTCAAACGTACCCAACCCTTTTATTGATACAACTATATATTATAACTTGTACATGTGGATATTATTATATTGGTGGACACTTATGCAATATAGGTTAACAGTGGAATACACCTACTGTAGATCCCAACTTCCCAGACACTTTTTGCGGCCCCAGCTAAGGGTCTGATTAACAATATTTAATTAGCACAAAATTTCAATCTTTATCACTTTTATATATTTTTTATATTAATATCTCACCACTTATAGGCCAGGAGAATTTGGAAATGTAAATATATAAATTTAGTCATCAATAATAGTGATTTTAAATATATGTGAATTTAGTGGACTGGAGTTCTTTTTCAATTCCAGTCTTGATGAGAATTAGTATTTTGGATACATCAGCTCAATTCTATGAGCCCCATTGTCTAAATGAAACGCTTAAGCTAAATGAAACATTGATTTTAATCTGGGATTACAAAGATAATAAATTATTTGGGCAAATAGAGGCAGTGATTCATCTGTTCATCAGATTGCTTATTAAGATATATATTCTGAATGCAAAGGTTTTTGATTTTCTCACAATCATATTGCTTCCATATACTCATAAAATTGGAAAGAAATATTATAACATTATAATTAGTTTTTGGTGAAATAATTAGATTTTGGTGATGTAAAACTGTATTTATTTATATGATATTCAGCTGGAATGGTTTGTGTTTTAATTTATTACATTACCTTTATCTATGATATGACATGATATTATTATATATTTCTATTTGCGCTACTAAATGAAAACACTTGGATTGATTTTTTATGTATTATGTTTTTTATATGTGCATATTCATAGAGATATTTGATACTGTGTATTTAAAAAGATTTTTTAGGATTATACTTGTTACAATATATAGATGAATGAGTACTTTTAATGTAAAGGAGTTCTACATGATGAAACCTTATAAAATTGAATGACAATTTTATTGTAGTTGTTTGAAGATAAATATATGTTCTACTAAAAAGTAAGGATGACTAACAATTCTTTATGGTGCCTAAAGAGACATTAGCTTCGAAAGGAAAATATTTTCAATTCAAAACAATGAGTTATTATGCTTTATACACAAATACTTGATAGCTTATTTGTACACTGAAATTTAAAGTTGATATGTGTGTGCTACATGAAAAAACAGGCAGTATTTAACTTATGTGCAAAACAGAACACTCATTTGCAACCCTTGAAAATGTAACATGGTTTTGTCCAGGAGACTGAAATAAGAATCCTCTTCATTTAAGATCCTTAATGAATCAGGCCCCTAGTCCTTTTCAATTTTAGCAGTTTGCACACAACAATGGGAGAAAGGCAATTTATATTAAAAGCTGATGACATTAACACTTACAAAATAAGTTTTTTTGTTTTTGTTGCTTCCAGAAATCTGTCCTGTTCTCTTAATAAGTAGCCTATATATTTTTAATGACGGTATAACTATTTGGAATCATTTCTTCTTTAGAGTTAACCATTTTATGTCTAATTTAGTCTAGTTAGCCTATTATATTGTTATCTATTTCCATCAGTAACAACATGAAGAGAATTTTATTGCAATGCTATCTTTCAGAGGTGGTCAACGTGGCCTCTACTGATTGGGTATGCCTAGAGAATACAAGCATACCCAATCAGGATACCCCATCAGGAATTTGTAGTTAAGTAGCTGGAGTGCTAGAATGTATCTTGCTGACATGAGTTTATTACTTAGCATGTGAAGGTGCCACAATTTGTTTCTCACCAAACGTTGTAAACTTTTTATTTTGCCAAAAAAAGGGGGAAGAGAGGGGGAAAGGGAGAACCGCTCCGCACAGGACAGTACCTAACCTCACTGATACTTTATATTAGTAGAATGTAGGTGAGGGGCTGCTAAGCCACATATAATTATGTTAAAGAAAAGAAAAAAGCAATGACCTAAATAGCACTCCAGGTACATATGAGTAGTGGATGAATACATTAATACATTCAATTTTTTATTGGTATACATTAAAACTAGTCAATGTGGGTGTAACCCCAATTAAAACAAGCGAAATATGATAAAAGTAGTGTTGAAAAAAATAGAGATTAAAAATGGATGACCCTGTGGTGGGCCGATAGGAGCCTATATATCACTTCCAAAGGAAGATTGGGTGATAAAGGACCTAAATGTGGGTATATAGACAGGAGATGATGATATTTAAGCTCTTGAAATCCATAAATTAGTCCATATTAAGCATACATGTTACTTATTTGGTAGTATCTGTATTGATACTATGTATCATTGGAATAGAACTAATTATGTATGTTTAACAGTATGGACTCTAGACTCTTTAATTTTCAAACTTTTTATTTTACCTAACTTGTTACTTCCTTCATTTTACATTAATTTGAAGTGTTTCTATTAAAGAGTTAGAGCAATATAAAAAAATGGAATTAACATAATGTTTATTGAATGTTTTTTAAAACAAAAAAAACATTAAAATTGTTTACATATAGGAATCAGTCTTCTTCTAAGTCATTTTAAAACATAGTGGTAGGTTTGAATTTACTGCACTTAGTATTAAGCAATGTTACCTGTGCAATGTTGTAGACTCCAAACACCCAGGCTAGTAATAGCGAGACCTTAGATGATATTCCATCAACATAGCCCACCAGGCTTGGTAAGTATCCGCAGCGATAATTTAATATGAAAGCTTCTGTTCCAGAAAGAATATCAAACATTCCAAGCAAAGCTTTTCTTTCAGAGAAACAAGGGTCAGTGACTTGGAAGCCAAGGCTGATATTAGGCAGCAAGTACGGATTCTTATTAATTTCTGTGATTGCAAATACAAAGGCTAAAAGATTCTGGTAGGTCCTAAGTTTCACTCTGATACAGATAATAAAATCTTGTAAGAAACTGACATTAGCAGTTTAAATTAATGATAAACATTTACAGTTAGTGAACACTTTGATATATCTCATTACTCTTATGAGTGTAACGTTATTTCATCAGACCAGTGTTTTTTATACTTACCAAAACAAATTCCTTATTGGTTTCCATGATTATTGTAATCTTAACTACAATAAAAGCATTTCGTTCATTATTGTTTTTTTTTTTCCTAGGCATAGCGTGCTATAACAGTTTTAGGGTTATATTTACTAAACTGCGGGTTTGCAAAAGTGAAGATGTTGCCTATAGCAACCAATCAGATTCTAGATATCATTTATTTAGTACAATCTACAAAATGACAGCTAGAATCTGATTGGTTGCTTTAGGCAACATCTACACTTTTTCAGACCCGCAGTTTAGCAAATATATCCCTTAGACTCCAACATTTAGTGGGTTGGGTACGGTAACCCGATGCTTGGGATACCAACACCCAGTATACCTACAAAATAAAACACCAACATGTCAATAACAATAAAATTAAAAATGTACACTTACCTTTACAGCGATAGCAGAGATTACAGAAAGTACTGGTATGCGATTGCTGGTAATTCAGAAGATGCTGGATGCCGGCGCTTGATTTTGACCTGACGTGAGTTTTCGACGTTCGTCGCACCCTAACTCTAACCCTAACGTTAACCCTAACATACCTCCTTAAATAAATGTCGCTCTCTTAGGTGACGTCAAAATCAAGCACCGGCATCCAACAACTTCGGATTTAGCAGATGTTGAATATGGATCTAGGTGCGCTCTACTCTATCAGGCAATACACTGCAGAATTTCTTCCAATACATATGTGGAATATGAAGTCCCAAAAGGACTCCCCCGAAAAAAAATCAGTTAATGTCACCTGTTAATAATATAGGGCCTGATTCATTAAGGAACTTAGACAAGAATTTGAGGAAGTTTTCTTATTTAAGTTTTCTGGACAAAACGATCTTACAATGAAAGGGGTGTAAATCAGTTTATTATTTTGCACATAGGTTAATTAGTGGCTGTTTTTTTCATGTAGCACACAAATACTTGATAGCTTATTTGTACACTGAAATTTAAAGCTGATATTTGTGTGCTATATAAAAAACAAGCCATTATTTAACTTATGTGCAAAATGATAAAATAATTTGCACCCCTTGCATTGCAACATGGTTTTCCCTAGAAAACATAAGTAAGAAAATGTACTCAGTTTCTTGCCTAAGCTTCTTAATGAATTAGGCCCCATCTTGTGCGAAATTTGCCAAGATTTTTAATTATTTTTTTATTTAACATAATTTTTTTATTGAGTTTTAACAAGAAAACAGACAAAGCAGTAATTACCAAATACAACGCATAGTGTAGAATTGAATGCTCTTACAATACTGCCAACAAACAAACAATCAAAAAAGAATAAAAAAACACACTTAACATTGGACTATATTTAAGATGTAGACATCTGGAAGGAGGGGGGGGGGAGACAGACAGGGGGGAAGTGTCGGAGACAAACTAGTCAATAAACAAAAGAACCAGTAGGATGTTTTTATGAGCAGCAAACAAACGCCCTATAAAAACGTTTAACATACTATAGTAGGGGTTAGGCATTTGACCCAGAACTATATTTTGTAAAGTACTCGTACCACGTGAACCATCTAATCAATGGTGAAGAGGCTGCTGCATCAAAATTGAAACCAATAGTTTCCATCTCATAACTGTGTGGAATTTTGTTAATAATTTTAGTAATGGGCGGGATCATAGGGGATTTCCAATTCTGAGCTATTGCAGCTCTAGCTGTGATGAGTATATGCCCAGTAACATATTGGTTGTGACTCTGAAGCTGAGGAGGGTAGAAGTGTAACAGTGCAATAGCCGAGGATGGAGCTAAATGAACCTTGGTAACCTGAGTAATTAACTGAAATATTTCAGTCCACAGTGGTTGAAGCTTAGGACAGTTCCAAAAGATATGTATAAGTGTTCCAATCTCCCCACAATTCCTCCAGCAATATTTGGTCTCTGAGGGCCAGATTTTATGGAGCTTTTCTGGAGTAAGATATACCCTATGGACCAACTTAATCAACATTTCTGAATGGTTAATACATTTTGACATCCTGTATATGTTCCGATAAACTTTCTCCCACATCTCAATTGATATAGAAATGTCCAGGTCCTTTTCCCAGACAGCCTGTATCGGAAGATCTCGATTATCAACAGGGGTTAACAAAAGCCTATATGTCACACTTTTACACAGAGAATATCACCGACTGGTATTAGCGCTACTTACCTGAGAGGCGCGGAGTCTAACACACCACCGGTGTTCACCAGGGACCCCCGCAAGGAGGTTTGGGCTTTGCTGCGTGTGATGTGCAGGTTGCGGTTCTCCCAGGAAGTCACCAGTGCAGCGAATGGAGGGTAGTCAGACAGGCCGAGTCGAAACCAAGGAAGCGAGGTACCACGGAGAGTAGGCAAGAGTAGTCAGGGACAGTCCAAAGGTCAATACCAGTGCGGGCAGCGAAGTACAAGGGAAATCCGGAAGAGAGGTCAAACAAGCCAAGGAGTCCATACACAGGAGTTCAGGAACAGGAATGTAAACTAAATGCTGGAGCAGGGTAGAACCAATACTTTGGCACTAGACAGGTGTCAGAGGCTGCTTTAAGTACTCTTAGGTGCCTCCTGATTGGGTTAGGGAGATTTAGACATGCTGGCTGCAGACAGGTGAGTAGAGATAGAGTTCTGCTGCTAGGCAACAGGACGTGGATTGCGGAGAGAAGGTGCCCATCTCCGGCGCCTGTGGAGAGCGCGGAGACGGCACCTGACACCATACCAGGTGGAGATACCTCCTGCATCAGAAGTAGGGGAGAGATATAACATAATACCAGGGGGAGCCGGTCTCAGAACAGGTGGGAATGCAGGTCAGGATTGTATCCAGTGTCTGATTTGGAGATACTTATAAAAATCCTGTGCTGGAATATCATATTTCTCCTGAATCTGGTAGAAAGAGAATAGTGACCCTCCCTCCATAAGATCCTGTATCCACCTAACTCCCTGGGCATTCCAAAAATCAAGACGGAGATCTGGAATCAATTGTGCTAATGCAATATGCGAAATATCTCAGGCATAGAAGACTCAGGGTTAGAAACAAACAAGAGAACATCATCAGCAAACAGACAAATTTTATGGTAATAAGACCCAATAGTAGTCCCCTCCACTTTCGGATCCATTCTAATTTTAGCCACCAGGGGTTCCATAGCTAGAGCAAAAATCAAGGGAGATAATGGACAACCTTGTCTGGTACCATTGATAATCTGGAAGGCAGAGGAAATAAACCCGTTACTAAAATCCCTAGCTGAAGGATTAGTGTACAGAGTGGCTATAGCTTGGTGAAAAGCGCCCCTGAAACCAAACTTAGTGAGGACAGCCATCATATAGTCCCAATGGATTCTGTCAAATGCCTTTTCAGCATCTAAGGACAGCAACAGGAGGGGCATAGAACCAACTGAATGAGTCTCAATAATATTTAAAACTCTCCTCTTGTTATCTGGAGCCTGTCTGCCAGGGACAAATCCCACTTGATCTATGTGAATTAGTTGTGGTAGAATGGGGTTTAAACGATTAGCAATTACTTTAGCAAAAATTTTAAGATCGGAATTAAGGAGTGCTATAGGCCGATAATTGTGGCAGTGAGTGGGGTCTTTCCCCGGCTTTGGTATAGTGATTATCTGTGCCTCCAGCATTTCTGCTGGTAAAAACATGTCCCTAGTTGTTGAATTAAATAAGTTAGTGAGTACCGGAGACAGTTCAGACCAGAAGAATGAATAGAAGTCTTGCGTAAACCCATCAGGGCCTGGGGCTTTTCCTCGCTTCACAGACTTTATAGCGGTTTGAACTTCATCCTCCGCCCAGTCCGAACACATAGCCTCTGCGTCCTCCGAGGGTAAAGATGGGAGCGAGATAGAGACAAGAAAATCGTTAATAGTTTCAGGGGAAGGTTGCGTCAAAGTGGCATCTGCCTTTAGATTATATAGTTTTTCATAATAGGAAGCAAATCTATTTGCAATGGAAAGAGGATTAGAAATATGAGTACCCTGTGCATTACATATAGCTCTGATTCTGTTGATAGAGTTCTTCCCTCGCAGTTTACTGGCCAGCTGCTTAATAGCTCTATTTCCTAAAGTATAAAATTTCTGTTTGAGCTTAGCTATAGCCTTGTTAACCTATAACAAAGAGACCTCTTTTTTTTTTCCAATGGATGTTTGCTATATCAGCCTTAACCCTAGTGTCCTGGGGAGTGCGCTTATGAAGGGCCTCTAGAGATGCCAGTTGTGACTCATATGCGGTCAGAACTTCAGCCTGCGTTTTTTTCTAATTTTAGCTGCAGCTTGTATTGCCGCCCCCCTCATTATTGCCTTAAGGGCACACCAATGGATATATACTGAGCTGTCCTCCGGTTTGTTGGTCTCCAAATAAAAATCTAAAGACACCCGCATTACCGCATTAGTGATGGGTAAAATCTCAATTTTCTTTATACGCTGTAGGAACCATTTGTCGGATAAAACCAAATCAATTCTTGAGTACGAATTATGGACATGGGAAAAGAATGTGAAGTCCTTTTCGCCTGGATGTAGTACCCTCCATACATCGTATAAATCATATTCCGCTAACATTTGAGAGAAAGCTAAGGAGATCGCTGTGAGAGAAGACTTAGGGCTAGATTTACTAAGCTGCGGGTTTGAAAAAGTGGGGATGTTGCCTATAGCAACCAATCAGATTCTAGCTTTCATTTATTTAGTACCTTCTACAAAATGACAGCTAGAATCTGATTGGTTGCTATAGGCAACATCCCCACTTTTTCAAACCCGCAGCTTAGTAAATCTAGCCCTTAGACTGTTTGGAAGGGCTAGAGGAGCAATCTAACTTTGGGTCTGGGGCAACATTATAATCTTCCATACATAGTATCATTCCTCGTTTAACCTTGCAAACTGCCTGGCAAAGTTTCCTAAGGAATGGGAGCTGCCGAGAATTAGGGGCATATAAAGACACTAGGGTGACAAATTGGCGACCGATTTTCCCCACCAAAATTAAATATCTACAGTTTTTATCAGAGACCTGCTTCTCTAGCTTAAAGGGACACTTTACTCCAATTAAAATAGCTACACCGTTTCTCTTAAATGGACCAGAGTCAGCGTAACAAGTGGGATATTTAGGATTATGAAATTGTGGGGTGATCAGAAATGGGTCTCCTGAATAGCTACAATATCAACCCCTTGGCCTGCAAAGCTTTTAAGGGCAATCCGTCTTTTATTGGGGGAATTTAAACCTTTTGCATTAACAGAAAGAAACCTAAGCATATCAAGAAATTTTCAAATGAGTTGTACAGCTTACCCAGGATTCTTTCTTTGGCGGTCTTCGTTTCCAAACATTCTCCGACAGATCATGAAACATGAAGGAGGACACAATAGGAAGGGGGAAGACAAAAAGACAAAAGAAAACTGAAATAGTCCCCATAAAGGAACTAGTATTTTGGCACTAATTATGAAAACAAAATACACAAGTGGCAAGACTAATTATGTGGGGACGTGCGCCCGGGCCGTGGGCACTCCAATCCAAAACCGTCCAAACAGAATAACTATAATAAACAACATTTTGCTACCATATGAAAGTATGATATGCATTCGAATAATAACACATTCGTATCTGTGTATAGTAACATTAAGTGGCAAACTTAAAGCTTAACACTCAAATTTTAATTATTCAGATAACCAGGTAGAATGTTAAAGTAAACCATGCTAACACTTAAAATTAACTTAAGGATAACAGTGAAAACAGTGGCCCGCTGGACTATAATGCGTAGACTGGGGTAAACCTACTTCAGCTTATCAACTTCTCAGGAAAAGGAGTCAGCCACCGAGTGTCCAGATGTAGGTATCCTGCCCCAAGTCTCCTAAGACCGTAACCAGGTCAATAGTATACATTATACACCTTTATATAAAGGAGTTATGTAACTTATTAACTCTTAAAGACAAAGCATATACATAAAGGCTCAAGAATCAGTTGAGGACTGTGAAGATACCGAGTTTATCTGGCCCAATGCTACCCACTTCACGCTGGCTGGCCACCCACAGGAGCCTTGCTATGCCAGGGAAGCCTACCCAGTACCTTCTGGGATTCGTATCGTCACTCAGGCAATTTCAGTTATAAAAATACAACAGTATATTTATTGTCATACAAACAACACTAGAATATTATGTACAACCAGTAAATAAATGCCAGGCAGATTTACCACATCATCTCTCCCTTACCCCACTAGTTTAAGGAATTATAGTCACCTGGCTGTCCAGACTTCACAACCCATGGGTCTCTCTCAGCTGCATATATAGACTCTAGTTATAGAACGACAACTCAAAACTCAATCTTGCACCTTCATGAATGAAATCCCCAAATAAACACCCTTCCCCCTTGGAGTCACTCCTTATATCTCAGGTGTAATTTCCACAGTCTTTCCCCTCCCTGGGCAAACCCCTGGGTCTATTCTTCTTAACCATTGGCCAGTGCAGGACTAGGGGGGTTTGGACAGGGCAGTGAAGATGAGCTGTCCTTTCACAGAAGCCCCCTGCTGGGATGCAGACATAACGTCTGGACTAGTCCTAAGGAGAACAATTGATGCTTATTGGCTTCCCCTACTTCCAAGGATAAGGTAGCAGTGAGCCCCTCCTAAAATTAACCCCTTACACTACTTTGCGATGTCACAGGGTCCCCAGCTGTTCCATGCTTCCTGTAGAGGAAGGAGGGGGGAGAATGAATGTATTGTGGACACCACCTGATCTTTACCCATAACCCTCCTGGCTTTAGTTTAAGGACAATGAATAACATTACTGCAAGTCATCAATATATAATACACAATATACATATTTACAAAGAACTACAATGTTCCCTTAGCCACATGTAATTGGACAATGCAGTTGTAGTCTGGTGAGCTGGGGAACAAAAGCAAGGGCTATAAAAAGTATTTGCTATAATCCACATTATGTTAGAAACGAGAAACAGAATGATTAGCGTATCACACTCGTTTCATCACAAGGACCAATCTCTAGAGACTTGGGCAGGCTTGGTGTCAGGTGGGGGATCTTGTAGATCAATGTTCCATTCCTTCAATAATACTAAATCCCTTTCAGGAGAAGGTATTATTGCAAGAGCTTCATTTCTGTGGACAAGAAGCTTTGTCGGGAATCCCCAGCGATACTGAACATTAGCCGACCTCAAAGCTGAGGTTATCTGGACAAATGACCTGCGCCTGGCCAGGGTGGTCGCCGAGATGTCAGGGAATAGTTGGAGGTCTCCTAGTTGGTCCCTGGATAAAGATGATGGCAGGGAGGCTCTTAAAATCTGTTCTTTAATTCTGTAGAAGTGACCTCTAAGAAGGGTATCCCTGGGAGCTGAGGTCAGGGCATTCTTAGCCTTAGGCAAGCGATGAATCCAGTCAATAAGAAGGTCTATGTCGGAGGCAGATGGTAAGAGTTTAAGAAATAAATCTGTGGCATACTGATACAAATCAGCGTTGACAACGGAATCCGGTATGCCACAAATCTTTATGTTGTTCCAGCGTGACCTATCTTCAAAGTCCACTAACTTGTTGGTGTGGCCAGATACTTCCCCCTGCAAAAGATCATGTGCTGAGATTAGATGGTTATGGGAACTGACCAGTTCTTCAAATTTTTGTTCCAGATGATCTGTTCTTGATCCCAACGCGGTCACCTCAGCTTTAATTTCTTTAATAGATGATCTCAGTTCAGACGAAATATCTGTTTTAAGAGCCGAAAGCAGAGACTGAATAGATCTCAATGTAACTGGGCCATCCATTTCTAAGGCTTGCGCGTCAGACATGTCTCCAGATGGTCCTGAAGACACCCTAGATTGGGAGGGCGGAGAGATCCGACGGGTTTGACGTGACCCAGATTGAAGTGGGGATTTCCCAGATGAGGCTGAGGTTGCACCAGAGCCAAAAAAAGTCACTAAAGGTGCAGATTTGCCAGGCTTCACTTTTTTAGGTGTCATACTGTCCAGAAAAAGTCAGAACGTAAGTACCAGCAGCACCTATATTACATACAATAGGTAGAGTTATGTCATATGGAACGGTTAGGTTAGAGCACAGCCCAGAAGCATGGTTTTCCTTGAAGCATCTTCAGCAGGCGCTTAAGTTGCATAACTTAGAAACTGCAAGTTACTGAGATAATGTAAAATGAGATACCTTGCAAATGTGTTCCTTTAAAATGCTTTAGACATTCAATCTTTAAGCCTCAATGTTTCGTTCCACAAAAAGGACACTAGATGGCAGCAGAGCAGCACCAACCCACTCTCCGTGTCACAAAGAGAATAGAAATATTCTGTCTGGCCAGCTTATATTTTGCAACTGCGATTGAAAAGTAGGTGGTAGCCTGGGTCAAAGTGACAGCCTGAGGGTATATTCTTAACGCTGATATACATAGGGTACTCACTCAATGCTACCGGATCACGGAGAAGCAAATGCTGCAGCTGGTTCCAAGCAGCAGGACAAGACGTGATCCCACAGTGCCAGCGCCTCCTAGGGGAGGTTCAGATCATCCAAACAGCAGGCAAGCCAGAAAAGACTGTGGACAATGGCGGCCACAGCTTCCAGTAGTGACTCTCCAAGGGGACCTCGCCCCAGATTCCAACAGCAGCCTCTGGTATTTTCTGGTTGAGCGCTACGCATCTGGAGAGACCCGCTTCCCTACATGCGACCGTGGATCCAGCTGCAACTCCTCTACGTCCACCCGCAGCTGTGGTAGGTGGTGGGGTAA
The DNA here is from genome assembly GCF_038048845.1 of Mixophyes fleayi. Lineage (NCBI taxonomy): Eukaryota > Metazoa > Chordata > Amphibia > Anura > Limnodynastidae > Mixophyes > Mixophyes fleayi. The sequence continues at coordinate 63,229,434 of NC_134413.1, forward strand.
ATAGGATGTAAGCAGCGGCAGCACCAAGAATATCTCGTCCAGAGATGCATTGATCACCCAGGTGAGTCTCCCCCTCCATAAGGCAGATCAGGCTGCAACAGTCTGTCAGTGGGCGCGTGAGGTGAGGCAATATGTTTCGGTCCTGTGGACCTTGTCAGCCCCCGCCAAGAGCCTTGCACCCCCCAGAGCAGTCACCCCAATCTCCCCGGAGCTCAGATGACAAACTCAGGGGCAGAACCCCCGAGAATAGCAGCTGGACAGGGAAAAAAGGAGAGAGCTACTCCGGGATGCGTCCATTCGGAAAGACTGTTAGGGGGCCCCTCCCCCCTGATTTTTAAGAATTTTAAGAAAAAACGATGAGATAAGTAGTGATACAACAAGGAACGGAAGTCAAGATACGAACAAAAATGAAGCAATACTTAAGTGACTTCCACAAAGGATAAAAATGCGCAACATGGAGATAAGAACAACTACTGAACTTCAGAAGTTCTTAACTCAGATTCCGAATAGTTTCTTACTTAAAGATAAATCTGCATTACGAAACGAGAATAATGGCCCACAGGACACATTAATTCACATTATCTGCATGCTGCACATCTATTACTATAAATGCCCTAACACTTGGTGGGGGGTGTTGATTTGTAAGGGACAGGGTCCATTGAGGTAAATGCAACTATTGTCGGCAAAACATTTTTCTCATCTACCTCTTTTATGTAATATATGTCAGCTTCCCTAAAAATCTATGCAGCCAACACTCGAGTACCGCAGTGGCTTAGTGGCTAGCATTTCTGTCTTACAGCACTGGGGTCATGAGTTCAATTCTCAACCATGGTCTTATCTGTGTAGTTTGTGGATCTGAATAAGGAAAATAAAGTTAACAAAAGAGGAACTTTGAACCTTGCCCAAACCATGTAAATTAAAGCTTAATGTATGTGTTTAATGTGCAATTATTATTTGCTAAAGTCAAATGAAGACAAGTTTTTTTTAATTACATTAAAAACCACACACACCTTTTTTGTTAATAAGCAAAATGAAGTAACAAAAACATGTTAAAAAATAAATAGCAAAACGTGGTGTATTGTTGTGCTTGTCGTTGTAGTCTATATATTGTATGTATTTTTCCATATTACCTTAATGGTTAGCTATTCCACCTGCCAACAGTGGCGTCATGAGTTAGAATCCTGAGTCACTGCCGTATCTGTGTGGAGTTTGTATATTCTCCCCATGTTTCTGTTGGTCTCCTCCTATGTGTCACTTATAGAAGAATACGCTAGGATTTGTTTTGCTCCTGACCTCTGTGAGTATTGCATTCCACCTGCCAACACTGGGGTCATGAGTTCGATTCCTGACGCATGTTGGGGAATATCCCTAAATTGAATTTTGTAATTTGTGTGGAGCTACAACAGAGACAAGCAGCTGATCAAACTAAAGTTAAACCAAACAAATAGAATATATTCACACATAAGAGATACACAGCCAAGCCAAGGGAAAAATGACATGTGAAAAAATATGCCACAGATAATTTAAAGCACATTTTAAAATAGAGATGCATTATTTTGCTGACAAAAGACTGCATACCATTTAGACATCCAGATTAAAGCAAATAGTCACCCCAAAAATCTGCAGAGGCCAAAAAATGGCAAACAAATTAGAGTCTAACTATTATTATTACTATTATAATATTATACATCAATGAATTTACATTGCAGGTTATTAAAACTGTGCATCTACCATGGACTTAGGGGTAAAGTAGTACATTGTATAATTACTGCATTAATAAAAAAATAAAAAAAATTAGTTTGTTTTGAAAGAAGTGTATGCAATTATGTATTGTGCATAGTTATTTGTGATTATGGGTATTTAAAGCAAACAATGGTTTTAGATTTTTTTAAAAAATATCTACCCCATGTTTCTGTGGGTTTCCTCCTATGTGTCACTTTTAGAAGAGTATGCATGGTGTATGGACTTTCATTTTATATACATACTTTAAACAAATTGAACTGTAATGCCTTTAATTTAATCTAGCATATTATTATCTTTAATTAAATAAATAAAACAATATATAGACTAACTATTCGATATTACACATCAACCACATCACATTGCAATTTCTTAAAACTGTTCATCCCTCTCTCCCCTGCGTCTCTCTGTCTGTCCACCCCTCCCCTTAGATTGTACGCTCCTCTGAGCAGGGCCATCTCTCCTCCTGTTTCCACCACTTCTAACTCTGCTCTCCAGCTACTTAGCCCTCCTCCTCGAGGGTCCTCCACCCCACGTCCACTCTCGCTCCCTCCTCCCCCCTGGGGGTCTCCCTGTCTTCCGCGCCCTCCTTCTTGGGCCCCGTCATTTGCGGATCCTCCCTCCCCCTTCCCCGCCCTCTCTAGCTGTGCATTGAGCGTACTGAGTTGCTGTGTTTACTGTACTGTGCTGTCTCCCATTGTATTGTGATTTTGTTTGTCTCTGTACGGCGCTGCGGATGCCTTGTGGCGCCTTATAAATAAATATTAATATTAATATTAATCCACCATGTTTTTTAATAGTACATTGTTTAATTGTTGACATTAATATAAAAAAATAAAAAATAGAATAAAAATTGTTATAAGTGAAGTGTATGCAGGTGTATGTTGTGCTAATTAGTTGTAATTAGGGGTATTTTAAACAAACAATGATTTTTCAACAGTTTAATGTTGTTATTCAGTGCTGCTGCAAAAGGCAAAAGGTGTAATTTTAAAACGTATCAGAAGTCATATTTTAAAAAAGGCTTTTAAAGTGTGAAAACTAGAAGGCAATTTAGAGGCATTAGGTAAATACAGGAGGATTAAAAAAATATATAATAGAAGGATCAGAATAATAACAGAAGCTAAAAAACTGACTGTTGAAGTGGGGAAGTAATCCTACTTTTTTCAAGAACACTAAGAGCAAAAAGAAAATAAAGAATAAAACTGGTAATATTGACATAGGAGATTGCTATGGGAAAGTGATAAAATGTTTAAAAAAGGTTAAGATAAAAAAATATCCTATGGTCCAGATGTAAATATCTAATTTCTCTACAATAACACATAGACAACTTGTCCACCTCATTGGTATGGGCTCTTATATCAGGGTCAGTACCATATGCCAGTCCCAGATAACATGGTATTTAAATGAAAATCGAGGACTAGGGAAACAGTGTGTACATGGATAAATCAATGTCTTGAGGACATAAAACCAAGGGTTTTAGAAACATTTTCAGACTGGGTTCGTTTTCAGTGAGGCACCACAGGAATTAGACATTGGTCATCTTGTTTTTAATAGTTCTATTAATAACCTGGTTAAAAATATGGTTTAAATAATTGCAGATAACATATAAGTCATGTAGCATTATATAACAAGGAATATGTCAATGCAATAAGTCACTGCAATATGTCACTGCCATAAGATTTGGAGAAATTGCAAAGTTGGGTATAAACATAACACATGAAGATTAGACCATAGCAGGGTTTCCCAAACCCTGTCCTCGGGGCTCCCCAACAGTGCAAGTTTCCCATATCTCCTTGCTGGAGCACAGGTGTATTCATTACTAACTGACACATTGTAACAGATCCACAGGTGGTCCTAATTATGTCACATGTGATCCAGAAAACCTTCACTGTTGGGGAGCCCTGAGGACTGGGTTTTCGGAAACCCTGGACAATAGTAAGCATTATGCTACTTACATGTTAAATGGGATGCAATTGGGGAAATGGAAATTGATAGGATGGAAAAGGATCTATATGGTATATAGTAAACTAAATAACAGCAGTCAGAAAGCTGCTACTAAGGCTATAAAACCATTGGGATACCTAAATAAAAGGTCAGATGCATGGGATGAAGATCTAAGTTTGCCACAAAATAAGTCACTATTTATCCCATATCTTGAATATACAATATAGTAGTGGCCACTTGTTTACAAGAAGGACATACCGGACAGGGTTCAAAGGAGAACAATCTTATTAATGTTTTAAAGTAGGCAATATGACATACTGTTTGACTTGAAAGAGGACATTTTAGCCATCAGCTCAGAAATGGCTCTTTACTGTAAGGGTAGTCAATTGTTTTGCCTTCTACAGGCTCAACACGGTAAGTTCATATAAGAATGGGCTGAAGTTAATGATCTTTTTTTTAAATTGTGCTACACATGTAAATATTGTGAAATACAAAAAACTAATGGCAGTTTTATTAGATCAATAAATTATTTAGAATTTGATACAATATTTAATATCGCAATCGTTTAAAAGTTCTTAATCAGAGTTTTGAATACACTTCTATACACACAAAGTAACTAATTACAATTCAGACCAGGTTTTTATTGGTAATAATTCTAGTAATAACTAAGCCAATTAATATATTTTTCCTTTAGAGGAATAAAGCAAAAACTACGTTGAAAAAAACATATTTTTTTGTAAATAGATTCTCACTAGTTTTTTGAATTTCATAATAAAATTCCTTTCATTTTAATTTAACTTTAAGAATTGCAAAAACACATGTTGCTTGAGAAGAAAATGCTGCTTGCAGAATCTAATTTCTAAAGAAATATGGAATAGCTTTTAGCAATGTGAAGCTAAATTAATTTGATATGATGCTTACATAATAGAAGTATCATTCGTTTGCATACTGTATTTCAAGAATGGTGATAAAGCCAGCAGTAAACTTATTATATTTTAAAATGGCTTATAACAGAGAGCACTAGCTTTTATAGAAACAGGTAAACTAGAGAAACTAACATTTGTGTATGTAAATATATATATATACTAGGTCTTAAAGGCACTGTCCTATCCTGGTTCTCATCTTACCTATCTAATCGCTCTTGCAGTGTTAAATTCTCTGGATCCACCTCTGCTCCGCTTCCTTTATCAGTTGGAGTACCACAAGGCTCAGTCCTAGGTCCTCTGCTATTCTCTATCTACACCACTTCTCTTGGAAAATTAATAAGCTCCTTTGGATTTCAGTATCACCCCTATGCGGATGATACACAAATCTATCTATCCTCTCCTGATCTTTCACCATCTGTGTTGTCTCGCGTTACTGACTGTCTTTCTGCCATTTCATCTTGGATGTCTTCTCGTCAACTCAAACTCAATCTTTCAAAAACTGAATTAATAATATTCCCACCCAAAAACAGAAGCTTCCTGCCTGACATTTCTATTTCTGTTGATAACATGACCATAAATCCCACCCCGCAAGCTCGCTGCCTAGGTGCTATCCTTGACTCACAACTATCATTTATTCCCTAAATCAACTCCATATCTAAATCATGTTACATACATCTAAAGAACATTTCCAGAATACGCACATATCTCACACAAGACACAAACAGCAAAAACCTTAATTCATGCACTCATCATCTCCCGCATCGACTATTGCAATTCCCTCCTTATTGGTCTTCCCAAAGTCAGAGTTGAACCCCTACAATCTATTATGCACGCAGCGGCAAGATTGATTTTCCTTGCAAAATGTTCTTCCTCTGCTGAGCCACTCTGTCATTCTCTACATTGGTTGCCTGTATTTCAACGAATCCAATATAAAATTCTTCTACTAACAAACAAGGCCGTCAACAAAATTGCACCGACATACATTTCCTCACTTGTCTCAAAATATCTCCCTACTCGACACCTCCATTCTGCACAAGATCTGCGTCTCTCTTCCACTCTCATCACACCCTCCCATTCTCGGTTACAGGACTTTTTTCGGGCTGCCCCCACTTTGTGGAATTCCCTCCCTCGCACAGTAAGCTTTTCCTCTAGTCTCCAAATCTTCAAGCGTTCTCTGAAAACCCACCTCTTCAGACAAGCTTATGATATTCCTCAACCACTATCTTAATTTCCTCTATTACCAACCTCTACACAACTAACACAAGATAACAACCCTCTGACCAACAAATGGTAGCCCACTCAGTACTTTTACCTTTACGTTCTAGCTGGTCCAGTGTGCAATATGATGTAGCACATGTCCTTGTGTTTCAAACTCCCATTGTCCCATAGATTGTAAGCTTGCAAGCAGGGTTCTCTTACCTCTCTGTCTGTATGTATTACCCAGTATTGTTTTATTAATGTTTGTTCCCACCAATTGTAAAGCACTACGGAATTTGCTGGCGCAATATAAATAATTGATGATGATATATATATTTACATATATCTATATATATACATACATAAAAATACATGTGTATATATATATATATATATATATATATGTATATGTATACGTATATATATATATATATATATATATATATATATATGAAACACACTTATATATAACGCACTTTCTCTGTGGAAATTTTGTTTTCACTGGTTGTTGGTGGCTATGAGCTGCCCTGTTACACCTACTCTCTTGTTTTGTCACCGGGTGTGATATTGTTTTCAATTGAAGTACTACACTTTATTGGCTCTGCTACATATATTCTTGTTTTCTATATGGTGAGACCGGAATAATATGCAACCAGGATGAGTTTGCCATAAGGATTTATAACCTACACGTCTATTGGCAAGCAAATATTTGGTACACATAATTTATATATTATCTATTCCTAATATCACAAATAATACACTACGAGGCGCCTTGCTGTTTTACTGTTATAGATCATCATTCTGGACCAACCATCCTGTGTTATGAATTTTTGGCTGCCACTTGGAAATAAGACTGTGTATTGGACATTTGGGAATTTTTTTATTGTTATTGTGCTTATATGTAATTTCTGTATTGGAATATATATTACGTTGTGTTTGTACAGTAATTGAACTCGACTGTATAACTAGCGACAATTGTACTATTATATATATATATATATATATATATATATATTCTCATGAGAATATTGATAGAGGCCGTAACACTGCTTTATCTGCTATTTTAGAATTATTGACTCTTCACTTAAAAGAAAAATGTGTATAATGTACAGCCACATAAAACAGTGTGTGCAGCTGACATATGCAATTTGTGTAAGCTGGCCAGTTCTAGCAAATCATTTTATAAAATCTAAAATATTTAACATTTATATTTCTGTTTCACATAATCACTCAATTTTTTATGTCCTCAATTAAATCCAGTGTAGCTGCACACAATCATATTTAGATACTTCTCAACCTGTTTTTCATACGTAGGTATGCAAATTTTGTAATTTTAATAAATATAAATAATTTTATAAATATATATATATATATATATATATATATATATATATATATATATATGTACAGAGAGAGAGAGAGAGAGAGAGACAGGGACAGAGAGGTTTAGATATATAAAGCAGGATTTGATATTTTAAGTTGTAAGAGAAGCGTTATTTACTTACATGCGACAATCAGAGAAATATTCTGAAGGTCTTGAATGAAAATTAAATTTCATCTTTATCATTGACCCCATTATGGTAATTATCCCACCAATGATTACATCTCCTTCTTGGTAATAATGGTGGGAAAGTGGTGATTGGAGAGAACAGATGGATTCTTTTAGGCTGCCTGCAGCATGAGGTAGCAAAAGGAGAATCAGAACTGCACACATAGCATACATACACATCTTTAAAAAAATATTAGTGTTTGAAGAATGTCCTTGTTTTTTCACATTTAGAAAACCCACAAAGTCCTGTGCGTCTTTTGTATGATCTCATCGTGATAGAAACAGCTACAGATTAAAGAATGTCCAGTTTCTCCTGACACATGTTCTATTGCTATGTGTAAAGCGTAGGCATCCTGCATTTTTATGTCTTTCTAGCAAGCATATAATAGCAGGGTTGTCATTTTTTTATTAGGCTGTAATTACTGGAAATTATACATTACAAACAAAAGCAGGTCAAGCATGACTATTTATACTAGAAGGTATAATTTGTGCTAAAGGAGTCTCTGCTTAGGGAACACAGAATAGATGAGAGATAATTTAAATTATTGTTCCTATTCATAATGATAAATCATAACAGCAATAAGCAAACATGCAACTTAGGTATATAAGTGTTATACAAATATAAATATGTAAATGCAATATTCACAGTAATGTGACAAAATCATTTTTACATCATACATAAAACAGATGAGACTTTAAGACATAGGTTAAATATATTATAATTATATTAAAAAAACACCATAATCTAAAATGATTTAATTGTTTCATTTCATTCAAAATCATTAATTCAGACCTTTGTTAATAGTGTACAATCATGGCCAAAAGTTTTGAGAATGAGACAAATATTATTTTTCACAAAGTCTGCTGCCTCTGTTTTTATGATGGCAATTTGCATATACTCTAGAATTTCATGAAGAGTAATAAGATAATTTCAATTAATTCCAATGTGCCTCTTTGCCATGACAATGAAATGTATCCCAAAAACAACATTTACACTGCATTTCAGCCCTGCCGCAAAAGGACCAGCTGACATAAGGTCAATGATTCTCTTGAGAGTGTTGATGAGGACAAGGCCTAAGATCACTCTGTCATGCTGATTGAGTCAGAATAACAGACTGGAAGCTTTAAAAGGAGGGTAGTGCTTGAAATCATTGTTCTTCCTCTGTTAACCATGGTTTTCTGCAATGAAACATGTGCAGTCATTATTGCTTTTCACAAAAAGGGCTTCATAGGCAAGGATATTGCTGCTAGTAAGATTGCACCTAAATCAACCATTTATCAGATCATCAAGAACTTCAAGGAGAGAGGTTCAATAGTTGTGAAGAAGGCTTCAGGGCCCCCAAGAACATCCAGTAAGCGCCAGGACCATCTCCTAAAGTTTATTTAGCTGCGGGATCAGGGCACTGCCAGTGCAGAGCTTGCTCAGGAATGGCAGCAGGCAGGTGTGGGTGGATCTGCACGCACAGCAAGGTGAAGACTTTTGGAAGATGGCCTGGAGTCAAGAAGGCCAGCAAAGAAGCAGCTTCTTTTCAGGAAAAACATCAGGGACAGAACTGATATTCTGCAAAAGGTAAAGGGATTGGACTGCTGACTCCAAGAGCAACTTCTCCCAACTATCCAAGAACAGTTTGGTGGCGAACAATGCCTTTTCCAGCATGATAGAACACCTTGCCATACGGCAAAATTGATAACTTAGCGGCTTGGGGATCGAAACATCAAAACTTTGGGTGCATGACCAGGAAATTCCCCATACCTTAATCCCATTGAGAACTTGTGGTCAATCCTCAAGAGGCGGGTGGACAAAAAAAACTGAAAAATTCCAAGCATTGATTAGGCAAGAATGGGCGGCCATCAGTCAGTATGTGGCCCAGAAATTGATTGACAGCATGCCAGGGCAAATTGCAGAGGTCTTCAAAAAGAAGGGTCAACACAGCAAATATTGACTCTTTGCAACTCAACTGTAATTGTCAATAAAAGCCTGCAGAAAATTCTTTTTTTCGGTTGCGACATATAACCGTGGCACAGATTTAGTGCATTCATTTCTACTATAACATGGTTAGACTGATTTGATTTATGTCTAATGATATACCAATACATTACATGATCAGTAAGATAATGCAGAATATATGGCTAATAATAGATAGACATGACTGTATGTATGTATGAACTTACGTATGTATGTATGTATGGGTATCATCATAATGTTGAGAATTTAACTATACAAAATCAACATTATGACCGAGACAACATTCTCATGTATCAACATTTTAGATGTCAACATTGTGCATGTATCGACATTAGGTATGTCTGCATATAAAATGTGTCTACATTATGAACATGTTGACAATTTTGATGTCTACATTATAAACGTGCAGACATTATCTGAGCTGACATAATGGTTTGCAATCTGACTACATCTTTTTTACCTTCTTTCTTAATGTTCATGTTAAGGGTAGAAAAGTTTTCTTACAGACGCCAAATAAAATAAAACATTTACTAGACCAGTCGAATTTCAACATCTTCAGGATCTTCCTTCAGGCCACCAGAACCCTACAAAATTACAACCACTGTGATCTCCACATTGACCAGTCTACAGTGACCTTACTGTATATTTACTTGCTGGTTTTCTTTTCAGGCACTTCTTGTTTAACACTGTTACCTTTGGTCGACAATTGCTCTTAAACTATATTATAGAATCGTTCTTCATGTTTTACTACATGTTTTCTCGATCAAGTTCCAATTTCAGTCCCAAAGCCGATGCCCGGGTTGAAATCACTACATCTCATTGAACTTGTAACCTACTAAAGCAAATTAGAAGGCAGAAAACTAGCAGGTAATCTCTGTACCTAAGACATCTGTCTACGTCCTCCCCCTTTCACTTCCCTATCTATCTTCCTGTAACCTGTCACCACCACTTATATTCCCTTCTACTCTACTCTACTTGACAGTTTAAGGAGACAAGAACATCTTCCAATACATTCCATCATTTCAATGGCTTACAAATTTATCTCTCTTAAAGCAAATTTCAAACACATCACATGTCTCCAATCTCTTCCAAAATCCTTTAAATGTACACTTTGGAATGCAAGCTCTGTTTATAACAAATGTAACTACATATACGACCTATTCTTCTCAAATAACCTCAACCTTTTTGCAATATCAGAAACATAGCTTTCACAGTTAGGCACTGCCATACCTGCAGCCCTTTCATATGTTGGCTTCATTTCATCACCCCTCCAGACCTAGAAACAGACAAGGAGATGAAGTTGGACTATTTTTTTCTCCTCATTGCACATTCATAACCTGTCACTCATGTTCACATCTCTTGAAGTACATGCTATTCAAATTTGTAGCCCAATTGCCCCCCCCCCCCCCTCCCTGAACGACACCAACAGTTTCTTGAACATTTCTCTGCATGGCTTTTTCAACTCTTATCTTCCGTTACCCCCACCATCATTATGTCTGAATCCATGTTCCAATTTTGCCTCCAGACTACCTCTACTCATTGGGATTACCACTGTCTTGATCTTGTTTTCTCTAGACTATGCTCAGTATCTGTTTTTCTAAACACTCCTTTCCCCATCTCAAATCATCACCTTTTATTATCTAGAAGCTCTTCCCCAGTACTTTAATTTCTCTGCTGCCAAGCCTCCTTATACCCCCTAAAATCTTTATTTATTTTCCTCCTACTCCTGTGTACCTACCTGGCTGTGACCTGACTACTCTTTGGCTTATCACTGGCACCACAAACTGGACTATCTCCTGTGTACCGGGCTCCGTGCATCTACCGGTTACTGTTCCAGACCTACAACGCCTGGAATTAACGGTTAGTGCCTGTACTTGCACCGCATTGTCTATTTTCTTGTCTGCCTGCCATCACTTAGAACTTTCTCCCTTACGTCAGTAGGCTAATCTGGGGGCCGCGACCTGCGGTTCTTCGGCAGCAAAGTCCACACTACCTTGCTGTGGTTCTTGGTGAAGACCGGAAGGCCGTTAGACTCCGCGCCCTAGGTAAGCCTGTGCTAATACTGACTAAGGCATCATAATCGTAACAGTTTGCTCTGACCCACTTATCTAAATGATGGAAGCGACAGGGAATCCCACTGCGAGAGTACTACTGGATAACTTAGCGGCTCAGGTTGAAGAACAGGGGAAAAATCAAGAACAGTTATTACAGATTCTGCAGACTCTGTCTAACAGGTTGGATACGCTCCAAGCAGCTCAGGTGGCAGCTCCTAATCCTCCACCTGCTCCGGCCCCACAACCTGCCCCCGCTCCAAGCAGTTTGGCTGTATCTGCTCCCACAACCTCTCAACTCCGCATTCCTAACCCACCCAAGTTCAATGGGGATCCCAAGGAATGCCGAGGCTTCTCGAACCAGTGTGCTATTCAATTTGAACTTTTGCCTGGAAACTTTCCTACACAGAAAACTAAAGTCGCTTATATTATTTCCTTATTGTCTGGTCAAGCGCTTGCCTGGGCTTCTCCTCTCTGGGAACATGATGACCCCATCCTCCATAATTGTGCCACTTTCCTGGAAACCTTCAGACGCATCTTTGATGAACCCGGACGAGTCTCCAGTGCAGCTTCTGGACTCCTCCGTCTGCGCCAGGGTATCCTTACTCTGGGCCAGTGCGCCCTTCAATTTCGCACTATGGCGGCCGAACTTCGTTGGAACAATGAAGCTTTAGTGGCCACATTTTGGCAAGGCTTGTCCGATCGTATTAAGGACGAGTTAGCGGCCCGAGAGTTACCCACTACCCTGGATGGTTTGATCTCTCTCTGTAACCAGATTGATATACGTTTCCGTGAACGCACTCAGGAGAGAGAGAGTTCCCGTCGATCTACTTTCCGTTTGGCTCCTCGCTTCCAAAGTCCTATTACACCGGAGGAAGAGCCTATGCAGTTGGGAAGAGCACGTTTATCCCAGGAGGAAAGAGAGAGGCGGTTCAAGAATCGTTTATGCCTTTATTGCGGGGAACCCGGTCATGTCCTGAGTCAATGTGGGAAGCGGCCGGGAATCGATCGGACCTAACTGATGACGGAGAGACTAAGTTAGGTATGAACATTCTCTCTCCTATGGATTCTAGTTTTTCTATCCAAGTTCTTCTGCAATATACTGATAAACAATTGTCTCTTCCAGCGCTTATTGACTCCGGTGCAGCGGGGAACTTTTTACGAGCTGACATTGTAGAGCGGTTGTCATTGCCTAGGCAACCCTTAGATCCACCTATTGCCATTACAGCTATAGATGGCAGTCGTATCATTGGAGGATCCATTAAGAACAGAACTGTCAACATTTCTCTACGCATTGGAGCCTTACACACTGAGGAAATCTCCTTCCTAGTCATTCCAGAGGCTATCAACCCGTTGATCTTAGGCTTACCTTGGCTCAGACTTCACTCCCCCACTTTAGATTGGCAGAAACCGCAAGTCCTTGCATGGGGTTCAGAGTGTCATTCCCGATGTCTTCCCAGGATTCATAGACCCGCTATGGGCTGTCTTCCAACATCCTCCGGTATTCCTCCTCAATATCATTCGTTTTCTGACGTCTTTTGTGAAAAGGAGGCTTCCAAGTTACCCCCTCATAGACCTCGGGATTGCTCCATTGAATTGTTGCCGGATAAGATACCACCCAGAGGACGGGTATTTCCATTATCTCTACCCGAATCAGATGCTATGTCCCTATATATTAAGGAAAATTTAAACAGGGGTTTTATCCGGAAATCCTCGTCACCAGCAGAAGCAGGTTTCTTTTTCGTAAAAAAGAAGGACGGCGGATTGCGTCCTTGTATAGACTACCGTGGCCTCAACGCCATAACGAAAAAGAATAGGTACCCCTTACCATTGATCTCTGAACTCTTTGATAGGATCAAGGGAGCTTCAATTTTTTCTAAACTTGATTTGAAAGGGGCCTACAACCTTATCCGTATTAAACAAGGGGACGAATGGAAGACGGCATTCAATACGCACAATGGGCATTTTGAGTATCTTGTCATGCCATTTGGACTTTGTAACGCTCCTGCGGTTTTTCAAAATTTCATTAACAAAGTTTTTCAGGATTTCCTGTATCAATTTGTTGTCATTTACCTAGACGATATTCTAATTTTTTCACCTGATATTATTACTCATCGCCATCATGTCTCCTTGATTCTTCAACGCCTTCGGTCACATCATCTGTACTGTAATGTGGACAAGTGTGACTTTCTTGGTCACGTGGTTTCTGGCTCCGGATTACGTATGGACCCTGAGAAATTAAAGGCGATTTCTGATTGGCCCCAACCGGTTGGACTTAAGGCCATCCAGCGTTTTATTGGGTTTTCTAATTATTACCGCCACTTTATCAAAGGGTTTTCGTCTGTTATTGCACCCATCACTTCCTTGACCAAGAAATCTGCCAACGCTAAAACCTGGCCACCAGAGGCGGTAGAGGCCTTCAAGTATCTTAAAGAAGCCTTCATATCGGCACCTATTCTTCAACAGCCAGATTCTTCCTTCCCCTTTTTTCTCGAAGTTGACGCATCCTCTGCTGGAGTGGGAGCTATTTTGTCTCAGAAGAATTCTACTGGAAAATTTTCTCCCTGTGGCTTCTTTTCTCGTAAATTCTCACCCACTGAAAAAAACTACGGCATTGGATACAGAGAACTACTTGCTATCAAATTGGCCTTGGAAGCTTGGAGACATCATTTGGAGGGAGCCAGATTTCCTGTTACTATTTTTACGGATCACAAGAACCTGCTTTATTTACAAACTGCATCTTGCCTCAATCCCCGTCAGGCCAGATGGTCTTTATTTTTTTCACGATTCAATATGATCATTACCTTCAGACCAGGGTCCAAGAACAAGAAGGCTGATGCTCTCTCTCGTTCCTTTAATTCTATGGATACCGAAGAAGAGAGTGTTAGGTCTATTCTAGATCCAGAATGTATTTTGGCTACTACTCCTACTCGTTTGATTATTCCTCACGGGAAGACTTTGGTTCCTCCACATCTCCAAACTAAACTCCTTAAATGGGCTCATGCCTCCCGTTTTTCTGGTCATGCCGGTATAAAGAAGACCTTGGAATTTATCTCCCGTAGTTATTGGTGGCCGGCTATCCGTTCAGACGTTCGACAGTTTGTGACGGCGTGTTCCACTTGTGCTCAAAATAAAGTTCCTCGTCAAGCTCCATACGGTCTGCTACAGCCTCTGCCAATTCCGGATCAACCTTGGAGTCATCTTTCCATGGATTTTATCACAGATTTACCCTCCTCCAGAGGGTTCTCAGTAGTGTGGGTGGTCACTGATCGCCTTTCCCGAGCCGCTCACTTTGTGGCATTAAAAGGTCTCCCTTCTGCTCCTATTCTGGCTCAACTCTTCATTAAAGAAATTTTCCGCCTACATGGCTGTCCAGATATTATCGTTTCTGATCGAGGAACTCAGTTCGTGGCAAGATTTTGGAGGGCCTTTTCTCGTCTTTGTGGAATTAAGTTAAATTTCTCTTCTGCATATCATCCTCAAAGTAATGGTCTCACTGAAAGGACGAATCAAGTATTGGAGAAACTCCTCAGATGTTTCATTTCAGCTAAACATGATGATTGGGTTGATTTATTACCTTGGGCAGAATTCGCCCACAATAATAATTCACACGACTCTACCTCCACTTCTCCCTTTTTTGCTCTTCAGGGATTTCATCCTAAAGTTCCACCCTTCAAAGAGTTAACCGCTTCTGGGGTTCCTGCAGTTGATTCCCTTCTATCGGACTTCTCGTCTAGGTGGGATCTTATCAAACGCAAATTACTTCACACCTCTGCCATCAGTAAAAGAGCATTTGACAAAAGAAGAAGACCGTCTCCACTACTTACTCCTGGTGACAAAGTATGGTTGTCTACGAAGAATCTTCGCTTGTTGGTCCCTTCTAGGAAATTCGCTCCCCGATTTATCGGTCCCTTCAAGATCATTGAGGTCATTAATCCGGTGGCCTTTAGATTAAAATTACCCCCTACCTTGAGGATTCCCAATGTCTTCCACATTTCCCTTCTCAAACCACTTGTTATTAACAAATTCTTCTCTTCAAGAAGACCTCCTGCTGCTATTTCTGCGCTAGATCAGGAATTTGAGGTGAAGGAGATTCTAGATTCTCGGATTTCCAGAGGTTCCTTGCAGTTCCTGGTTGACTGGAAAGGTTACGGTCCTGAAGAGCGTTCTTGGATTCCTGCACGAGACCTTCATGCTCCGAGTTTGTTGAAGAAATTCCATACCAAGTTCCCTCAAAAGCCTTATAGGTTGTCCGGAGGCCACCCCTGAAGGGGGGGTACTGTTAGGAACTTACCTTGTTCCCGTTCCGCTGCGCTGTCAGCGTGATCTGACAGCGATGTCCGATCTGTGCAGCGCTTCTTCTGTTGGCGCTGCCGCACTTCCGGGTTCTCCCTGCTGCCGATCATGTGACTCCTGGGCGGGGAATTCAAACTCCTATATCTCCCCTGCTCTGACACGCTGCCTGTGTCAGAGCAATGTGTTTCCTGTTCCTCGCTACAGTTCCTGTGTCCTGACTCCTGTGAACCTGCTCCCTGTGTATCCCTCTATTCCTCCTACTCCTGTGTACCTACCTGGCTGTGACCTGACTACTCTTTGGCTTATCCCTGGCACCACGAACTGGACTATCTCCTGTGTACCGACTCGGCTGTGTTACTGACTATTCTCTGGATCTCCCTCTGGCACCGTATACCTGATACCTTCTGTGTACCGACTCGGCTGTGTTACCAACTATTCTCTGGATCTCCCTCTGGCACCGTATACCTGATACCTTCTGTGTACCGACTCGGCTGTGTTACCAACTATTCTCTGGATTTCCCTCTGGTACCGTATATCTGATATCACCAGTGTACTGACCCGGTCGTCTCTCTGGACCCAAATCCTGCCATGCACCCATTGGCTCCGTGCATCTACCGGTTACTGTTCCAGACCTACAACGCCTGGAATTAACGGTTAGTGCCTGTACTTGCACCGCATTGTCTATTTTCTTGTCTGCCTGCCATCACTTAGAACTTTCTCCCTTACGTCAGTAGGCTAATCTTGGGGCCGCGACCTGCGGTTCTTCGGCAGCAAAGTCCACACTACCTTGCGGTGGTTCTTGGTGAAGACCGGAAGGTCGTTAGACTCCGCGCCCTAGGTAAGCCTGTGCTAATACTGACTAAGGCATCATAATCGTAACAGATACACAGGATGATGGGCAGAAGGATAATCCAGAAGCAGTGGTCTAATAAGGCAGAGGTCAGACATGAGTAATCACCAGGAAGCAGCACAGGATACACAGAGGAAGTGAGCCAGACTTGCTGCTCTGACACAGGCAGTGTGTCAGAGCGAGCAAGATATAGGAGAGAGGAAATCAAATTCCCCACCTCCATGTCACATGACCGCAGCCGAGCGCCGCCCGGAAGAACAGAGCAGCTGCGATTGAGAACAGGAGCAAGGAACAGGTAAATTTCTTACACTGCCACTCTTATCCATATGCTCTGATACCGCTAAACAAATGTACTATTAATCTCTTATCTCTGCTCAGGTTTCTAACCCTGAATGCCTTTTTAACACATTTAAATCTCTTCTCAACCCTCCCACCCCAAAACCTCTGACTACTATCAGTGCCCAAGACCTTGCTCCCTACATCATGGATGAGATTGATAAATTTCCGACTTGAACTGGTCCTTGGTAAAAAACCAACTCAAATCATTCCCGGCAAACTCTGACACTCTGTTTTCATTTTATCCCAATTTTTTATATCTCAAATCTGCTAACTGTCCTCTTGATCCTATACCCTCACAAATTAGAAGATCTCTGTCTCCTGTGCTCATCCCACCCCTAACTAAAATCTATAGTCTTTTGATCTACTGGTATCTATCCACTATGTTTAATCAACCTGCTGTACTACTTGCTCAACCACTCCCTACCAATGCTGCAGTTATTTCAGTCCCCTATCTCATCACTGTGCTCTCAGTTCTACTAAATGCTTTGTCTGCCATCACAAGGAGGAAGATTTGATACAGAATTTGAACCACTCTCCTATCTCATGAATCTGCAAAAACTCAGCTATTCAATCACCTGCTCTTTATTACTCTCCATTCAACACTTCCACCCACATGGCTCCCACATCATTACTCTATACTATCCAGACATCTATGGATTAACTCCATTTGCTGCAGCATAGCTCTACACTACTTATCTGATTACACTGGACGTTGAAATTAGGTAATTCCTTAATTCTCCCATTTTTGCTATTTGGCTCATAAATCCCAATGCTTGCCAAAATATTTTTCTTTCTCTCTTTTCATGGCATTATCTTTAGGACTATATCATCCCTCACCCATCCTGCAACACACACCTCTGTCCACATTGCCCCTTCATTACTTCACTCACGTCTAGTGAACACTCATAAACTCTTTTCCTATTTAAATTCAATAACTTTAACAGCTGCACCATGCCACCAGAAACTAAAAAAAACACACATCTTACAATCATCTTTCCTACCTTTCTTCCTCCCTGCATCTATTAGCTGGTGATATATCACCTAATCCAAGTCCCCCTCAATTCTCCCACACACATATATCTGAACACCACAGAAATACAGCAATCCTTAAATGCATCACCTGTCTCCCCTCTCTTCCAAAGTCCTTTAAATGTGCCCTTTGGAATGCACATTCTGTGTGTAACAAACTTACCTCCATTCATGATCTCTTCCTCTCAAACAACCTCAACCTTCTACCAATAACAGAAACATGGCTCACGCAATCAGACACTGCCTCACCTGCAGCCCTTTCACATGGTGGTCTCCATTTCACCCACACCCCCAGACCGGGAGGCAGACAAGGAGGTGGGGTTGGACTACTTCTCTCCCCACAGTGCACATTCACAGTTCTACCAAGTGTCCCATCACTCACGTTCACATCTTTTGAAGTACATGCTGTTAGGATTTTTAACCCATTCTCTATGCGTGTCGCTGTCATCTATCGCCCCCCTGGTCCACACCAACAATTTCTTGAACACTTCTCTGCATGGCTCCCTCACTTCTTATCTACTGATATCCCCACCATCATCATGGGTGATTTCAACATCCCTATTTCTAATCCACGTTCCAATGCTGCTTCCAAACTACTCTCTCTAACCTCCTCATTTGACCTCTCCCAGTGGATTAAATCCGCTACTCATCAGGATGGCCACTGTCTTGATCATGTTTTCTCTAGACTATGCTCAGTTTCTCATTTCCTTAACACTCCTTTCCCCCTCTCGGATCACCACCTTATTAGCTACTCGCTCACCCCCAGTTCTTTACTCTCCCTAGTGTCAAACTCTTCCAAGCCTCCTCACAACCGCAGGAATTTCAACTCTATTGATTTTCAACAGTTTTCCACCTCACTCCAACACCTTCTCTCCCCAATTTCTACATTCTCCTCACCTGATCAGGCAGTACCCCATTTCATCAAACCCTAGCAACTGCCCTGGATCAAGTGGCTCCAGCGACACTACATACTTTGCGTAGAATTCGTTGCCAACCGTGGCACACAACAGTAACACGAACTCTACAAAAACGTTCTCGTAAAGCAGAACGTCACTGGCGTAAATCTTGTGCCTCTAATGATTTCATCACATATACTGATATCTACCACTCCTATAGAAATGCTCTGGACACTGCAAAACAAACATACTTCCAATCTCTCATCTATGCTCAGGCTTCTAACCCCAAATGACTCTTTAACACATTTAACTCTCTTCTGAATCCTCCTGCCCCAAATTCTCCAACTAACATCAGTGCACAGGATCTTGCTTCCTATTTCAAGGACAAAATTGATAAGATCAGGCTTGAAATGGTATCATCTCCCTTGACAAGCAATCGGCTCATTTCCTTTGTAGCACCCTCTGACACTCTCTCTTCATTTGATCCCACAAATGAAGAGGAAGTTTCTACTCTCTTCTCATCTTCCTACTCTACCTCCTGTCCTCTTGATCCCATTCCCTCACAAATTGGTATGTCCCTGTCTCCTGTGCTCATTCCCCCTCTAACTAAAATCTGTAATCTCTCTCTTTCTACTGGTATTTTTCCATCACTATTCAAGCATGCAGTGATTACTCCCATTTTAAAAAAACAGAATTCTGACCTTAACTCTCTCGTAAATTACCGCCCCATCTCCCAACTCCCATGCCCCTCCAAGCTTCTCGAGAGAATTGCCTACACTTGCCTCACACACTTTCTTACAGCAAACAACCTATTGGATCCTCTTCAGTCAGGCTTTCGCTCTCAACACTCCACAGAGACTGCGCTGACGAAGGTTGTCAATGATTTGATCACAGCAAAAAATAACAACCATTACTCTCTTTTAATTCTCCTGGATCTCTCTGCTGCATTTGACACTGTTGACCACTCTCTCCTCATACCAACGCTACAATCCCTAGGTCTTGAAGGCACTGTCCTATCCTGGTTCTCATCCTACCTATCTAATCGCTCTTTCAGTGTTAATTTCTCTGGATCCACCTCTGCTCCGCTTCCTTTATCAGTTGGAATACCACAAGGCTCAGTCCTAGGTCCTCTGTTATTCTCTATCTACACCACTTCTCTTGGAAAACTAATAAGCTCCTTTGGATTTCAGTATCATTTCTATGCGGATGATACACAAATCTATCTATCCTCTCCTGATCTTTCACCATCTGTGTTGTCTCGCGTTACTGACTGTCTTTCTGCCATTTCGTCTTGGATGTCTTCTCGCCAACTCAAACTCAATCTTTCAAAAACTGAAGCTTCCTGCCTGACATTTCTATTTCTGTTGATAACATGACCATAAATCCCACCCCGCAAGCTCGTTACCTAGGTGTAATCCTTGATTCACAACTGTCATTTATTCCCCACATCAACTCTATATCTAAATCATGTTACATACACCTAAAGAACATTTCCAGAATACGCACATATCTCACACAAGACACCGCAAAAACCTTAATTCATGCAGTCATCATCTCTAGCATCGACTATTGCAATTCCCTCCTTACTGGTCTTCCCAAAGTCACACTTGAACCCCTACAATCTATTTTGCACGCAGCGGCTAGATTGATTTTCCTTACTAACCGTTATTCCTCTGCTGAGCCACTCTGTCAGTCTCTACATTGGCTGCCTGTATATCAACGAATCCAATATAAAATTCTTCTACTAACATAAAAGGCCATCAACAAAATTGCACCGACATACATCTCCTCACTTTTCTAAAAATATCTCCTTACTCGACACCTCCGTTCTGCACAAGATCTACGTCTCTCCTCCACTCTCATCACATCCTCCCATTCTTGGTTACAGGATTTTTTCCGGGCTGCACCCAATTTGTGGAATTCCCTCCCACACACAATAAGACTTTCCTCTAGTCTGCAAACCTTCAAGTGTTCACTGAAAACCCACCACTTCATACAAGGTTATGATATTCCTCAACCACCATCTTAATTTCTCTAGATTACCCTATTACCATTCTCTACACTGCTAACGCAAGACAACAACCCTCTGACCAACATTGCAACACACACAGCCCACTCAATACTTTTACCTTTGCGTTCTAGCAGGTCCATTGTGCAATATGATGTAGCACATGCCCTTTTGTTTCTAACTCCCATTGTCCTATAGATTGTAAGCTTGCGAGCAAGGTTCTCTTACCTCTCTGTCTGTATGTATTACCCAGTATTGTCTTATCAGTGTTTGTTCCCAATTGTAAAGCGCTACGGAATTTTCTGGCGCTATATAAATAAATGTTGTTGATGATGATGATGATGATCTATTTGTCATTATTCAAATATGCAGTGATTACTCCTATTCTGAATAAATAAGCTTCTGACCCAAACTTTCTCTCAATTACCATTGTATTTATCAGCTCCCACGCCCCTCAAATCTTCTTAAGAGAATTGCCTACACTTACTTTATACACTTTCTTTCCTCACACAACCTATTGGAAGCTCTTCAGTCAGGCTTTCATTCTTAACACAGAATCTGCTTTGACTAAGGTTGTCAATAATTTGATCACTGCTAAATCTAAAGACCATTATTTTCATCTAGTTCTCCTTGACCTCTCTGATGCATTTGACACTGTTGACCACTTTCTTCTCAGTCAAACACCACAAATCCTAGGTCTTCAAGACACTTTCCGATCCTGGTGACCATTACTCCTATCACATCCTTATTTCAGTTTCTCTAGATCCACCTCTACTCCACTTCCTTTATTAGTTTGCGCACAACAAGGCTCTGTACAAGGTCCACTATTCTACTCTAGCTATACCACTTCACTTGGAAAACTGATAAGCATTATATTTCAGTATCATCTCTATGCAGATGATACACAAATGTATCTATCCAATCCTGATCTCTCCCCATCTCTGTTGGTGTCACAATCTGCCTCTGGCTACACTGCAACATCTTTTCTATATATGCTGCTTCACCTTCCACAGATCCTTCCTGCTAGGGGTTAACACCTCATCACTGAACGTGTATCCTAATAACCTGTGGCTGGCCTTTAAGAAACTACCTTCCATGCAATCTGAGACAGTATATAAATTGCCATTCCTGCTGCTGGTTTCTCTGAGCATTCTTGTGCTTGATCTTGACCGGCTTCCTGGTATTGACTCCTGCTAGTCCCTCTTTTTTGCAAATCCTCTTGTAAACTTGCCCCTGGCTTCATTTTGACCTTGCTCTTGCCCATTCCCTGGCATTATGGATTTACCAGTTTCTAACCCTTGGCCTGTCTGACCCTCAATTTGCCTGACACCCCTATATCATCTAATCCCCCATGCCTCCTGGCTAACCTGGAATCCTGACACCTGTGTATCATCCAATGCTTCATGCCTTGTGACTAATCTGGAATCCTGACACCTGTGGATCATCTAGTGCCTTCTGCCTCCTGACTAAACCTGGAATCCTGACACCCGTAGATTATCCAGTGCCTCGTGCATCCCGGCTAAACCTGAAACCTGTCACCCTTGGTTTATTCAGTGTCTCCTGCTTTCCCTGCATCTCCAGCCTCAGAGCCTGACCTGGTAAACCTGCTACCCTGTGCTGTGGTTCACCTTTTTTGTGTAAGAGCATACATTTATCTTTATAGCTGCCATCCCTGCTGTCTTGAACCTGCTGTCCCTATGAACTGAGTTGGCATTGGCCATTTATTGCATCTGTTGGTTCCTGTGTAATCCGTGCTATATTTGCTATTTCATGCTGTCTTGAATCTGCTGTCTCTAAGAACTGAGTTGCTGTTAACCATTGACTGTACCTATTGCTCCCTGTATAACCATGTTATAAATAAAGACATTCTGTTTTCATTACCATAAGTTTCCATAGTGTTTAATGCTAGGAATCCTGACAGTTGGCCCATATTACTGGCTGTTTTTCTGCCATTTTATCTTAGATGTCCTATCGTCACACAAACTCGAACTTTCAAAATCTGATTTAAAAATCTTCGCAATTGCCAACAGAAGTGTACCTACCTGATATTTCTATTTCTGTTAACAACATGATAATAAATGCCACCTCACAAGCTCACTGCCTTCAAACTATTATTTTCTCCTCACATCAACTCTATATCTAAATCATGTTACATACATCTAAAGAACATTCCCAGAATGAGCACATATCTCAAACAAGCAACTTCAAAACTTTAATTCATACACTCATCAGCTCTTGCATTGATTATTTCAATTCCCTTTTTACAGGTATTTCTCCAAACCAGACTCTCACCCCTACAATCTATTTTGCATGCAGTAGATAGACTGATTTTCCTTTCAAATTAATCATCCACTGCTGATCCACTCTGTCAGTCTCTACATTGGTTGCCTGTTTTTTACCGAATCCAATATAAAATACTTCTACAAGTATACAGGGCCATCAGCAAAACTGCCCCAACATAGATCTCCTCACTTGTCTCAAATTATCTCCCACCTCAACACCTCCGTTCTGCACAAGATCTGTGCCTCTGATGCTACCCTTCCCGGTTACAGGACTTTTTCGGGCTGTGCCCACTTTGTAGAAATTCCTCCTTCACACAATAGGACTTTCCTCTAGTCTTCAAAATTTCTCTGAAAACCCACCGGGCAAGCTTATAAAATTCCTTAACCAGTCTTTTAACCTCCCTAGGGTACCCTATTTCCACCCTTTACACAATTCACACAAGACAATAGCTCTCCGACTCCCTGACCAACTTTGCTGTGTGACTGGTTCATGTAGGTCTCAGCATTTATACTATTGACATTCCTTTCCTCTATTCTATTGTATGGTTCCACTGATTCACCACACTACCCAGAGGTCCGCACCTCTGGTAAGTGTAGCTACACATGGTGAATTCTGGGTAAAACTCCTAGTGCCCGTGACAGAAAGATTGTTTAGAGAGGGAAAGGGCCGAACTATAAGAGGCAAGCATGAACTTGAAGTGGAGGAAGTCAGCATGAGTGCGTGACTTTCTCCAAAGCAATTCTGCACTGCGGGAGCATTTTTGAAGATAGCGGATAAGTTTAGTGTGCCACGAACGAAGCTGGATGGTGACAGCCGGGGAGACAGAGTCAAGTGCAGCGGTAAGAGTGCGATTGTAGAAGGAGACAGCCTTATCGGGGCAAGAAAGAGTGGTGATGGGGGAGAGAAGCGAGCCCAGGGAGGAGGAGAAACTGGTAGGATCAACTGTGTCAAGATTACGCCTGGTGAGAGTAACCTTGGGGGCCGGGGATGATGAGAGGTGTGGAGAGATGCTAAAAGAGAGGAGATGGTGGTCCAAGAGAGGAAAAGGTGAATTAATGAGGTCAGAGACAGTACCGAGGTGTGAAAAAAACAGATCTAGGGAGTGGCCACTGCGGTGGAAGGGAGAGGAAGTCCATTGAGAGAGACCAAGGAAGGAGGAGAGGGAGAGAAGTTTGGAGGCAGCAGGGTCTGAGGGATTGTCTATAGGGATATTAAAATCCCCCAAGATCAGGGAGGGAAGGTCAGAGGAGAGAAAGTGAGGAAGCCAGGTGGCAAAGTGATCAAGAAATTGGGAGACAGGACCAGAAGGATGGTAGATAACAGCAACACGAAGGTGGACTGGGTGGAATAGGCGGATAGAGTGTACCTCAAAGGAGGAATAAGAGAGGGAGAGTTCTGGGGGGAGAACCCGAAAAGAACAGCAGGAGGAGAGAAGAATGCTGACGCCACCACCTTGCCGTTCCCCAGGTCTGTGGGAGAAGGACAAGCCCCCGAAAGAGAGAGCAGCTGGAGAGGTAGTGTCCTCAGGGGATAGCCAGGTTTCAGTGATGCCAAGCAGGTTGAAGGATCTACAGATAAAGAGATCATGGATAGAGGTCAATTTGTTACAGACTGATCTGGCATTCCAGAGACCACAGGATAGTGGAAGAGAGGGAAGAGGAGAGATGTGGATGAGATTGTTGGGGTTGCTCGTCTGCAAGGGTGAGTATGATATGGAGCAAGGGGCATGACAGGGAGAGAGGGTTGGAATAGGACGAGACGCAGAAATAAGAGGGGATTTGTCAGCAGACAGGAGATGAGGGGCAGGGGAGCAAGAGGTAGGGGAGGAGTGGAGATGGGGCAGATAAGGGGGTTTATGAATGGGAGAGGCAGAAGGTAGGAGTGAAGTGAGGGAGAATATTAGCTGGGGGGAAAGAAAGGGAGGAGGTAGGTAGGAGCAGATTGACGCTGAGGGAAGAGCGTGTTCAGCCTCTTCAGCACTTAAATTTAAAGCGGCGCTGCATTGTAAAGGGAAGAGGCTGAACACGCCGGAGATGAAGAATCCGGAGATTCATACATTTACCCCCTGGTATCATTAGGCAGGACAATGTAATATTACTAATAACAAATTCATATTTGACCACAGGCTAGTTATATGATATGTCCCTGCAACAGAGGTTATTCATCTAAAATGACACTCAATTCATTTTATCTCATAATTATTTTAAATAAATAATACATTTTACCGTCAGACAAAGGGAGTAGCTATGGGAACTAATGTGGTTCCCAGTCTAGCCAGTTTATTCCTAGGACTCCTTGACAATACCTAGCACAATAATCCCTTCTCCAGCTCTATATATGGAAAAAATTAACTGATGATATCATGTTCTTCGAATGACACATGAGGTAATCTAAAATGGTTTATATCATAATAATAATAACAATTATACTTCGTATTTTCTCATACAGTTAGTTCTTGATCTATTTCTTTTGCAGATTTACAGAACATTACAGTGGGTCCTGCTCTTAATAAAACAAAAGCCAATTTATTCTATTGGAAAGAAACTGCTCTATTGATAGCCAATATAAAGAGCTAAACAGTTTTGACAAAGGATACGCCATTAAAGGCATGAATAACATAAGGAAACAAATTGATGGTGTAAATCAAACTAGTTTATTAAAAAAATATATAACAAGAAGACTTCAAACTGAGTCCATCACCGCAGTACAATACCGTGCACAGAAAAAAATGGAAGACATTATTTTCAAACACTGGAATATCCTATATATGGACCCGGCTTACACATCATTTTAAAACCTTTTCCTAATATAGTTTGCAGCATTGTGACATCATAGGTGTTCTATAGCACTGTGACATCATAGGTGTTCTATAGCACTGTGACATCATTGGGTCAGCTGACCAGAGCAACCAACAATACAAGAGTTCTACAAGAGTAGAAGTCAGTTTGAGTCGTGGAGCTGAGGATGACTGTGCTCAATGGATGTTCCCGTATATCAATACCAACGGTCATAGAATGATGTGCGCTGCAAAAGCCAAATATAAATTGCCTGGGGAATATCAAAGAATCATTCAGTGATGGTTTTCACCTTAATGTCTTCCTTGAATGAGGTTTATTTATATTAAATTATTATGTGTATATTTCATATATTTAGGTCCCTCTATTTTCATACACCGTATTTAAATGATATTTTCTGTCACGGGCACTAGGAGTCTTTACCCAGGGATCACCAGGTGATAGGCTTACCAGAGCAGTATAGGTGGTAATATGGTACTCTGGTAGCAGGGTGATCACGGAACAGGAAATAGCAGATGATGAGATGCTCAGGAAAGTCTATGACTAGCAGCACTGGCAATATGGAGGTAGTAATACACGAGGAACTGTATGGACAAAGGACACGTGAAGGTAGTCAGTGGTCTGCGGTAGCAAGTTGTACCACTGCTATAGTGAGGAGGAATGTCCAACAGAAACGAGGAGGTGATGAGAGTCAGCGGTCTGCGGATAGCAAGTTGTACCGCTGTCTGAGTGAAGGAATGGAATCCAAGTGGAGGTATCCGGGGAGTCAGTGGTCTGCGTTAGCAAGTTGTACCACTGCTATGTGAGAGGATACTGGAACAGGTGAAACAGTAAACAGGAGTCAGTGGTCTGCCACTAGCAAGTTGTACTACTGAATATATATGTGAGGAGGTGCACGGGGAGAGACTGCAACACAATATATACACGGGCACCTTGACTTTGATCCACAGTAATATGCACAATATAAATGTATAAATGACTGAACAACACTGCCAATATAGAAAGTCTCTTGAAGTAATCCGGCATGAGATAACACAGTCAATGATGGCAGTAGAGTCAGCAGATAGTACACTCCAGAGGAGAACCAACACAGTCAATGATGGCAATAGACTCAGCGGATAGTACACTCCAGAGGAGAACCAACACAGTCCAGCAAGGTATGCAATACACAGCACAGTCAATGGGAAGTATGCATACCGTGGTTCAGGAGAAGGCAGTCAGACAGGAGTGCAGAGATACCTGAAGGGCAGGAGGCCAGCAGGATACAAGTCCCTGGATGGGTGAAGCAGGGGTCTAGCAGGTGCAGCGCACAGGTAGGTAGACCAGCAGGGAACACAGGAAGGCGTGGAGAGCGGATCAGCAGTAGATGGATGAGTAGCGCTGAGAAGTAACAGCAGCGGGTCTCTGCGGGAACACGGAGGTAACCAATAGCAACCAGCAGGTGCAGTAACGATGGGACACCAGAGCAGAGTTGAACTGGAACAGTTGATCACGGAGAGTAGCGGGTAGCAATAGTGGCAGCAGACTCAAGGAAACACGGGAGAGTTGACCAGGGCTGAAGACTGAAGCGCACAGAGGCGGCGGATAGGAATCAGCTAAACAGTCACGATGAAACACAGACGGGTTGCAGGTTGAAGACTGTAGTGCACGGAGGCAGCGGATAGGGATCAGCTAGCAGTCACGATGATGAAACACAGACGAGTTGCAGGTTGAAGACTGTAGTGCACGGAGGCAGCGGATAAGAATCAGCTAGCAGTCACGATGATGAAACACAGACGAGTTGCAGGTTGAAGACTGTAGTGCACGGAGGCAGCGGATAGGAATCAGCTGGCAGTCACAATCATGAACAGGTGAGTGGATGTGGTTGAAGCCTGTAATGCACGGAGGCAGCGGATAGGCATCAGCTAACAGTCCCAATGATACATGGTAGAGTTGAAGTGATTAGAAGACTGTAGTGCACGGAGGCAGCGGATAGGAATCAGCTCACAGTCACGATGATTCAGTAGATGGTAGAAGTGGTATGGGAACCACAGTAGCAGAAGTGGTTTGGAAACCACAGAGGTAGAAGTGGTTTGGAAACCACAGGAATCAGCAGGGCTGAATAAACAAGGAAACACAGGAACACCTTCAGAGACTCATGGGGAATGAGACTCCAAGATCAGGCAACGTGGTGTTGACCACAGGTGCTTAATATAGGGAGGTTGCCTGATCTGCCAATTAAGTTAAAGGAACATACACTGAAGGTTTGGAAAGGGCTGCGCATGCGCAGTCCCTCAGGATAGAGGACGTCCACGGTTCCTAATAGTCCGGGAAGAAGCACTCACAGTCCGGTGAGTGACAGTACCCCCCCTTTTAAAGGTGGGCACAGAACGCCTGGAACCGGGCTTGTCCGGATTTTTGGAATAAAACTTCTTCAGAAGGGCAGGAGCATTAAGATCTTCAGCTTTGATCCATGAACGCTCTTCAGGACCAAAGCCCTTCCAATGAACGAGGAAACGGAGGACTCCTCGCGAAATTTTTGCATCCAATACCTCAGTAATCTCGAAATCCTCCTCCTGATGAACTTGAACTGGCTGCGGTGCTGAGGGAGGAGTCGAGAAACGATTGATAATAAGAGGTTTGAGTAAGGACACATGGAAGGCATTGGAAATCCGAAGATTCTTAGGAAGAAGAAGTTTAACACATACTGGATTGATAACTTGAATGATCCTATATGGACCAATAAAACGAGGGGCGAATTTCATAGATGGAACCTTCAAACGAATATTTTTGGTAGATAACCAAACCCGATCTCCAATTTTTAGTGGTGGAATAGCCCGCCTCTTCTTATCTGCGAAAGACTTATATTTGTTAGATGTCTTCTTTAAACAGGTTTTGACCTGAGACCAGATATTTTTGAAGGTCTGACAAGCAGTCTCCACAGCAGGAACTTGGGTGGGTGGGAGGGCAGGAAATTCCGGAAAAGACGGATGGTGACCGTAAACCACAAAGAATGGAGTTTTGGATGATGACTCATGGTACATGTTGTTATGGGCGAATTCAGCCCAAGGGAGCAATTCTACCCAGTTGTCTTGGTTGGCTGAAGAGAACATCCTAATAAAAGTCTCAAGATCTTGATTGACTCGTTCCGTTTGTCCGTTAGATTGCGGATGGTAAGACGATGAGAGTGCTAATCGTATGCCCAAGGTTTTACAAAGGGCCCGCCAGAATCTGGAAACGAATTGTACTCCTCTATCTGACACAATCTCAGACGGACATCCATGGATGCGGAAGATTTCTTTAATGAAATGTTCAGCCAGAGTAGACGAGGAAGGTAAACCGGACAGAGGGACGAAATGAGCCATCTTCGAAAATCTGTCTACCACTACCCAAATAGTATTGTGATTCTTACTTGGTGGCAAATCAGTAACGAAATCCATACTAATATGGGTCCAAGGCTTGGACGGAATGGGTAGTGGTCGCAGCAACCCTGCTGGAGTTCTGCGGGAGGATTTGAACTGAGAACATAAATCACAGGAAGCAATAAACTCTTTGACGTCTCTCCTCATTGAAGGCCACCAGTAACTACGAGAGAGAATCTCAAAGGTCTTATGTTCACCGGCGTGTCCAGAAAAACGAGAGGCATGGAACCACGAAAGGATTTTCCGCCTCAGAGTAGGAGGCACGAGGGTCTTCCCAAATGGTAGCATTTTGGTGGATGAAGCAGCCAGAGAAATACATTTGGGGTCTAGAATAGCATGGTTGGGAACCTCTTCTACATCAGAGGACGTCACAAAAGCTCGAGATAGAGCGTCAGCTTTCTTGTTCTTAGCAGCTGGTTTGAAGGTTATAATTAATTCAAAACGGGAAAAGAAAAGAGACCATCTTGCTTGACGAGGGTTCAAGCATTGAGCAGATTGCAAATATGACAAGTTCTTATGATCCGTGAAGATCGTCACCGGATGGCGAGCTCCTTCCAACAAGTATCTCCATTCCTCTAATGCAGCTTTGATGGCCAGCAACTCCTTGTCCCCGATAGTATAGTTTTTCTCTGCGGGCAGAAGACCCCGAGAGTAGAAGGCACAAGGATGTAATTTTTGTTGC
Source organism: Mixophyes fleayi (assembly GCF_038048845.1). Classification (NCBI taxonomy): domain Eukaryota; kingdom Metazoa; phylum Chordata; class Amphibia; order Anura; family Limnodynastidae; genus Mixophyes; species Mixophyes fleayi. The sequence goes on from NC_134413.1 coordinate 63,259,386, forward strand.
TCCGAGCGTTGGGAGAGAATAGCTCCTAAGCCCACATTAGAGGCATCTACTTCTAGGAAGAAGGGGAGTGTCACATCAGGTTGTCGCAGAATGGGAGCAGACGAGAAGGACTCTTTGAGGATTTGAAAGGCTTGGAGAGCCTCAGATGACCATTGCTTAGTATTAGCCCCTTTCCGAGTTAAGGCCACAATGGGAGATGCAATGGATGAGAAGTCTTGAATGAAGCGTCTATAGTAATTGGCAAAACCTAAAAAACGCTGGATGGCACGAAGAGTAGTTGGCTGAGGCCAATGTAGTACAGCATTTACTTTGTCTGGATCCATCTTCAGGCCAACTCCGGAAACTATATACCCCAAGAATGGAATCTGGGGTAACTCGAATGAACATTTTTCCAATTTACAGAACAACGAGTTTTTCCGTAGTCTGGAGAGGACCTCTGCCACATGTTGGTGATGAGAAGGCAGGTCCTGTGAGAAGATCAATATGTCGTCCAGGTAGACAACGACACATACATATAATAAGTCCCGAAAGATCTCATTGATGAAACCCTGGAAAACCGCGGGGGCATTACACAGCCCGAAGGGCATTACTAAATATTCGTAATGCCCATCTCTGGTGTTAAACGCGGTCTTCCATTCGTCACCGGAACGGATTCTTATTAAATTGTAGGCACCACGAAGATCCAACTTAGTAAATATCCGAGCTCCCTTGATGCGATCAAATAGCTCAGTGATCAGCGGAATGGGATACCGATTCTTGATAGTAATGGCGTTGAGTCCACGAAAATCTATACAAGGGCGTAATGATCCATCCTTCTTTTTGACGAAGAAGAACCCAGCTCCAGCGGGAGAGGTGGAAGGTCGAATGAACCCACGCTGGAGATTCTCCTGTATGTACTCAGATGTGGCTTGAGTTTCAGGTAACGAGAGAGGATAGACCCGACCCCTGGGAGGAGTCTTGCCAGGTAGAAGGTCGATCGGACAATCCCAAGAACGATGAGGAGGAAGACGTTCAGACTGAGCTTTATCAAACACATCGGCAAATGAAGCATACTGAGGAGGGAGTCCCGGGGAGGAAGATGAGATGGAAGATCGCTGTACTTTAAGAGGAATAACTTGAGAGAGACAACGATGGTGACATTCAGACCCCCAAGACATAACTTGAGGAGTGCGCCAGTCAATCTGGGGAGAGTGACACTGAAGCCATGGAAGGCCTAAGACAATCGGACTTGTCGTAACTGGAAGAATTAAAAACGAAATTTCTTCATGGTGTAGTGCACCAATCTGAAGGGTTACTGGAGACGTACTCTGGGTGATGAGACCGTTGATGAGACGTGATCCATCTATAGCCGTCACAGTAATGGGTGTTTTTAAAGTGATCACTGGTAGGGACCATTGATTCACTAGTGATTTAGAAATGAAATTTCCTGCTGCTCCGGAATCAATCAATGCCTGTGACTCAAAGGATTTGGTAGCAAAGGAAATCGTAACATCGAAAGCGCAGACTTTAGATTTCATAGACAATGGAGAGGACTCCAGGGACCCTAACTTTACCTCTCCAGAACTAGTTAGGGCCTGGCATTTCCCGATTTCTTAGGGCAAGAACTGAGCATATGTGTGGAATCAGCACAATAGATACAGAGTCTATTCTTTACTCTTCGTTTCCTCTCTTCTAAAGATAACTTGGAACGTCCTATCTCCATGGGAATCACAGAAGGTGAAACTGGACGAAATTGAGGGTTTAAACGAAGAGGTGCTTTAGCAGAAGTTGTTTTCTCAGATTCTCTTTCACGAAATCTCATGTCTACACGATGGCAAAGAGAGATCAAATCTTCTAGTGACGAAGGAAGCTCTTGGGTAGTCAGTGCATCTTTAATTTTATCGGAGAGCCCCTGCCAGAAGGCGGCAACTAATGCTTCAGTATTCCACTGAAGTTCAGAGGCTAAGATCCTAAATTGAATGACATACTGTCCTACTGTATGGGAGCCTTGTCGCAAACGAAGAATGCTGGAAGCAGCGGAGGTCACACGACCTGGTTCATCGAACACACTTCGGAACGTGGAAATGAATTTGGCACTATCTTGTAGAATTGGATCGTTTCTTTCCCACAGAGGGGAGGCCCAAGCCAGGGCTTGTCCAGAAAACAATGAGATAAGATAGGCCACTCTGGAACGATGGGTAGAAAAATTTTGAGGTTGGAGTTCAAAATGGACTGAACATTGGTTAAGGAAACCTCTACAAGTTTTGGGGTCCCCGTCATATTTTGACGGAGTAGGCAGGTGAAGCGTAGGAGCTGTAGACACCTGGGATGGCACTGGGGAAACGGAGGAAAGCACAGGAGCTTCAATACTAGCTGTAACAGTCTGTCCAGATGTTCCTTGGGAGGTTAACGATTGGTAACATTGAAGTAACAGCTGTTGGCGAGCATCCTGTTGCTCCACACGGCTGACCAGATGCTGCAGCATCTCTTTAGCAGTAGGTTCCGTATCTGGGTCTGTCATGGCCTGATCTTACTGTCACGGGCACTAGGAGTCTTTACCCAGGGATCACCAGGTGATAGGCTTACCAGAGCAGTATAGGTGGTAATATGGTACTCTGGTAGCAGGGTGATCACGGAACAGGAAATAGCAGATGATGAGATGCTCAGGAAAGTCTATGACTAGCAGCACTGGCAATATGGAGGTAGTAATACACGAGGAACTGTATGGACAAAGGACACGTGAAGGTAGTCAGTGGTCTGCGGTAGCAAGTTGTACCACTGCTATAGTGAGGAGGAATGTCCAACAGAAACGAGGAGGTGATGAGAGTCAGCGGTCTGCGGATAGCAAGTTGTACCGCTGTCTGAGTGAAGGAATGGAATCCAAGTGGAGGTATCCGGGGAGTCAGTGGTCTGCGTTAGCAAGTTGTACCACTGCTATGTGAGAGGATACTGGAACAGGTGAAACAGTAAACAGGAGTCAGTGGTCTGCCACTAGCAAGTTGTACTACTGAATATATATGTGAGGAGGTGCACGGGGAGAGACTGCAACACAATATATACACGGGCACCTTGACTTTGATCCACAGTAATATGCACAATATAAATGTATAAATGACTGAACAACACTGCCAATATAGAAAGTCTCTTGAAGTAATCCGGCATGAGATAACACAGTCAATGATGGCAGTAGAGTCAGCAGATAGTACACTCCAGAGGAGAACCAACACAGTCAATGATGGCAATAGACTCAGCGGATAGTACACTCCAGAGGAGAACCAACACAGTCCAGCAAGGTATGCAATACACAGCACAGTCAATGGGAAGTATGCATACCGTGGTTCAGGAGAAGGCAGTCAGACAGGAGTGCAGAGATACCTGAAGGGCAGGAGGCCAGCAGGATACAAGTCCCTGGATGGGTGAAGCAGGGGTCTAGCAGGTGCAGCGCACAGGTAGGTAGACCAGCAGGGAACACAGGAAGGCGTGGAGAGCGGATCAGCAGTAGATGGATGAGTAGCGCTGAGAAGTAACAGCAGCGGGTCTCTGCGGGAACACGGAGGTAACCAATAGCAACCAGCAGGTGCAGTAACGATGGGACACCAGAGCAGAGTTGAACTGGAACAGTTGATCACGGAGAGTAGCGGGTAGCAATAGTGGCAGCAGACTCAAGGAAACACGGGAGAGTTGACCAGGGCTGAAGACTGAAGCGCACAGAGGCGGCGGATAGGAATCAGCTAAACAGTCACGATGAAACACAGACGGGTTGCAGGTTGAAGACTGTAGTGCACGGAGGCAGCGGATAGGGATCAGCTAGCAGTCACGATGATGAAACACAGACGAGTTGCAGGTTGAAGACTGTAGTGCACGGAGGCAGCGGATAAGAATCAGCTAGCAGTCACGATGATGAAACACAGACGAGTTGCAGGTTGAAGACTGTAGTGCACGGAGGCAGCGGATAGGAATCAGCTGGCAGTCACAATCATGAACAGGTGAGTGGATGTGGTTGAAGCCTGTAATGCACGGAGGCAGCGGATAGGCATCAGCTAACAGTCCCAATGATACATGGTAGAGTTGAAGTGATTAGAAGACTGTAGTGCACGGAGGCAGCGGATAGGAATCAGCTCACAGTCACGATGATTCAGTAGATGGTAGAAGTGGTATGGGAACCACAGTAGCAGAAGTGGTTTGGAAACCACAGAGGTAGAAGTGGTTTGGAAACCACAGGAATCAGCAGGGCTGAATAAACAAGGAAACACAGGAACACCTTCAGAGACTCATGGGGAATGAGACTCCAAGATCAGGCAACGTGGTGTTGACCACAGGTGCTTAATATAGGGAGGTTGCCTGATCTGCCAATTAAGTTAAAGGAACATACACTGAAGGTTTGGAAAGGGCTGCGCATGCGCAGTCCCTCAGGATAGAGGACGTCCACGGTTCCTAATAGTCCGGGAAGAAGCACTCACAGTCCGGTGAGTGACATTTTCTTTCCTTTTTTGAATGTAATTGTTTTTTATTCTGGGCATTTATTTTTGTACTTACCTGTTATGTCATGTGATTTTGTATCCACTATTTATTGGCCTCTCCGCCACACCTTATAGATGTTCCCTTACAGCCAGCAGTAGAGATCTGAGTCTCAAACTACATAGTTGTAGACATTAATAACCGATCAACTGAGACCACTGCCTGATGTATCCCCCATATGTGCTCTAAGGCCAGATGATGTGTTTTATTTGTATTTGTGCACAATAACCCTACAAGCACTTGCTCTATAGGAGTCGATTTTCATGCAGCTCCCTCCATAATGTGTCAGCATATTCTAAACCCTGCGGCCGATGTTAAGCTGGACTTCTGTATGTTGTGGATCTAATCGGTCCGGTGGTGCTCTGGATGAATCACTGCTCAATATTACAAATAACTACATATATATATATATATATATATATATATATACACACACACAAATTACATATATATATATATATATAGTTATATATATATATATATATATATATATATATATATATATGTTGTTCACTATCACCTACTCCTGGTATGTCCAAGGCTCTACTGCCTACCTGGTCCTTGAGAGTTATCCCTTTGAGAACTTCTGTGTGGAGCCCATTGGTGTTTACCTCATGAACTGCCCAGAGATCTACAATGTTTAGCAGTATTCCTTATACCCCAGGATTCCAGATAAGCTTTTAAACTTTTTACATATTGTGAGTGTGTATTTCTTATGATATATGCTGAATACATTTTTGTATATAAGTACTACACTATATGGCTTTTTCTCTCTAAATTCATCGGCTGAGTGGAGTTTGTGAGCGGTGACTGTGCTGTGGTCAGTGGTCCAGATATATTGTATCCGCAGAAGCAATCTACACGTCTGTTCCTGACTTACTAGGCTGACTGGAGGCCACTTTCAGGCATTTCTGATACAGATAAGCTGTTTATTTATATATTTTTGGTACACTGCCACCTATTACTTTATATTGCATATCACGGGTGCTTTTGACACTCTGTCTTTTGCTTCTCTCTGTCTCCATTTCGGTATATGCAGGGCCGGATTAACCCTAGGGCTAACTGGGCTACAGCCCATGGCCCTCGGGCATCCAGGGGGCCCTTGAAAGTGCTCAACAGCATTATTGATTGGTCTCGGGCGGGGGCGCCCCCGGCGCGATCAATGCTGCTGAGCACTTTCACTGCGATGCTTCCCCGGCGCACTGTAGTCTCCTTACTGAGGAGATCTTGTGAGTCTCACTCTCACAAGATCTCCTTAGTAAAGAGTGTACAGCGCGCCAGGGAAAGACTGCAATTCCAGGAGAAGAAGGTAAATGCCTTGGGGGCGGCTCGGCTCACCGTGGGGAGAGGGGTGGCTCGGATCATGGGGGGGGGGCCCTCACGGGGGAATGGAGGACCCCTTAGCCCAGGGGCTTCCATTCCCTTAATCCGGCTCTGGGTATATGGTTGGAGCTTCTGGAAGCTGGTTGATATTTACTTTACCAGCTTCACATGATAAACATTTCATTCTGCATTTCCATTACGTATACAGTAATTATTGACTGTCTGGGTGATTTTTACCAACCAACACTGCTTAAATTGGCGCAATTTTTCCTCCTACCCTTGTATACATTGATAGTCATATATATATATATATATATATATATATATATATGACTATATATATATATATATATATATATATATATATATAATATAAAAGCCTAGTGACATGTGTTAGTCTGTGTGTGTGTGTGTGAAAAAAAAAAAAACAAGCTGCAGCGCCACCTGCTGGGCGGAGATATACACTGACCTACTAAATTCTAGTGTGTGTGGAAAAAAAAACTCAGAAAGGGCTGAAATTTGGTATACTAAGATGTTTTTAATTTGTTAATTTAATTTGTTAATTGTTAAAAGTGTTTATAAAGATTTTAAAAATATATATATATATTTCTTGAAGGAGAAGTGACAGTTGGGAGTGGTTGGTGGTTGCCGGGGGTGACAGTTGGGAGTGGTTGGTGGTTGCCGGGGGTGACAGAGCGAGAGGAGTGTGATACTCAGGACAGCTGAGAGAGATCTCTGTGTCTGGATAGACATCTGGATAGATGTGGCGATAAAGATTAAGGATGAGGTGATGGAGAAAAATGATGAGGTGGTGACGTGGACAAAACCACGTTAAAAAAGGGCGCTTACGTCGGGAAGTAACGCTCTTCCCCTGAGGAGGCCTGGGCTAGGCCCAAATGCATGACAAGAACCTTTTTAACACCTTAAGTAGCTTGATTGGACTAGAATGCATGAGTATCATACACGGGTTAACTTGTATATATATATATGACTCTATATATATATATATATATATATATATATATATATATGACTATATATATATATATATATATATATATATACACATGACTATATATATGACTATATATATATAACTATATATATATATATATATATATATATATATATATATGACTATATATATATATATATATATATATATATATATATATATATATTAGTCATATATATATATAGTCATATATATATATATATATATATATATATATATAGTCATATATATATATATATATATATATATATATATATATATATATATATATATATTCATATATATATATATATATATATATATATATATATATAAATATATATATATATATATAGTCATATATATAGTCATATATATATATAGTCATATATATATATATATATATATATATATATATGACTATATATATATATATATATATATATATATATATATATATATATATATATGACTATTGTGGCGATGGGAGTGGTTTTCCACAGGCCTCTCCGAGTGAAATTGTCTATGGTGCTAACTGTCTGCAGGTAAAAGGCTGCAGACCAAGTTATATACAGGTGTAGTAGTATTGTGCTTAAGTTCAGTAATGTACAGGTCAAAGACATGTGATAAGGTAAATGTAATATGTGATTTACTTGCATGCTTTAACGTGTTTGTATCCACAGAGCTGATAGGGGTGGCTGTGCTGATTAGGCGTTACAGAACGCCTGAGGAGACCTCCTTTAAAGACAAGGTGGGAGAGTCACCTGTCAGTCATCCAAGCCTGTGGGAGGAGACCTGTGTATTTAACCTTCAGTTGTGCTCTTGTTAGAGGTGACTGATGCTGAGCTAGTTGGCCAGTCAGTAGTGAGCTGGTCTGTGTCTAGTTAGTTGTAGGGTCACCAGGAGGTGCAGGCAAAAGGTAATTGCTTGCTGGTGTCATCCTGACGGAAGAAGTGCAATTTATTGTGATGAAAACAATAAATATATTTGATTTATAAAAGAAGTTTTGTGTTGCTGATGTCTACTGGGTGTTCTTGCAACAGAAGGTGACAAAAGTGCCAAGAGAAGGGTGCGGTTTTGTTACAAGTGGTGTCAGGAGTGTGATCGCCGAGGAGAGCCAACGCACACCTGTACATCCAACCTCCAGACGCAAAAGGTGGTGAGTGGGCAATGATTGAATACTGCTATCACAACTTTAAACTGTATATGCTGTCAGTTACAGTGAAGAGATTGCTATTACTGAGCAAGCAACTTTTTTTTGTCTGTGGAGAGACAGAAGCAATATTACTGTGAACTCTTCAGCATTTGTTTTGAAAAAGAAAAGCAAAAGTGTTTTGTTTTTTTTGTATAAAATTGCTGGGCATTGTAGTGCCATACCTTGTTTATTCACCCTGCTGTGAGTTGGGTGTGGTCCACAAGTCTGCTGTTTTGCCTATGCATTGAAGTTGCTGTTTTACCTGTGTGGGAGACTAAAGCACCTGTTTTACTAATTGCCTGTGAAAGTGCTGTACATATGTGAAGCTTGATATTTGAAAGTTGTTAGTACAAAATTGTCTTTACTCCTTAAAATGGGCAAGAAAAAGCACAAAATGTCTCAAAAGGAAAGTGTGCAAACAGGTGTGTCTGAGGTACATTCTCAACAGGAAAACATGGAAAATCAGAGAGGAGACTCTCGTGCTCTCTGCACAACCCTAGTGTTACCTGTGTCAGAACATGTGACCAGGGAAGAGTATAATTCTTTATAGAAAATGTTTATTGAGGAAAACTGCTGCCTTATAAAACAAGTGTGGAATTTAAAGCAGCAGAGAGAGCAAGAAAATGTGATTTTTGAATCTGTGGAAAATGAGTTGCATGCATTGCAAAAAGTGTGTGAAGAAAGAGGAAAAATCAGAGAAAGCTCTTAATGATGAAATAGTAGCAGAGAGACAGAGAAATTGCTGCTTTAGAACAATACAGTTTAATCCCTGATAGGCCCTCCACCTTCCTTTGCATGTTAATAATAGGATTGGTTGGAGTTATGGTCAAGGTCACACATTTTTTTTGACAAATCCTTCAAACCAGCCCAGATGTCAAACTGTTGTGGTCTGCCACCTGCGTCATCCCTGCTTGTGTTTGGAAAGTGCATATTGGTGCCAGAACCTCACGTGCCAGAACTGCTCCCACTGGTGCCACACTGCTGCAGGACTCGCACAATCAACAGCATCCTCATTGTCTGATACCCAAATCTCCCCCACATCCTCTTCTAAAGACAGTGTCATCCTCACTTGGTGTATCACCGGCTACACTCGGGCTGTTCAGGCACACATCAGCAGAACTGCTGAAAAGGCCCTTCTTTATGGGTACACTACGAGAATGCTCACAATTAGACATCCCACAGTTGGATGGACTCTCCACAGGTATTGGTGTCATTTCTGATTCAGAGCAAACATTATCCTCTAATGCCTTACTGTTATCTTGCAGCTCGGCGTTGACGCGTAACAGTAGTTGTGCACCACTTGTAGGCTCGGTAACATTTTTGGATCTGCCACTAATAGCCAAAGGTGAAAGCCTCATTCTCTCTTTGCCACTGCGTGTGTAGAATGGCACGTTGGCAATTTTTTTTTTTTTCATCGGCACTTAAACTTTTCCTCAGTAACACTTCTTTTTCGTTTCAACACACTTCTAGTGGTAAAAATTATTTGGTAAGATACTGCTGACAAATATGACTTTTGACAGCCAGAAATATTTATGCACTATTATGGCAGACACCCCAAAAGCACTGTGGAGTGTCAAATATTAACAAAAATAATAAACCTCTATCCTCCTTCTCTAGCGTTTTTTTTTGAGCAATTGCAAGAAGAATATTGGATTCTCTGTCCCTGCTCTAATCAGCCTGTGACTACACCCTGCTCTCTCCCTCTGTCAAATGGCGATGGATTGCTGTGGAGGCGTGTATTTATAATGTTGAAGTATCGCGAGAACCGAGATCCGACAACGTCACAATGACGTTCGGCCTCGATTTCGATTCGGAAGGGGCGGGAGAGTACCGAGCTACTCAGCTCGGTACTCGGATACCCAAAGTTCGGGTGGGTTCGGTTCTCAGGGGA